>NW_019154137.1:11162781-11323765 GCF_002288905.1 Enhydra lutris kenyoni
TCTTTTTTTTTTTTTTTCTTTCCTGGTTGGTTTTTGGGGAGAGGGGCCTGCCACGTGGGTTTTCAGTCAATGATGTTCCCTGAGTTAATTCCTCCCACCCCCCTCAAGGGGGTGGGCTCTGAGGAAACCGGTTTTTCAGGCTTTTGTTCACTGGAGGTTTTTATGTTTGTTTGTTCATTTTGTTTTTTGTTTTTGTTTTTGTTTTCTCTTTCCTTTATAGCTTTTGATGGTTTTTGGAAATTCAGAGGAAAGCAAACTGCACCCCGCCCTCCCTCTCAGAGAGAAGCCTCAGTCTGCTCCCCTGTGGGTGCTGCAGAGCTGCTGGCAGAGCAGGTTCCAATTCGCGGTCCCTGGGGATGCAGCATCTCCTGCTTGTACCCAAAACCACAGCAGCGGTGGCTGTCTGGGCAGCTCCAGACCGCCAGAGAGGTTCCAAGCAGCGATTGCACACTGAGATTTTCCCGCTGGCCTGGACTGGGAGTGCCTGGTCTTTCTGGGTCTGAGAGCTCGGGGCTGGCACCTGCGCGTACCTTCCCAGGGGAGGGTGTGGGGCGCGTGAGTCTCAGGCTCTGATAGCATGGCGGCGTGGCATTCTGCCATCTGGCGAGGCGCCCAGCCCCTTCAGAAGCTAGACCCCATGCGTTCTCGGGTGCGCTGGCAGCTCATGGACCAAGACCTGGTTTCTCTGCCACACTCTCTCTGGCTCAGCGCCAGGGGAGGCTGTCCTCGGTCCAGGGACTTAAGCCCCTGTCCCTAACCTCCCTGATTCCCACAATTTCCCCCTGCGATCCTTTGCTCTTTTTGAGTGCTTTCAACCAGTCTCCAAGTTAATGTTGGTCCCCAGACTCAGGGCACTCTCGTATTGGGGATTACTTTACAATCGGTCGCCTCTGGTGGCTCCCTCCCGCTTTTGTTTATCTTCTGATATCAGTCTGACATTCCCACTCTGCTTTATCTGCCCACTGGCGTCTTTTGCCCCTGTAGAGATCCAGACGTGTATAATTCTGATCTCAGGCTGATTTCATGGGTGATCGGAGTTCTTTGGTAGGTAATCAGCTCACTTTAGGGTACAGGTTGAAATGGTGCCTCCTCCTACTTCCCCACCATCTTGTCTCTCCTGAGCATATTTTTTTTTTAAGTGAAGGAAGAACTGTCTAGAGTATCATGTCCTTGGCTACCCATTTACCCTTCTGAGTCCCTGAGGCAACTACATACAGTCTTAGGCCCCATGGGATCCATTTTGAGAATAGCTTTTATGGAAAACTTATACTATTCAGTGTGGCCCACCCACCTGGGGCGTCTGCATCATCTAGAAGCTTGCTAGATGTGCAGAACTTCAGGTCCCATCTGAGAATGAATATAAATCTGCATTTTATCTATTTTTAAGATTTTATTTATTTATTTGAGAAAGAGAAAGGAAGAGAGAGAGAAAGAGAGCACAAGCAGGATGGGCAGATGGAGAGGGACACACTCCGCACTGAGCAAGGAGCCTGATGTGGAGCTCCATCCCAGGTCCTGGGATCATGACCTGAGCTGAAGGCAGATGCTTAACCAACTGAGCTATCCAGGTGCCCCTAAATGTGCCTTTTTAATAAGATTCTCTCAGGTGATTCATTAAGGGCATTTAAGTTCACAAAGCATTGCTTTCTAGACTCTATCTGAAAAAGTCTTCTCAAACTCAAGGAACAGCACAGCGAATATATATCCACACACCTAACCAAATGCTTTATGTTCTTTCTGTGTATTTTGCTACATACTAAACATAGCCCATGTCTCGATTCATCTTTATATATAGATAAGCTAGGTAGTTACTTCTATGTGATGAGTTGATGGATACTGAAAAGACATCCCTGACCTTAAGTATCTCTCTTACTAGCTCTACTATAATGACTGGAAAACCCACTTGACTCATTCCTTTGAATGAAGGATAGTGCAGATGTAGTTTTTAGAAAGCTTATTAAGTAAGAAGCAGACCCTAGAGTGATGAGTGACATAGGCAGATGTGAAAAAGGACAGTATAGCAAAGAGAAATGTTCTGGATGTCTATGAAGACATTAGGAAAATCAAAATAAGGGAAAGAGGAACACAGCACTCAAAGCTGATCTACTTAATCATGTTGTCTGCAACAGGTTGTACCTCTGTCTTGTACTCATATCTTAATTCACTGCAACTTACAAAATAAAGAAGGAAGCAAATCAATCCATTTCCAGTGATAGCATCGCTAATGATAATAAGTGATAGTAAGACTTGTAGTCAGTTCTCCTTATTCTTACCCAGAGAGAGAGTGGTTTTTGCTTCCACTCATCTTTTTCAGTGCACCCACCATCTTTATTAGATACTTTATTTCTTCTTTTCTAAGAAAATGGTGCTGCATTTCATCATTAAGATATTCCAACATGGCAATACAAGGAGACTTAATAAAGTAATGTGGTGCCAAGGCCCATGCACATTTTTTTTTCTATCATACCTGTAACTAATGCTTACTGGACTCAAAGCCTTTAGGGCTCCATTGTCAGAGGGGAATTTTAAACTGAGAAATTTATCCAAATAATTCAAGCCAAAATAAGTTTTTATGTGATTGGTCCAGGAAATTGAGGCAATTGAAATGTAATTAACTCAGTTTATCACTTTTATTTTGCTGGTGTAGACCTAGTCTGATAATCCAATATATGTAAAATGACAATTTATCCAGAGTAAGCCTATAATCTTTGAATAAGCTGTTGTAGTATCTGTATCAAAACACCTCAGTGTATACAGGACAGGATGATTTAAGTGGACATATTCTTGATGTCAGTGTCCAAATATTCCAGAGATGCCTACTTAAATGTTTTACTAGTAGGGATTATATCCCTATACATTGGTCCAACTGAGTGACCTTCACCTTGAGAAATACGTGAGATAGTAGGTCTTAGAATTCAAGGCATACCTTAAAAAGAGGCAAATATTTCTTAGCCTAATAACAGCAGACTCTTTTTTTCTGCTTTTATTTGTGTGTGTGTGTGTGTGTGTGTGTGTTTTACTTTATTTTTTTAGGAGCCAGGGAAAACCCTACTGCCAGGAAAAAGTATTATTTTTAGGCAGGATAGGTTAAATTGTCTCTAATGCTTAATTCTTAGGGCATTTAGTGATAAAATAACCCTAAGCTCTCTCTGCCGGGAGGATTGAACTTGAATCAGAGATTTGACTAGACTAGAGGCAGTCCCTCCTACCCTCTGAAGCAGACGAAAAATTCATTAATCACTTGGAAAAAACTAAAACATTAAGGTTGTCAAAATATAAGAAGAAACTGAGAATAAAAATATGCCTTTCCATAAATGAAGTAGGTTTTGGGAAGGAGAGGGACAGGACACAAATCTAGGGGAATTGAAAGAGTGGTCTGTGTAGAATGGAAGGGAAGGTGAGTAGAAAGATTCTCTTCTTCAAAGACCCAAACCTAAAAAGATTTCCCCTTGTTTGACACAAGGAGATAGAACCTCAGTTTCTCCAAACCATACTATTGTTCTAAGAGTTGATTTATTCTCAATTAAGAAACACTGCCTCTTTTATTTATAGCCCAACACATTGGTCTGGGGAAGACTGATAGAGCAAGAAGTCCTCAGGGAAAGATTAACACTGGGAAATAATCCTGTAAGAGCACTTCAGTGAGGGCTGAGGTAATATCAAATCTTATGTAGATTATTGCACATGGTCACCAATGGTAATTAACATCTACAGATGGGTCCATGAGCTAGCAATGGAGTTCCCTCATCCCCAGGCATGAAAGAGAGTAAGACTAAACTTCCCATTAGCAAGAAATATCCTCCAAAATAGAAAAGTAGGGGTTCTGATCCCCAGGGATATTCTACATATAATGCAAAAATTAACAAGTTCTATTTACACAGTAAGTTAAGAGGAAGCTTGCTGCAACAGAAGGATTAGTGACTAAGATGTCAGGAGATCTGCACTTCAGTTACTTATTAACTTTGTGCCTTTGGAAAATCACCTCTCCTGGCCTTCAGTATCTTCATCTTTAACATGAAGTCCCAAAGATAATGATAATGATGATGATGATAATTAATAATTATAGTAATAATAATAAACAACTATTGAACCTTTGTTATATGCAAACATCATTTTTTTTCTAATTGTTTTACAAGCATTAATTATTTTCACTTGAACAATTCCATGACAAGGCATTATTTATGATCCACTCTGTAGAGATGAGAAGATAAGTAATATACTTAAAATGTTACTTAGCTAAAAGGTACTGGAGCTGAGGTTTAAAGACAGATGTCTATAATGTTAAAGGCTATTGATGTAGTAGACCAAGATAATGTTCTCTGTTTTATCCTGGTCTAAGAATGATGTTTCCCTATCTCCTTACCCTAATCTTTTTCTAGATCTTCTCTTCAAACCCATCATTTATGGTCTGATGGATTTGGAGAGAAGGTTTAATAACCTTCTCATTATTTACAGTCTCATGTCAGAGCTTCTTTTTCCAAAGTCATACATGTTACAAGTGGCAGAGCCAGGACTGGAATCAGGACATTCTGACTCCTAGATCAGTGCTATTTAGTTTATCTACTGTACTTTCTGAGCAGGTTAAGCCTCAGAGTTCCTTTTTGATCAAGTCAATGACATAACTTACATAATCATGGAAAGAATTATAGGTAAGCCTTAAAGAGCTCTTACTGTAAGTCTGACACTATTCTGTTCTACAAGTATTAACTCACTTAATCTTCACTAAAATCTTGTAAGGTAGGTACGATTATACCAATTTCACCAATGTGGAAACTAAGGCACAGACATATTAAGTAAACTGGCCAAGGTCACACAGTTTACAGTAGAGTTAGTATTTTAATTAAGACAATCTATTTTCACAGTTCTCTGATCCTAATAACTAAACTAAACTGCCTACAAACCAAATATCAAGTTAGGGATTCTTTCTTTTGACTCGAATACTTGCTTTACATAGCTCAGCAATCTGGGCCTATACAGATTGACCCAAGAGATATACCCCACATAACTGTCAATAAAACCAGAGTGTTCAAATTCTGTACTGGACAGTATAATAACCAATTAAAAGCACTGGTTCCTGTAGATAAGTTGAAGAAAGGCTAATCCTAACCCTGATACTTCATAATGGAACTTGGACTCTCTTTTCCAAGGGACTTCTCTATCTACTGTTAGGGATCATAAATTGTGCCCAAGAATTACAAATATGACTGTAACTTTCAGGAGCTCTCATATGTGTCCTCTAGGCATGGTCACCAGTCTGCATAGCATTCTATTGCTGCTAAGTACCTGCAATGACCAATTTGTCTCAGTGTTTCAGTTTGGTTATCGATACAAAAGGAAGAAGTCTGTTGAAAAAGTAAATCCCATTACATTTTGTTTTCCAGAAAGTGAGATATAATCTTGGATTTAACTATTTAAAGATGTACTGGGTTACTGATTTTCTTCAAAGAGATTTAAAGTTGACTCATTCTTCCTCCAAGTGCCAAGAATTTAAGTACTGAGGGTACAGCAGTGAACAAACTAGATATTGTTTACACTTAGGCTATTGTTTAATTTTTATTTATTCATTCAGGAAATATTTATTCAACTCCTTCTAGGTATGCATTGGAGATGCAAGTGCCACAAATAAGCAGTATACAAAAGCCAAATGAGTCATTAGCCCTGCCATATGGGGTGTTACAGCTTACTTTTAATATTTTTTTTCTAAATAGCAAAACTGATGCCTTTGAGATCATGTGACTTATTCTTATGATAATATATAAGTACATAATACATCAGCAGTGGGGCTGGGTTTAGAACACTGACCTTTTAACATCAAATTCCAAGCACTCATGGCTCAGACTAAATTCAAATTCAAAATTCAGAATCTCACTTCTAATATTTGAGGGTGAAATTCTATCAAATCCATTTTTTCATCCTGGAATAAATTTAGGTAGTCTATCTCTAGCAAAAATTAATTTATTCTATTAGATGATTTATTGTTTTTAAAAATTTAGATTAGCCTGCAAGGGAATTTTTCTCAGTTCTATTAATGAAGCACACTTTAGCTCATGTACTCTTTAAAAAATGAGTAATTATGTTATTATAGCACATCTTCTTTTGTTTCTCAGTTATAGTGAGTGTTTTGACACTCAGGAAGTCATGCATTCAATATTTATGAGATAAAAAAATATAAAACTTGAAATTGAAAAGAACAAATAGTTGAACAGTGTAACAATGGTATCCAGTATTATAAATTGCACTTGCAATTTATAAGTTGCATAATATACAAACAAGTAATAGTTTTAATTTAGTAGTACCCCCCAGCTGGTCTCCCAGTGTTCCCATGTATTTCAGATTCCCACCTATTTTGCACACCACTGCAAGATTATTCCCTAAGATGCCACTTCTATTTCCTAATCTCAAATAACTCTGGTGGCTTCTCAGTGCCCAAAAAGACTAAATAAAAACTCCTGAGTGGGAATTCAAGATCTTCCATGATTTGACTGTATTTTTCTATTAGTCAGCAACAAAGAACTCAGCCATTCAGTATTATTTTCATTGTTGTATTTTGTTTTTTTTTCCTGAGTTAATGTCTGCAACAAAGAACTAAGCCACTTAGTATTGCTTTTGTTGTATTTTGTTTTGCTTTTCTTGAGTTAATGTCTTTGATAACTGAATATGGACAGAGGCAGGAAGAGGCATGGTCCTCTTCTAAACACCTCTTTCCTGATTTGGAGATGTGTTTGTATATAAAATGCATGGTTTACCACTTACTACATGATCTAGTGACAGAAATGCAGAATTTTTTTAAAGATTATTTATTTATTTATTTGACAGAGACATCACCGGTAGGCAGAGAGAGAGAGAGAGAGAGAGAGAGAAGCAGGCTCCCTGCTGAGCAGAGCCCAATGTCGGGCTCAATCCCAGGACCCTGAGATCATGACCTGAGCCAAAGGCAGAGGCTTAACCCACTGAGCCACCCAGGTGCCCTGAAATGCATACTCTTAAAGCCTTCAGTTTGGGGTTTATTATGTGAAGTCAAGTAACACTCAACAAAATAAACTAGGCTAGCTGTGCGATATTTTCCTTAGAGTTTCCTATACCCATGTCATGAACTGAGCAATTTTCCATTAAGTTCAAATAAGTTTTTTAGGTGACCACTTTGCTATCTATACACACCACACATTTTACAGTATATAGTAACCAATCCTGTATGTCCCAGAGGAAAAGAACGGAGCATAAAAGTCACTTTATGCTCTTAGAGATTTCTGAACAAGTGCACCTCAGACAACAGTGTGAGACAAATTATACCTGTTTTCTTTGAAATCTAAGTTTCCATCATTCTATTCTCCACAAAATCTAAATCAAAATAAATATTTACTGGGACAGCTGGGTGGCTCAGTTAGTTAAGCATCTGCCTTCAGCTCAGGTCATGATCCCAGGGTCCTGGGATCCAGCCCTGCACTGGCTCCTTGTTCAGTGGGGAGCCTACTTCTCCCTCTGCCTGCTGCTCCCTCTGCTTGTGCACTCTCTCCCTCTCTCTTTCTCTCTCTCACACACACACAAATAAATAAAATCTTTTAAAAAATTTTAAAAATTAAAAGATTAATATTTACCATACAAGATTCAATCCCCCACATTGATTGTGTTTTGCTTTAATTTAATTTAATTATGCTTTAATTTAATTATGTCACTATAATAGGTGGTCAGAAAATAACAATAAGATGCCATCACAGTATTTCAAAAGGACCAAGAGTATCTTTTCCTCAGTAGCAGGATTACATGTAAATTACAGTTAGCATTGTACTTTAATAAAAAGTGAACTACTGTAAATTATGGAAATAAGTAGACTAAGAAAAATATCACCACTAGGTGATCACCTTTTTGTGTAGGGTCATTTGTGACAGATGTGATTTTATTTCACAATATTTGGATTTAAGGAATGTCTTCCTTTATTACATTTCCCTATTGTGCAACCTGCCCAAACTGTCCACCATCCTGGACATTAGTCATTTTGGAAACATCCCCCCACAACCTTCACAGGATGATACCAGAATTCCAGGCTTAAGTGGCAATTCAAAATTGAGGGGTGATATAAGTCAATAGTACATTATAGTTATAATCTTTTAAGTTTTCTTTTAGGTAACATATATCCACTAGAGACCCTCCAAATTAATTTAGTCATTCTGCTCTGATTCAGAGTGTCTTTTATAATAATATGCCTAACTGACCAGATTCACTCCCAAAGAGCCTCACCATTGTTCTTAAGTTCAGGATACATATAGTCATGCCTTATAGTCCTTCTGCAGTAATTCCCCACCTGGAGCCCTATAAGCAAGGGGATTCCTTTTCCCCCACTTCTGAAAACCTTAAAATTCCTGACTATCGTCAGACTTAGGAAAGCTGCAACCAAAAGCTCCTCTTGGCCTTATTCCACCTTCTCCATATCTGGAAACTTTTCTTCCTCTTAAACAATCCTTCCAGTAAATTGTTAAACGGTCTAGATGGTGGTCACGTTCTGTGTTTTTGGAAACTACTACTTATAGAGACTCTAAGTTTAATAGTCTTCCACTCTCACTTTGACTATGGCAGAGAAAATAAAAGCTTTGGCTATTTTTTTTCAGCGTAGAAAAGGAAAAAAAATGTCCACTCCAATGACAATAATGTAAAAATCATTATCACAATAAATATTCCTGTCACAAATAAGTCAGTAGAAATCATAGACAAAAACACAATTCAGTTTAATTCCTATCGCATGGAAGAAAAAACTGCAAATGTGAGTTATGGTTTTGTTTATGCTTCTATTCTCAAAGCTGTTTTTATTGTGATTGGTGGTTGTTTAAGTATGAAAGATCCTGACTTGATTGGAATCCTCATTACAAAAATGTGCTTGCCTTGCCACCAATAGATTTGAATTTTATATCAAAAAGGGCAAGTTGGACAAATACATATATTTGCTAACACCTGATGAAGACTGAAAGTATTAGTTGCACAAATATATAATTAGTTTTAGGAACAGAAGGGTAATCAGGAACTTTTTATTTGCTATAGGTTTCTTACATGCACCCATGCACCAGTGCTTGATCTTGAAAGTTTAAACAACTGTGTACATATATGTATATCTATGCATGGACTAAGGTCAGTGAATAGGGAGGAATATTCATATGAAAGACAGATTTGAAAAACAAAGGACTAAATGTCTCAGTGTCCCATACCCATTAATTAAAAACCTCTGAAAATTAAAGTGATATCCCTTTAAAGTTTTCAACCAGGAAGGCAACTCTTTTAACAAAATTTCTCATACACAACAGTCTTTTCAGTTAAATTACATCAACAGCACCAGCACACTAATTATGACCCTTGGGCAAGGTTTAAAGCAAAGCAGCTTTGTAATCAAAAGTCCATCTCACTGGTGTGTCATACTGCCTACTTGAGCATTTAGGGTAGCAAATTTTCCTTAGCACTACCCAACAGTCTTGGAAACTAATAGTAACATAATTGTATTTGAGATGATAAAACGTGAGCCCTCAAAAATCAAATGGCCTAACAGGTGAGGTTAACAGGCCACGCAGAAATGCAAACAAGACCGACACAGTCTCCTCTCACCTGGGAAGATTTTAAGCCTAGAGGGTTGAGCTCTGCAAGTTTCTTGTACATTTTAGCAAGGCAAAAAAATGGGGCATGAAGTCTCCCAAGTTCAAAAAAGATCTGAGGCCAGGGAGCCAGTTGCAGGATATCTCAAGATGGAAAGATGAAGATGGGTGGCTGGGTGGCTCAGTCATTAAGTGTTTGTCTTCAGCTCAGGTCATGATCCTAGGGTCCTGGGATTGAACCCTGGATCTGGCTCACTGCTCTGCGGGAAGCCTGCTTCTCCCTCTCCCACTCCTCCGGCTTGTGTTTCTTCTCTCTCTCTCTCTCTCTCTCTCTCTCTCTCTCTCTGTTTTAAAAAAAGATGGAAAGATGAAGAGAGATCAGAGGAGTGGCTGAGTGCTAGCTTCAGAGATTTCATTGCTAGGAAAAAGAAGAGAAGTAGGGCAATTACATAAGGAATGCTCATGCTCAATTTCAAGTTTTATCTCCAACTCAACCTTAGTCTTTTCCACATTGTCAGGCATACCTCAGTGTTTTAGCACTAAGGAAAGGAATCCAGGCTGTTCAAATACAGAAGTCCTGGGCAAGACTCATTCTCTGCCTTTCCACAGGCATGGCAACAATGGTCAGAATTCCAGGGGCAGAAAGAGGGCTAGAAAGTTATAGGTAAGAGGGAAGAACTAAAAACAGTCATCATTTTAAGATGTGAAAACATAGCAAGAACTTTCTCCTAGCATGGTCAGAGCCTTACAGAATGTTATCTCTGTCCAATTTTAACTTTTACAACCTAGCACAGAAATAGTTAAAGAAAACAAAAGATAATTAAAGAAGTATATATGTGAGATAGAAAACTGTACACAAGAAAGGGCTATCAATTCAATCCTTTGGATAGAACAAACAAAATAAATCAATGAAGTGGCTAGAATGTCTAATTTTATTAAATTAAATAATTAGCTGTTTTAGGCAGGTATGTATTCCAGTTTACATAATCATAGCCAAAGTGACAGTATCTCTTCTATAATGCTGGATTTTTATTTTATTTATTAAATTTTATTATGTTATGTTAGTCCCATACTATACATCATTAATTTTTGATGTAGTGATCCATGAATCATTGTTTGCATATAGCACCCAGTGCTCCATGCAATATGCACCCTCCTTAATACCCATCATGGAACTAACCCATCCCCCCTTCCCCTCTAAAACCCTCAGTTTGTTTCTTGGAGTCCATAGTCTCTCATGGTTCATCTCCTGCTCCAATTTTTAAAATTGTGTTCCATGGGCCAACTTTCTCAAAATCCTCTGGAGTGCTAGTTAAAAATGCACATTACTGGACTCTTCTCCCAAACTCTTAAATTAGAACTTCTGGAAGTTGGCAAAAAAACCCCAGCATTTTAAAGATATTCTCTAGGTCAGGAATTCTCAATAGTGTGGCCTGCAGACCCCAGAGGTTCAGTGGTTCAGGTCAGAGAGACTTTAAAACTATTTCATAATAATAATTATTGTTGTTTTCACTGATATTTGTTCTGACACAAAAACAATGCTGAGTAAAACTTATGGTAGCTTAGTATGAATCAAGGCTATAGCACAATATAGTACTAGAAATTGTAGTATTCTTCACTGCTACACATTTGCAATAAATGCATGACAAAAAAGCCACTTTCACTTTAAAATGTCCTCTGCAAGGCATTAAGATTATAAATTTTGTTAAATCTTGGTTCTTGGGTATGTGTCTTTTTATATTCTGCATAACAAAATATAAAATCTGCATAAAGCACCTCTGATCCACACCAAAGTATGATAGTTGTCTCAAGGAAAAGTACTTCTGTTAATGCTTGAGTTGACAGATGAAGTAGCTACTTCTCTCATAGGACACTATTTTTCACTTAAAAGAAAGACGGACAAACTGTGTTTAATCAGATTTGCATATTTCTTGATATTTTCTTGATAAATTAATGAAGTAAAACTGTCACTTCAAGGAAACAACTGGAAGTCTTTGTAACATATGAAAAAATTCAAGGTTTCAAGTGAAAATTCAAATTTTGGAAAACTTGTAGCTGCAATCATAAGCATGACAGTTTCCTACCTTTAAAGATTTTGCTGAGAAGACCAGTGGTGATATTAATGAATGTGATTGTTAATATGGCATAATAAAATATGCAAACATTTAGAAGATCTGTGTAACTCGGTGAATTAAAATTTTCCAAATGACCAGTGAATGATATTACAAAATGATGCATTAGTAAAGGATCCATTCAGAGTGTAAGCTACACAGCTGGATGTTTATGAAACAGAGTATGAAAAGTCCATTTAATACGGTTTCTAATGCAATATTGTAACTCACGTTTAGAAAACTTCCACCTGTTGAATTTTGGTGTAGTATCAAAGAAATATATTCACAATTATCTAAAAATACTCTTAAAATACTATTCCCTTTTTTTATATTTTTTAAGATTTTATTTATTTATTTGAGAGAGAAAGAGAGAGAATGAGAAAGAGCATGAGAAGGGGGAGGGTCAGAGGGAGAAGCAGACTCCCCACCAAGTAGAGAGCCTGATGCGGGACTCAATCTCAGGACCCCAGGATCATGATCTAAGCCGAAGGCAGTAGCTTAACCAACTGAGCCACCCGGGCGCCCAAAATACTATTCCCTTTTCCAACTATGTATTTGATTGAGGCTGGAATTTCTTCGAATACTTCAAACAAAACAACGTACCACAACAGATTGATATAGCTGCCTTCTGTTATGCAGATACTAAAGAGAAATGTAAAAATGTGAAACAATTCCATTCTTTCATTGTATATATTTTTTGTTCTGGAAAATAGGATTGCTTTTCATAACACTATGTTATTTAGATTATTTAGGTAATCAATAAATATGGGGCCTCAGAATTTTTAGGAGCATGAAGGGATCATAAATTGAACAAATTTGAGAACTGTTGCTTTAGGTGATTCTGATTCTAGATTACATTTGAAAATCATTACTTTAATAGCATAGGTAAGAACACATGGAGATGTTTTAATAAGGAACTGGTATAATCCATTTACAACTAGTCCTAACCATCATGTAATTTCTAAGAAACTTTTGTAAAGCTTAGGCAAAGAGCTACTCAAAGGTAAAGTGGGGGCAGGGGATAGGATCTATGTGAACTCTCAAGATTCCTTCTAGCAGTCTTAAACATGGCATCTAAAGTTACTTAATATAAATTACATTTCAATGTGATGTACCATATATTTCCTAAACATTTACCAAACACAGATTATTTTCAAATAATTATATATTTTGTTCATGCTTCACAATTGATTAAACATAAATCCTATGTACAGAAATTTTAAGAACTGCTTGGTAGAAACAAATGCTACATTTGAATCTAATTTTATGCTGGTTTCTGTATATATTCTTAATTTTATAGCTAGCCACAGTCAACAGGGAGTCAGGGTAGATAAAAGCTCTGCTGAGAAATAAGAGAGAAGAACATGCATTGGATGCCAGCTATGTGCCAACCTCTCTGCCAGGAATATGTTCCTTTCCTTCTATGACTTTAAAGTCTAGTGAGCAAAAGTAGTTTCCACAGTTTTCTCTCTGAGTATCTGTGCTGGACTTTGTTAAATCTACTCTCACAGTTGACATAGAAATCAGTGAACAAGATTTCTAAAACTTAAGAACCATCACTCCCACTGTATTATATCGTTGCTGGACCTTTCTATCTCTTCACCTGTGCACAGTAAAAACTTGTATCCCAATTAACCTAGATTGTTCTGCTGCAATATAGTTATATGATAGCTTTGCAATCAAAATTAAACAAGCTTATATCAAGACTATGAGAGCCAACCACATTGTGTGTAAAATCACCAGGTTTTGATCAGGCCCAGATTTAAATGCCATCTCTCTTCCACTTACTATTTGGATAACTGGAGCAAGTCTCCTCATCTGTAAAGTTCCCCTAACAATAATACAAGCTCACTCTTGTGACCAGCAAATGATAGAATCCATTTAAAACATACAGACCATTGCTTGACATATAACAAGCATCCAATAAATATTGGCTCTCATGTTTTTATTTTTTAAAAAATGCTTTCTGCAGATACCTTTGCTTTAACACTTAAATTCTGCCAGATTACTATACATATTCACTGTAATTTTCAGAGAACAGCAATGAAACTTCTCAATTTTTTCCTCCATTCCTTCTAAATGTGCCAAAAACTACCAAATTACATGTGTTTGTGTCTGGGAATTGGCAAAATACTTTCCTGACTTGAAAATCACACCAATCTGAAGAGGAAACCAGAGTGTACATGATTCTTTTTTTTTTTTTTCTTTTTACAGATGAAGAAACAGGGAGCTCAAGAAAATTAAATGACTTAGCTAAGGTCACACAGCTAGTAAATGATGAAATCATGAGTCAAATACTTCCTTTATCTGAACTTATTATCATGTTCTTTTCATATTTAACTGATAATGATCAACAAATCTCAGAATGATGATGGCAGTCCTGCAAAGACCACTTGTCAAAGGAAACATCAAAGGTCAATTCAATGTGATTCACTAACATAGACATACCAGGCAACAATGTAGATTCAGATACTCTAAAGATTATCAGTATAAGCAAAGGAGTTTTCACCACAGTTGACCCTTGAACAATGCAGGTTTGAACCATGAGAGTCCACTTATATGTAGATTTTTTTGATACAGTACTACATATATTTTTTCTTTTCCTTATGATTTTCTTAATAATGTTTTCCTTTCTCTAGCTCACTTTATTGTAAGAAGACAGTATATAATACATATAACATACAAAATATATGTTAATCAATTGTTTATGTTATCAGTAAGCCTATAGCAGTAGGTTATTAGTAGTTAAGTTTTGAGGAAGTCAAAAGTTATATAAGAATTTTTTACTATGTAGCATATTGCAAGGGTTAACTGTACTTTTTAAACAGCTAATTAGGAAACCACACCACTCTGAACTCCTCCCTTTCCTCAGCATTTTGTTTCCTTGAGGCTGCTTCCTGGACTACAAAAAGAAGCTCTAAGGAAAGAATGGGGAAATATAGAACTTGATGCAGAGCAACAATCACAGAAGCACT
Source organism: Enhydra lutris kenyoni (assembly GCF_002288905.1). NCBI lineage: Eukaryota > Metazoa > Chordata > Mammalia > Carnivora > Mustelidae > Enhydra > Enhydra lutris. Next base: position 11,177,440 of record NW_019154137.1, read on the forward strand.
TTAATCAGGAGGCACTTTAAACTTTTATCTTGAAAAACTGAGAAAAAATGTTGAGTTGTATGATTGGTGTAAACAACCCTTGATTTTATAGGGCCCTAAGAAGCTATCTGAGATCCTTTCATTGAGGATGAAGTAAAAGGTAGAGAGTAATTGCTTTGGCATCCTTCAGGAGAAATCTATACTAAATATGAGTGAAGGGTCAAGGAAAAAGCAACAGATACACTCTGGGAGTAACAGAGAATGAAAAAATCAAACTAAAGAGATTTTGATGAATTATAAAGTGGAGGACTCCTCCTTGTCTCCTTGGCAGTGAATAGGGAAACTTGATGCATTTTAGAAATAATGAAAAAGCCAAAGTGACAATGATATTATAAAATATCTGACTCCAAGATAGATTTATCTTCTAAGAAGTACAATAGAACTTTAATAAGTGAGATGTTAAGGGAATGGTGGGTTCTAATTAAATTGGTGTGCAGGTGAACCTTAATCTGAGAGTTTCTTTAATCAGTCTTATCTTGTGGACATATTTGAATCTCTCTTTGCTAAGTGAGGCTGGTGCAAGGCCTGAGGATTGTCAAACTGTATGCCAAAGTCCAAGCCAAAGTCCAAGTTCACAGAAAATGTTATTTCTACCTCCAAGTATTTTTGTTGTGTACAAAAATAAATTTATCATTTTCTCCCATTCCCTATACTGCTAGTTCTCTTATTTTCTACATCTCAGTCTGTGTGTCAAATTACTGTATCTTATCCATTTAACTTCACAAATCTTTCTCGCTTTCTGAATATCTGCCCTTATCCCTTCCATTCCCACTGCCATCTCCTTATTTCTCATCTGGCCTAATACAATAGCCAAACAATTAGGTTTCTTTCCTCCTCTTCTAACTTCTGCAATCCAACCTCCACATTGCGTCAGAAGTATCTGTCTAAACTGCAAATACAGCCATGACCCCTTACATCTGAAAACTCTTCATTAAATCTCCATTGCCTTCAAATACGATCTCAATGTCTTAACCTGACACACATATTCCTTAATAATATGGCTTCTGTCTACCAATCCAACTTCCTTTTCTTCCACTGTCCATGTCTTACTGTGTGCTGCAGGCATACTAAACTACCTGCAGTTCTTACTATATGCCTTGTTCCATCATGTTTATTGTTGGCCTGTAGTGACAGTTGCACTCTAACTACTGCTTCACTTGGTCTAATTCTATTAATCTTCCAAAATTAGCTTCATATGTCATCATCTCAGGAACCCATTCCTGATGTCCCCATAGTTGCATATCCTAAGCATTCTATGCTTAGGGCTTTACATATAACATTTCATTATAATAATTCACTTGTACATTTGTCTGTTTCTACTTGAATGAAAACAACTGTGTCCTTTGTCATTATGACCAGTGCCTAATACTAAGTTAATGAATGAATAAATAAATCATTCATTAGATGCTTGATGTGGAATTATTTCCATATATCCATCATTTTCTCCTAAATCTGAAACATCACTTAAATATCCCAACTAATTGAGGAATATACTTAATTGGACGCTGGATTATTTGAGGTTTTAATAGAAATTATCATGCAAATATCTTATCTAGTAATACAGATATTTTCTAACCTAGTCTTCATCGTTTGCCCAAGGACTCACTAGTAGGACCACTACACCAGTTTTTAAAATCTGCAAAAATACATTAATTGCAGCCTCAATTACAAATGCCACCACACTTAGAAAGCATATCTAAGTAGAACAAGCACTACCTCTCTTAGGATCCAGTTCTTTTCTACACCTCTGTCAATCTGGAGTTATGGTCAAGAAAGCAGAAGTCATGGCTGGTTTTATGTGTCACCAAGATTAGATATAGTCCACATCACAGCATGTATAGAACAATAAAATCCTAAACTGATATAGCCAGGAAGGAATGTTTAATATTATTAAGTAGGAAATGCTATGGCATGCAAGCTTCACTCATTATAACTTAGACGCAATCTGGAAGTTAGTTTCTCTACCAGGATAAGTAGAGAATTTAAACACTGTTTCCAGGGTACCTGGTTGCCTCAGTCGTTAAGTGTCTAGCTTCAGCTCAGGGTCCCAGGAGCGAGCCTCACACTGGGCTCCCTGCTGGGAAGGGAACCTTCTTTCCCTCTCCCACTTCCCCTGCTTGTGTCTCCCCACTTGCGATCTCTGTCTGTCAAATAAATAAATAAAATCTTTAAAAAAAAAAAAAGAAATCATTCCCAGGGGAGGAACAAAATGGTGGAGGAGTAGGAGACCTAAATATCATCAGGTCTCAAGAGTTCAGCTAGATAGTTATCAAACCATTCTGAACAGCTACAAATTCAACAGGAGAGAGAAGAGAAGAGGAATAGCAATTCTAGGAACATAAAATCATCCACTTTGTGGAAGGTGGAATGTGTGGAAAAGTGAATCCGATGCAACATTTGGGAAGATAGACCATGGGGGGAGGGGCTGGCCCCCAGCAAGTGACAGAGCAGCAGAGCACAAAATCAGAACTTTTAGAAGACTGCTCCACTGAGGGATGTCGCTCCAGAGGTTAAGCAAGGGATGGAGAGCTTGCAGGAACAGTATAGTCTCAAGACCTCCAGGGTCACAAAAAGACCAGGGGTGTCTGAGTATGGCAGAGCTCCCAGGTATCAGAGTGGGAAAGCCAGCTGCAGAGACAGAGCAGAGGAGTGGGCTTTCAGCTCGGGATTACCTTAATGATTTGCAGCACAGTTAGGCCACCTCTCACTGGGCAGGGACCCAACAAGGAGCAGAACTGGGGAGATTCACTTTTCTTCTCCAGGAGGAGTAGCATGGGAGTGCACTGCAGGAATTAGCTGGGCTGATGCACCTGAGATAGAAATGATCAGTCACAGGTTCGATGAGCTTGGAGTGTGGTTAGAGACCAGGGAGATGGGAGGGATTGATGACTTTTCTCTGAGGGAGCATTAAGGAGTGGGGCCCTTAGCTCTCAGCTCCTATGGGCCAGAGATTGGGAGGCTGCCATCTTTATTCCGGTCCTACAAAGCTGTATGGAAGATGTTCAAGGAAGAAACGTGACCAAGAGCAACCTGAGCAGATTACTTAGCTTGGCCTCTGGCAAGGGTGGTGCAATTCCACCTTGGGCAAAGACATTTGAGAATCATGGTAACAGGCCCCTCCCCCAGAAGATAAACAAGAACATCTAACCGAGACTAAGTTCACCTATCAATGAGAATTGTGGAACTACAGAGCTAAGGAAAAAGCAACACATAGAATTCTTGGCTTTTTTCCCATGATCCATTAGTCTTTCAAAGTTATTTTTTTTTAATTTCACTTTTTAATTATTCTATTTTTTAAAATTTTTCCTCTGTCCTATTTTAAAGTATTTAAACTATTTTATCAATACCTTTTTAAAAATCTTTTCTAATTTGCATTGTTATACTCATATTTTATCACTTCATTGTATTTAACCTTATTTATTATATACATATAAGTTTTATTTTTTTTTAATTTGGGATACAATTTCTCCTAATAGATCAAAATATACCCTAAATCTAGCATATGGCTTTCTTCTAGTCTGCAGCCTGATCACATTCTCTCCTCTTTTTTTTTCTTTTTAACCAACTGATTTTATCAATTCTCTTTATAAAATCTTTTTAAATTTTCATCTTTACAGTCATATTCCATGACTTCATCATGTTTACACTTATTTTTGTGTGTATATATGTGTATATACGTACATATATATATAATTCTTTCCTTAAAATTTTGGAAGGTGGTTTCTTCTAACAGAACAAAATACACACAAAATCAAGTGTGTGGCTCTTTTGTATTTCTCAATCTAATATATATAGATATATAATATATATTATATATATTATAAAAACATATATATATATTTATATTTATATTTTATATTTATATATTTTTTTCTTCCCCCGCCTTTCTTCCCCCAGTTTCAGGTCTCCTCTAATTTGGTTAGTGTATATCTTCCAGGGGTCATAGCTACTCTTTTAGCATTTGGTTCTCTCATTCATCTAATCTTATCTGGATAAAAGGACTAAGCAGAAAAACTTACCACAAAAAAAAAAAAAAGAACAAGAGGCAGTACCAGTGACTAGAAACCCAGTCAATATGGACATTAGTAACATTTCAGAACTAGAGTTCAGAATGATGACTATCAATGTGTTAGATGGGATCAAAAAAAAAAAAACATAGAAGATATTAGAGAATCCCTTTCTGGAGAAATCAAATCCCTTCCTGGAGAAATAAAAGAACTAAAATCTAACCAAGTTGAAATTAAAAAAAAAATTTATTAATGAGGTGTAATAAAAAATGGAGGTTCTTACTGCTAGGATAAAGAAGACAGAAGAGAGAATTAGCGATATAAAAGACAAAATGATGGAGAATAAAGAAGATGAGCAAAGGATAGACAAAGGACTAGTGGACCATAAGGGGAGAATTTGAGAGATAAGTGATACCATAAGATAAAACAATATTAGAATAATTGGGATACCAGAAGAGGAAGAAAGAGAGAGGGGCAGAAGCTATATTGAAGCAAATTATAAAATAGAATTTCCCAAATTTGTCTAAGGGAACAAGCATCAAAATCCAGGAAGCACAGAGAACCCCCCTCAAAATCAATAAAAATAGGTCCATACCCTGTCATCTAATAGTAAAACTTACATGTCTCAGAGACAAAGAGAAATTCCTGAAAGCAGCTCAGGACAAGAGTTCTGTACCATACAACAGCAAAGTATTGGATTGGCAGTAGACCTATCCATGGAGACCTGGCAAACCAGAAAGGACTGGCATGACATATTCAAAACACTAAATGAGAAAAATATGCAGCCAGGAATACTATACCCAGCTAGGCTATCATTGAAAATAGAAGGAGAGATAAAAAGCTTCCAAGACAAATAAAAACTAAAAGAATTTGCAAACACCAAACCAGCCCCACAAAAAATATTGGAAGGTGTCCTCTAAGCAAAGAGAGAGCCTACCAGTAACAGACCAGAAAGGAACAGAGACAATATACAGTAACAGTCACCTTACAGTAATTAAATGGCACTAAATTAATATCTTTCAATAGTTACCATAAATGTGAAAGGGCTAAATGCTTCAATCAAAAGACACAGGGTATCAGAATGGATTAAAAAAAAACAATACCCATCGATATTATGTCTACCAAAAACTTATTTTAGACCGAAAGACACCTCCAGATTTAAAGTGAGGGAGTGGAGAACAATTTACATTGCTAATAAGCATCAAAAGAAAGCTGGGGTGACAATCCTTATATCAGATAAATTAGATTTTAAGCCAAAGACCATAATAAGAAATGAGGAAGGACACTATATTATATTTAAAGTGTCTGTCCAACAAGAAGATCTAACAATTTTAAATATCTATGCCCCTAACATGGGAACAGCCAATTATATAAACCAATTAATAATAAAATCAAAGAAGCACATTGACAACAATACAATAACTGAGGGTTCTGGAGGGGAAGGGGTGGGAGGATGGGTGAGCATGGTGGTGGGTATTGTGGAGGGCACATATTGCATGGAGCACTGGGTGTGGTCCATAAACAATGAATTCTGGAACACTGAAAAGAAATTTAAAAAATAAATAAAAATTTAAAAAATAATAATAATACAACAATAGTAGGGGACTTTAACACTCCCTCACTGAAATGGACAGATCATCCAAGCAAAAGATCAACAAGGGTGGGGAGGGGGGTTGGGAGAGGGGGGGTGGGATTATGGACATTGGGGAGGGTATGTGCTATGGTGGGTGCTGTGAAGTGTGTAAACCTGGCGATTCACAGACCTGTACCCCTGGGGATAAAAATATATTATATGTTTATAAAAAATAAAATTAAAAAAATAAATAAATAAATAAATATCACTATAAAAAAAAATCAACAAGGAAATAAAGTCAAATGACACACTGGACCAGATAGACATCACAGATATATTCAGAACATTCCTTCCCAAAGCAACAGAATATGCATTCTTCTATAGTGCACATGGAACATTCTCCAGAATAGATCACATTATTCAAAATTTGTGGGACACAGTAAAGTCAGTCCTGAGAAGAAAGTATACAGTGATACAAGCCTTTCTCAAGAAACAAGAAAGGTCTCAAGTACTACAACCTAACACTACTCCTAAAGGAACTAGAGAAAGAACACCAAAGAAAGCCTAAACCCAGCATGGGAAGAGAAATCATAAAGATCAGAGCAGAAATTAATGAAATAGAAACCAAAAGAACACTAGAACAAATCAACAAAACTAGGAACTGGTTCTTTGAATGAATTAATAAGATTGATAAACCCATGGCCAGACTTATCAAAAAGAAAAGAGAAAGGACCCAAATTAATAAAATCATGAATGAAAGAGGAGAAATCATAGCCAACATCAAAGAAATATAAACAATTATAGGAACATATTATGAGCAACTATACACCAGCAAATTTGATGATCTGGATGAAATGGATGCATTCCTAGAGATATATAAACTACCAAAACTGAAACAGGAAGAAATGGAAAACCTGAACAGACCCATAATCAGTAAGGAGATTGAAGCAGTCATCAACAATCTCCCAACAAACAAGAGCCCAGGGCCAGATGGCTTCCCAGGGGAATTCTACCAAACATTTAAAGAAGAATTAACACCTAATCTCCTGAAACAGTTTCAAAAAGTAGAAATGGAAGGAAAACTTCCAAACTCATTTTATGAGGCCATCATTACCTTGATCCCAAAACCAGATGAAAACCCCATTAAGAAGGAGATTACAGACCAATATCCTTTATGAACAAGGATGCAAAAATTCTCACCAAATATTAGCCAATAGGATCCACAGTACATTAAAAGGATTATTCACCATGACCAAGTGGGATTTATTCCAGGGCTGCAAGTTTGGACAAACATCTGCAAATCAATCAACGTGATACAATACATTAATAAAAGAAAGAACAAGAACCATAGGATACTCTCAATAGATGCTGAAAAAACATTTGACAAAGTACAGCATCCTTTCTTGTCAGAACTCTTCAAAGTGTAAGGATAGAGGTTACATACCTCAATATCATCAAAGCCATCCATAAAAAACCCATAGCGAATATCATTCTCAATGGGGGAAAGCTGAGAGCTTTTCCCCAAAGGTCAGGAACATGGCAGGGCTGTCCACTATCACCACTGCTAGTCAGTATAGTACTAGAAGTTCTAGCCTCTGCAATCCTACAATGAAAATAAATAAATAAATAAATAAATAAATAACATCTGAATTGGCAAAGACAAAGTCAAACTCTCATTCTTTGCAGATGATGTGATACTTTATGTGGAAAACCCAAAAAGACTCCACTCCCAAACTGTTAGAATTCATACAGGAATTCAGTAAAGTGTCAGGATAAAGAATCAAAGAAATCAGTTGCATTTTAATATACCAATAGCAAGACGGAAGAAAGAGAAATTAAGAGTCGATCTTAATTACAATTGCACCCAAAACCATAAGATACCTAGGAATAAACCTAACCAAAGAGGCAAAGAATTTGTACTCAGAAAACTATAATGTACTCTTGAAAGAAATTGAGGAAGACACAAAGAAATGGAAAAACGTTCCATGTTCATGGACTGGAAGATCAAATATTGTGAAAATGTCTATGCTACCTAGAGAAATCTACACATTTAATGCAATCCCTATCAAAATATCATCAGGTTTTTTTCAAAGAAATGGAACAAATAATCCTAAAATTTATATGGAACCAGAAAAGACCCTGAATAGCCAGAGAAATGCTGAAAAAGAAAGCCAAAGTTGGCAGCATCACAATTCCAGACTTCAAGCTCTATTACAAAGCTGTCATCATCAAGACAGTATGGTACTGGCACAAAAACAGATACATAGATCAATGGATCAGAATAGAGAGCCCAGAAATAGACGTTTAACTCTATGGTCAACTAATCTTCAACAAAGCAGGAAAGAAGGTCCAATGGAAAAAAGACAGTCTCTTCAACAAACAGTGTTGGGAAAATCGGACAGCCACATGCAGAAACATGAAACCGGACCATTTTCTTACACCACACCCAAAAATAAACTCAAAATTGATGAAAGACCTCAATGTGAGACAGGAATCCATAAAAATCCTTGAGGAGAACACAGGCAGCAACCTCTTTGATCTCAGCTGCAGCAAGTTCTTCCTAGAAACCTCTCCAAAAGCAAGGAAAAAGGTCAGAAGATGAGCTACTGGGACTTCATCAAGATCAAAAGCTCTTGCACAGAAATGGAAACAGTCAATAAAACAAAAAGACAACTGAGAGAATGGGAGAAAATACTTGCAAATGACATATCAGATAAAGGGCTAGTATCCAAAATCAATAAAGAACTTATAAAACTCAACACCCAAAGAACAAATAATCCAATCAAGAAATAAGCAGAAGACATAACCAGATATTTCTGCAAAGAAGACATCCAGATGGCCAACAGACACATGAAAAAGTACTCAGCATCACTCAGTATCAGGGAAATATAAATCAAAACCACAGTGAGATACCACCTCACACCACTCAGAATGGCTAAAATTAATAAGTCAGGAAATGATAGATGCTGGTGAGGATGCTGAGAAAGGTGAACCCTCCTACACTGTTGGTGGGAATGCAAGCTGGTACAGCCACTCTGGAAAATAGCATGGAGGTTTTTCAAAAACTTGAAAATAGAGCTACCCTATGACCCAGCAATCACACTACTGGGTATTTACACTAAAGATATCTGTGTAGTGATCTGAAGGGGCACGTGCACCCAAATGTTTGTAACAGCAATATCCACAACTGCCAAACTATGGAAAGAATTAGATGTCCATCAACAGATGAATGGATAAAGAATATGTGGTATATATATACAATGGGATACTATGCATCATTAAAAAAATCTAAAATCTTGCCATTTGCAATAACATAGATGGAACTAGAGGGTATTATGCTAAGTGAAATAAGTCAATCAGAGAAAGACAATTATTATATGATCTCTCTCATATGAGGAATTTGAGAGGCAGAGTAGGGGGTCATGGGGGGTAGGGAGGGATAAATGAAGCAAGATGGGATTATGAGGGAGACAAACCTGAAGAGACTCTTAATATCATGAAACAAACTGAGGTTTGCTAGGGGGTGTGGGGGTTGGGATAGTGTGGCTGGGTTATGGACATTGGGGAGGGTATGTGCTATGGTGAATGCTGTGAAATGTGTAGGTCTGATGATTCACAGACATGTACCCTTGGTACAAATAATACATTGTATGTTAATTTTAAAAATTAAAAAAAAATAATTCCCAATGTGATATGTAACATACAGTTTGCATTTCACAGAAAACCCAAGCTTCTTTAGGAATGAAATTGATATACTCTGAACTGAAAATCATTTCAGACCAAGGGTTCAATCAGAGGCTGAAATAAAGGCCCTAACATTCATATCCCCAGGGCAGGGCAGCACAGGGCAAGAACAACTTGGGGCACTCTAACAAGATCAGAAGAACTTGAACAACTCCAAAATTAAATAAATATGGATCAGGTAAGAATATACAAATGGTCTTACTTTTGAATAGTAAAGTTCCTTGTGCTGGGAAATTAGTTATCCGTACAAGAGGACTTCCTCTTATAATTTACAGTGTATTGTGTGTAAATATTTATGAATATATGCTAAACTGTTTAGGAAATTGCCATTATATTGTATTTGTTTAGTAATCTTCAGGCCATCTTTTGGTTGTCTTCTAAAGTTATCTGTTACCATTATGACATTTTTTTGTTTAGAGTTGCCTGGGACAAGTTAACTTCACTTGACAACTGCAGTCAAGGTTCTGGTGCCCAGAGTGGCAGACAAGTTAAGCTACATTCCTTATATATAAAGGCTTTAACAATGGTTTTCCTAGTTTGGGTATGCTATGCCTTTCACAAGTTTGCTACCTACACTTAAGCCACAATGCAAATGCACAACAATAGTAATTTTTTTAAGATTTTATTTTTCTATTTGACTGAGAGAGAGAGAGAGACAGAGAGCACAAGCAGGGGGAGCAGTAGGCAGAGGAAAAAAAAATGGAAGCAGGTAGAGCAAGGATCCTGATATGGGGCTTGATCCCAGGACCTTGGGATTATGACCTGAGCCGCAGGCAGATGCTTAAGCGACTGAGCCACCCAGGTGCCCCAACAAGACTATTTTTATTTAATAGTAAAACCAAACTTTTCTAAGAGTTGCACTAGATAGGATTTCTTCCTAGTCATTTGCACTGCAATTGGTTTGCAGAATTTTGAGAAGTCTCTAGGATAAAGAAAGGGAAAAAAAAAAGAAGGTAAATGTCTTGGGACTCTAGCTGGTAAAAGAAATAGGTTGACAATAATATGGACTTTTCAGAGAATGCATTTGTTTTTTAATTCCAAACCATTCAAGTTACTCCAGGACGCTATATAATATAACAATCACCTTATGTAATCTTCTTTCTTTTCATACCCTATTAGCACCATCTAAAGGAAGGAAATAAGATTCATTTAAAGGTGTTATACAATCTGTACACAATTGTGAGTCTTTTCAATATGTGGTGACAGATGAAATACAACACATCTCAGCTCTACCCAACCTTATTTTCATGAAAGTGGTTGTGAAATTAAACATGATGGGGAAAGGAAAAAACAGAAGGCAGATAATAACCAAGCAACTCTTAAATTTCTGTGTTTGTAGAAAAATCAAGAGAAGTAAAAAGTAGAGTTTTTATTTGTACTTTGCTTCACAATTTCTAACCTTCAATGTATCAACAACCCCTTTATATTTTATCCCCATCCACTATTTCCTAACCAGAATATGTATACAATGAAAGAAATACCAAAGACCAACTCTACAGATCATCATATTTTGTGTTTTCTCCCTTTGTCCAGAAATAATATTGGATATAATGGAGAAGAAAACACCTGGTGCACATATATGTACATGTGTGCATATTCCCAATCCCACTCATCTTCTCTTAAATGAACTCTTCTTCTAGACACCAAAACTTTTCTTCTAAGCTCGTCTGTTTGCAGTAGTATTGGCATGGTTGTCCACTCTCTTCTAGAAATTTTAACATTGCAACAGAGTTTCATATTATCTCTTACCTCTTCACTGACAACTCATCCTCTTCACTCATATGGTATTCTCTCTATTCTCCCATCTCTGCTGTTATCTATCTCATTACCTAGTCATTCAGAATTGACACTTTGAAAACAGCCTTGACTCACCTTCTAATGCATCTACCATACAGTTATTCATTGAATCCTAACAATAATTTCTACAAGATGCTTCTCTCTCCATTTTGTTCCTTCTGCTTCATTTTCACTGCCACGACTATGAATTTAGTCTTCCCAGAGTTACTGGATTATTTAAATAATTTTCTACCTGCTTTTCATATTTTATAGAAGGGATTACTTAGTATAATTGCCATTCCCCCCCCCTTTTTTTTTTTTTGCAAATAAGAAATCTGAATCCCAAATAGTATAAGACTTCAAGGTTTTAAAGCTAGTAACAATGAGTGAGAAGTAGAAGTCAGATTTCTGAACTTTCAGTCAAGGTTTCTGTAATTACACCATGCTTCTCTGGCACTAGTATCATGGCAGAACATCCTACATGACACTACTTACCTAATAAGTCTTGGACTTCCATTTTCATTAAATTATTCCATCTTTCAAAAATTTAGTATGATATCCTACTTCTCATTAATGAATCTATTCTGCTTAGCTTCAAAACTCTCTCAAACCCACTTTCTTTACAAAACAATTCCTTTGAATTTTTAGTTTTAGTGTCTTGGCTCTAATAGTGATGAATAGTAGGGAATTATACACTTATTGGCAATATCAATGATTGTAATATGTTGGGATGGAAGCAAACTCTCATAGTAGTCCTTTCATTGTGATTTCACATAACCCTGGCCCTATTTCAAGTCCACCTTCATTAGAATGATCAGTCTTCCATAAGTTGCTGTTTTTGAAGAAGGCAATGTAAATGTTCTTTAAGTTTTGAATATATATATATATATATATATATATTTAAAGATTTTTGTTTGAGAGAGAGAGTGTGTGTGAGTGCATGACCTGGGTGGGGGGGCAGAGGGAGAGGTAGAAGCAGACTCTCCACTGAGCAGGAAGCACAATGCAGAGCTCAATCCCAGGACCCTGAGATCATGACCTGAGCTGAAGGCAGAAACTTAACTGACTCAGCCACCCACGCACCCAGTTTTGAGTCTATATTAAAAGAACTTTAAAAGCATCCAGAGGTTGAAAGAAAATAGACTTGTAAACCACCTGTATACCACTGGAAAATAGACTTGTATACCATTTGTATATTACCGGCAAGAATGGCAAATGCCATATCCTTGCAAAATCATCATTACCTATTTAGCTAACAGAGTGAGTCAATTAAGGAAAAGGTGAGAAATGTACAAGGTACCCATTCATGGAACATCTTAACAAGAATAAAACTATTAATGCCTTGAAACTCACAGTCCTAACCTAGCCAAAAAGGCCTTTAAGGAGGGGCTAAGGGTGGTGGGGAAAGTGAGGGCATAAGGAATAAGGGAAGGGAAGAATTGGTGACCAGGCATAAGAATGAAAACTCAAGAGGGCTCTGAATCTAAATGGTCTAAACATGCCTATCAACTTCTCAAACAAATAAATGTATATCAAAAATATAGCAATGGTGCTAATATGTATAGACTGCTTCACAATTTAAAGAACACTTATCTATGGAATATCTAATTTTATTGTAACAGTATCTGTTGTTCCTTTCTTAGAAATGAAAAGGGAAAAAAAAAAACCTTGAGCTTCTGAGAAGGTAACTTGTTTGAGGACACAAAGCTGATGTGTATAGTCTGAGCATGGGTTTAAACCTCATCTTGAATCATATTTAGTAATGCAACAAACACTTGGAATTACTTGTTCTGTGACTGTCTTCCTACTAGACTTTAAATCCCATGAGGTCAGGAGCCACATCTGTCTTGCTCACAATAATATCTCCAGTGCTTAGTACAGTGTCTACCACAAATCAGATAGTTTAAAACAATTTGCTGAATAAATAAAAGAACAAACATGGGTTGGCTATTTCTGCTTACAACATAAATCATGAAATGCATTTCTAATTTGAAACCCTGCCTAAGATTTGAGGTGACTTTATGTTAGCTAGAGAAATATATTTGAATGTCCACTAATATAGTTATTCATTGTTCTGACCTACTAAAATCTAAAAGAAAATTTAATTTAAAAAATAATTCAATTTCAAAACCATATGTTGTCTTCTGAATCAAAACAAATATCATTTGATTTGTAAAACAATACTGGCATGAGATTCAGGGTTATTTCCTGTCCCTCAAGTAAGTGCTATTACTCAGACGGTCGTTCCCATAATTAATATTTGCTGTAGGCAAGTTCCATTTGCTTGGATTATGAATACACTTTATTTCCATACTATCTTCCTCCACTATAATTTAGGCTCACTCTTTCGTGTTACATAATACTGTTAATTTTTGTTGTGATGATCATAAAAATTTATAATGTAATTAAGAATCATAAATGTCAGCCCTGAGAAATGCAAGTTATCTGACAACAATGAAAATAAACTAAAATAATTTTTATCGAGGTAAGGATTGGAGAAGTTAAATTTAAATTCACAAAGAAAATGCTTCATAGACTATAAATACAAGTGATTTAGGAAAGAAAAGAACACAGGGCTTAGATTTCTCCTTTACCCACAGCTATTCTCCTGAATTTCTGATGTTCTAATCAGCTTGGGATTTAGTGTTACCAAGGATCTGACAGATTGCACAAAGGCCTGGAGTACTAGTTTCATTCCACAGCTCCACAGTGCTTAAAAGAATGAGTTACAAAGAAAAAGGAATCAGAACTTCAGTGTATCACATTCATTGATTTGCAAATGTTGAACCATCCTTGTAGCCCAGGAATGAATCCCACCTGGTCATGATGGATAATTTTTTTAATGTGCTGTTGGATCCTGTTTGCTAGGATCTTGTTGAGAATCTTAGCATCCATATTCATCAGTGATAGTGGTCTGAAATTCTCCTTTTTGGTAGGGTCTTTGCCTGGTTTGGGGATCAGGGTAATGCTGGCTTCATAGAAAGAGTCTGGAAGTTTTCCTTCTGCTTCAATTTTTTGAAACAGCTTCGGGAAAATGGGTGATATTTCTTCTTGGAAAGTTTGGTAGAATTCCCCAGGGAATCCATCAGGTCCTGGGCTCTTGTTTTGGGGGAGGTTTTTGATCACTGCTTCAATCTCGTTGCTAGATATCGGTCTATTCAGGTTGTCAATTTCTTCCTGGTTCAATTTTGGGAGTTTATAGTTTTCCAGGAATGTATCCATTTCATCTAGGTTGCTTAGCTTATTGGCATATAATTGTTGATAATAACTTCTGATGATTGTTTCTACTTCCTTGGTGTTAGTTGTGATCTCTCCCTTTTCATTCATAATTTTATGAATTTGGGCTTTCTCTCTTTTCTTTTGGATTAGTGTGGCCAATGGTTTATCGATCTTATTGATTCTTTCAAAAAACCAGCTTCTAGTTTCACTGATACGTTCTACTGTATCTCTGGTTTCTACCTCATTGATCTCAGCTCTAATCTTGATGATTTCCCTTCTTATGTGTGGAGTTGGTTTGATTTGTTGTTGATTCTCCAGTTCTTTAAGGTGTAGAGACAGCTGGTGTGTTCTGGATTTTTCAATTTTTTTGAGGGAGGCTTGGATGGCTATGCATTTCCCCCTTAGGACCGCCTTTGCTGTATCCCATAGGTTTTGGACCGAAGTATCTTCATTCTCATTGGTTTCCATGAATTGTTTAAGTTCTTCTTTGATCTCCTGGTTGATCCAAGCATTCTTAAGCAAGGTGTTCTTTAGCTTCCAGGTGTTTGAGTTCCTTCTGAACTTTTCCTTGTGATTGAGTTCCAGTTTCAAAGCATTGTGATCTGAGAATGTGCAGGGAATAATCTCAGTCTTTTGGTATTGGTTGAGTCCTGATTTGTGACCCATTATGTGGTCTATTCTTGAGAAGGTTCCATGTGCACTTGAGAAGAATGAGTATTCTGTTGTTTTAGGGTAGAATGTTCTATATATATCTATGAGGTCCATCTGGTCCAATGTGCCATTCAATGCTCTTGTTTCTTTATTGATTTTCTGCTTCGATTATCTGTCTATTTCTGAGAGAGGCGTGTTAAGATCTCCTACTATTAATGTATTCATATCAATATGACTCTTTATCTTGAATAATAGTTTTCTTATGTAATTGGCTGCTCCCATATTGGGGACATAGATATTTACAATTGTTAGATCATCTTGGTGGATAGTCCCTTTAAGAATGATGTAGTGTCCTTCTTTGTCTCTGACTACAGTCTTTGGTTTAAATCTAATTTATCTGATATGAGAATCGCTACCCTGGCCTTCCTTTGAGACCCATTGGCATGAAAGATGGTTCTCCATCCCTTCACTTTCAGTCTGGGTGTATCTTTAAGTTCAAAATGGGTCTCTTGTAGACAACATAGGGATGGGTCCTGTCATTTTATCCAATATGCAACCCTGTGCCATTTTATGGGCGCATTTAGGCCATTCACATTGAGAGTGATTATTGATAGATACATTTTTATTGACATCGTGTTACCTTTGAAGCCTTTCTTTCTGTAGATTGTTTCTATATTTCTGTTCAATGATCCTCTCAATTGATGCAGAAAAAGCAGTTGACAAAATCCAGCATCTATTCCTGATTAAAATGCTTCAAAGTGTAGGGATAGAGGGAACATTCCTGAACTTCATCAAATCTATCTATGAAAGACCCACAGCAAATATCATCCTCAATGGGAAAAAGCTTGTAGCCTTCCCGTTGAGATCAGGAACATGACAAGGATGCCCACTCTCACCACTCTTGTTCAACATAGTATTAGAAGTCCTAGCACCGCAATCAGACAACAAAGAGAAATAAAAGGTATCCAAATTGGCAATGAAGAAGTCAAACTCTCTCTCTTCGCAGATGATATGATTCTTTATATGGAAAACCCAAAAGACTCCACCCCCAAACTACTAGAACTCATACAGCAATTCAGTAACGTGGCAGGATAGAAAGTCAATGTACAGAAATCAGTGGCTTTCTTATACACTAACAATGAAAATACAGAAAGGGAAATTAGAGAATTGATTCCATTTACTATAGCACCAAGAACCATAAGATACCTGGGAATAAACCTAACCAAAGAGGTAAAGGATCTGTACTCAAGGAATTACACAACACTCATGGAAAAAATTGAAGAAGACACAAAAAAGATGGAAGACCATTCCATGCTCTTGGATCGGAAGAATAAACATTGTTAAAATGTCTCTACTGTCTAGAGCAATCTATACATTTAATGCCATTCTGATCAAAATTCCATCGGTATTTTTCAAAGAGCTGAAGCAAATAATCCTAAAATTTGTATGGAAACAGAAGAGACCCCGAATTGCTAAGGAAATGTTGAAAAACAAAAAGAAAACTGGGGGCATCATGTTACCTGATTTCAAGCTTTACTACAAAGCTGTGATCACCAAGACAGCATGGTTCTGGCATAAAAACAGACACATAGACCAGTGGAACAGAGTAGAGAGCCCAGATATGGACCCTCAACTCTATGGGAAAATAATCTTCGACAAAACAGGAAAAAATATACAGTGGAAAAAAGACAGTCTCTTCAATAAATGGTGCTGGGAAAACTGGACAGCTATATGTAGAAGAATGAAACTCGACCATTCTCTTACACCGTACACAACGATAAACTCAAAATGGATAAAAGACCTCAACGTGAGACAGGAATCCATCAGAATCCTAGAGGAGAACATAGGCAGTAATCTCTTCGATATCAGCCACAGCAACTTTTTGAAGATATGTCTCCAAAGGCAAAGGAAACAAAAGTGAAAATAAATTTTTGGGACTTCACCAAATCATAATCTTCTGCACAGCAAAGGAAAAAGTCAAGAAAACAAAGAGGCAACCCACAGAATGGGAGAAGATATTTGCAAATGACAGTACAGACAAAAGTTTGATATCAAGGATCTATAAAGAACTCCTCAAACTCAACACACACAAAACAGATAATCATGTCAAAAAATGGGCAGAAGATATGAACAGACACTTCTCCAATGAAGACATACAAATGGCTATCAGACACATGAAAAAATGTTCATCATCACTAGCCATCAGGGAGATTCAAATTAAAACCACATTGAGATATCACCTTACACCAGTTAGAATGGCCAAAATTAGCAAGACAGGAAACAACATGTGTTGGAGGGGATGTGGAGAAAGGGGAACCCTCTTACACTGTTGGTGGGAATGCAAGTTGGTGCAGCCACTTTGGAGAACAGTGTGGAGAATCCTCAAGAAATTAAAAGTAGAGCCTCCCTATGACCCTGCCATTGCACTACTGGGTATTTACCCCAAAGATACAGATGTAGTGAAAAGAAGTGCCATCTGTACCCCAATGTTTATAGCAGCAATGGCCACGGTTGCCAAAATGTGGAAAGAACCAAGATGCCCTTCAATGGATGAATGGATAAGGAAGATGTGGTCCATATACACTATGGAGTATCATGCCTCCATCAGAAAGGATGAATTCTCAACTTTTTGTATCAACATGGACGTGACTGGAAGAGATGATGCTGAGTGAAATAAGTCAATCAGAAAGAGTCAATTATCGTATGGTTTCACTTATTTGTGGAGCATAACAAATAGCATGGAGGACAAGGGGAGTTAGAGAGGAGAAGGGAGTTGGGGGAAATTGGCAAGGGAGGTGAACCATGAGAGACTATGGACTCTGAAAAACAATCTGAGGGGTTGAAGCAGCAGGGGGTGGGAGGTTGGGGGAATCAGGTGGTGGGTATTAGAGAGGGCAGGGATTGCATGGAGCATTGGGTGTGGTGCAAAAACAATGAATACTGTTATGCTGAAAATAAATAAATAAATTTTAAAAAAAGAACTTCAGTGTAATTTATTACCATGAAGGCCAAAATATAAATCAGTTACAAGGGCTTAGATAAATTCATGAATTAAAAGTTCATAGAGGGGAAAAGGGAAACCAGAGAGGAAAGCTTGTAATCTTAGACCTTAAAATGTGAAGAGATCTCAGCAGACCATCTGCACTACCTATTTGACTTCAGGCAGGTAAAATTAAGTCCTCACTTTGCCAATAAGGCAACTGAAGCTCATAGAATCACGTACCTAAACCACATAACAAGTCTAAATGAAAGCAATTTAGAAACCAGAATTCTTGCCTCATGGGGCTGCACATGTTCCACTGCCCTGCCATACAGCTTCCCCATAAATGTGATTCAAACTTTGTCCTGATCCTGTGTTGAATTATCCAATGGTTTCATCCCTAGGGACATTTATTTTACACTGGGACCTTTAATGTTTTCTGTGTTCATGTAACATGGCAGCCTTAAAAGAGAAGAAGTTGTGTTTTTCACAATTACCTTATTTCTTTTAAGATTTTATTTATTCATCCAAGAGAGAGAGAGATAGTGAGAGAGCATGAGAGGGGAGAGGGTCAGAGGGAGAAGCAGACTTCCCACTGAGCTGGGAGCCCGATTTGGGACTTGATCCTGGGACTCTAGGCTCATTACCCAAGCTGAAGGCAGTTGATTAACCAACTAAGTCACCCAGATGACCCTACAATTACCTTAAATACTTAATTACACTTGATCTATACTCTAAATTTTATTTCTCCTCACAGATTTAACCCATCAAAAATTAAAACTGAATTCTTGGTATAATTAAAAGATTTCTAAGATTCACACGATGCTTAAACATTCTGCATTGCAGGCTCTAAATCCAGTCTAGACAATGTTTGGAGTCTGCTAAAATGATGTAGTGTGAGCATTTCAGTTTGAGTTAGCAAGGAGAAAAAATGCATTAGCAGTGCCTATACACTATATTTTGCTTTGTGCGCATTCTATATTAATGTACATTGATAAGTACAAAAAAGAAACAACTTGAGTCTTAAAGGTAGTATAATAGAAACAATCAAGAGTTGGGGTGCCTGGGTGGCTCAGTGGGTAAAAGCCTCTGCCTTTGGCTTGGGTCATGATTCCAGAGTCCTGGGATCAAGCTCCGCATGGGGCTACCTGCTCTGCAGGGAGCCTGCTTTCCTCTCTCTCTGCCTGCCTCTCTGCCTATTTGTGATCTCTGTCTGTCAAATAAATAGAAAAATCTTTAAAAAAAAGAGAGAGATAGTTAAGAGTCATGGAATTCAAAGATAATCTTTCCAGTATAAACTAGTTTGTGACTTGGGGCAAGTCATTTCATCTTTCTAAAAGTTGTTCCTTCATACGAGAATATAAAGGAATTATAATATTTTGCTCCTTCCTAGCATGCAAATATGCTTCATAAAATTATCCAAATATGAGGAAATAATATTATTAAGGCAATAACACCCAAAAGTCTCTCCCCCTTTCTCGTGCTTTCCCCCTCTCAGCTTTATATATTACTATTTGAAAGTTTTCACAAAAGAAATCAATATAGGGTTGGTCCTTGAGACATGATAATGAATAAATTAATCTTTCTTTTTGCAAACCCACCCATAGACACCTAGTATTCTCAGGCTATGTCCAACTGCTAAGGTTCACCTCAGGGTATCACAACCTAGGGCTGCCTTTTTTTTTAAAGATTTTATTTATTTATTTGACAGACAGAGATTACAAGTAGGCAGAGAAGCAGGCAGAGAGAGAGGAGGGAGCAAGGATCCTGATGCGGGGCTTGATCCCAGAACCCTGGGATCATGACATGAGCCAAAGGCAGAGGCTTTAACCCACGGAGCCACCCAGGCGCCCTAGGGCTGCCTTTTTTAATTACCCTCCCCATCCCATGTTTGGGATCTCACATTCTCTCATTCATTAACCTTATTTTTACACCCCTTTCTTTAGGGCCTTTCTCTCTGCTTTCAAAGAGCAAGGGGAAAGTATCATTAAAATATCTGCCCTGGGTTGCCAATGACTAATAATGGTTCCCCATCTCTTTTGCAGCAGTTTTTTCATTGCTTCAAGACTCCTAGATGCAGGATACTTTATGCCAAAGCAATGACTCAGATAAAAGAAGTTTCAGACACTAAGGCAGAGTGGCTGGAAGATATCTTGGAGCTAGGAACATTTTATGGTATCCCACATTCCATGCAACACTACAGGCAACAAAGAATGTCAACTGTCGGTTGGCCATAGGAAGAGTCATTTAAAAGTGAATATTGAGGGTATACTTAGATATCACGTTTTGTTTCTCTTGTATATGAAGGCATATTCTATTTAGCAAGTAACACTAAATCTATATGTTTAAATTACTTACTTCATAACTAAATATCCTGAAAGGTATTGACATGAAACCATTTGTATTTTGTTATATTTCATGAATTCTGAATGTCAGAAATTTAGTCAGGACTCAACTGAGTGATTATTTGATCCATATGGATCAACTAAGGTCACTTGCTGGTACTCAGCTGGAAGATAACGTAGTCTAGAGGAACCAAGATGACTTCATTCACATATCTTGCATTCTGTCAGAGTCTAGAGCTGGAACTGACATCCAGAACACCTAACATATGGCATCTCCAGCATAGTGATTTTCAGGGTAGTGAAATGAAGTTCCTACATGGAACCTGCCTTTCTCTAAGAAAGGCATGAAGAAGCCACATTGCCTCTTAAAATCTAAAATTAGAAGTCATATATTGAAAGAAGTCATAAGCCCAACTGTTTCAATAGGAGGGGACTCACCTCTCTATATGAGGAATGTCAACAAATTTAGAACTTTTAAAAAAAATAGCCTGTAGGTCAGGAATTTGGACAAGGCTGGCTGGGCATTTCTTCTGTTCCCCGTGACATCCAACTATGGTCATTCAGTGGTACAAAGCTAGTGGATATATGGGCTGGAAGGCCCAACACAGCTTAACTCACACACTTGGTGCCTTGGTGGAGATGGCTAGAAGGCTGGGCTCAGTTGATACCAGACCACCTATGTGGCATCTCTAACATAGTAGTTTCCCAATAGTTGAACTTCTTACAAGGTTCTTACATGGCTTGTCTCAGAGTATTCCAAGAGGAACAGGTGAAGCTACATGGGTTTTAAAACTCAGCCTTGGAGATCACATAGCATAACTTTCACCGCACTCTGTGGTTCAAAGCAGTCACAAGTCTACCCAGATTCAACAAGAGGGAAGCTAGATTCCACACCTCAATATGAGAAAGATCAAAGAATTCGTGGCTATACATTAAAAGTGCCATACTATATAATCCATTTCACTCCTTTTGGATTGGTAAAGATGGCAATAATAGCAATAGCTATGTTGTATTCAAAATCTCTTATGTTCTGGATACCCATCCAATTACATGTATTACCTCATTTAATCTGTACAAAGACCTTTATGAGGTAAAATCTATCACTATCCCCATTTCAGATGAGGAAACTGAAGGACAAAGAAAATAAGTAATTTGCCCAAGATCCCACAGTTTATAGGTGATGATGTCAATTAGCAATATATACCTAGATATACTTAGATCAATCTACATAGGTTATACTTTACTTCATATAATTTCATGTTGAGAAGAGATCATTTGTTCTTGCAAATTAAATCAAAATGTAAATGCATCAGGAGAATATTTAATAACTTTTCCTCATAACCAAAGCAATATTCTTTTATTGTAACAAATGAGAAAATGAAGACAAAAAGAAAATAAATACTTCCCATAGTAATTGGAAATAAACACAATGCATTTATTAGTTTGTATGTTTCAGGATGAGGGGGTGGGGGGAAAATAGAGAGACAATGATATTAGTAATGTTTTATTTCTTTCATTTATGAAAAGATAAAATAAAGTAACAATGTTGATAATTATAAATTTTGAGGGTTTTATATAAGGATAGTTGATAATAGTTTTTAATTCTTCAAATAAGAATTTTGAAAAATAAGTTTCCAATTGTCCCAATACCATAGAAAACCACTTCAAATATTTTGGTGTATATATATCCAATTATTACAAACTACACACACACACACACACACACACATACACGTTCATACTACATACCGTTTAGAACTTATATTTTTCACTTTTAACAATATGAACATATTTTCCATTTTTAATGTTATTTTTAATGACATCATAGTAGTTGTACATGTTGCCAATTACTGGACATTTAAGATTTTCTAATTATAAACAATGCTTAGATGAACTTTCTTTCCATTGAATCTTTGGCCACCATGATTATTTAATTAGCATGAATTCCTCAAAGTAGAATCACATGGGCAAAGGGTATATATATTATCAAAATTTTAGATCACATTGAGGCAAATTATAAAGTAACATTAAACTGTGTGTGTGTGGGGGGTGTATACACAGAGAGAAAGAGAAGCAATGTCCTTCTTCAAATTTCCTGTTTTATCTTTTAGAGGATTCAAAATATTTGCATGTCACATTGCTTCAAGTTAGTTACCTGCAGTGCTGGCCTCTGATTCTCATGAAGAGCTTCCCATGGGAAAGGAAAGCCCTGAAGAAAGGAGGCCTTAATAAAAATAAAACCTCAAATCTGTAGAACTATGTGTTCAGATCTGCTGGCTTGTCCAAAAATAATTGTCTCATTAACTAGCCAGCCTGGCTTAGTCACATTATCAAAGACAAATAGGAGAATAGACTGTGGGCTTGCATACTTTCAGAACATACCAATTATCCTTTGGATACAATACTATAAATACAGTGTACTTTGATATTAGGAAAACGTTAAGTGGGCTTTAGGCCTGATGCTGTGATCTAGGCACACACAGATAGTGGGAAGGAAGACAGAATATGATAAAGGGAGGTGGCAAAGAGAGGCACAGCATGGAAAAGGGAGAGCAGCAAGAGCTTATTAAGGATAGGACAAAGGTTTGGGTCATCTCTTTACATCTGTGTAATTTTCAAATTCATTTGGGTTTTGTGAGAGGATCATTGGTGATCTAAACAGACACAAATTCTGTGCTTAGGGAGATGACTGCTATCAAGGAAACTTCTGTCCCTATACAGGGTCTTCCACCCCTTAACCCCCACTGCTACTCACCCCTTGTCACTGTGCACCCCAAGGCGGAACTGGAAAAATGTTGACAAGGAAACTATTCGAAGGCAATGACTTTGCTGGGTTGTGTAGCTAAAGAAACTTCCCTATTCCAGCCACAGAACCTATTTTCTGAGGCACATGTAAGTCAGCAGACAGAATCAGACTAAGGGAAATCCAGCTGGGCAACTGCTCTGGCACTCATTTTAAAAACATACCCAAATATAAATCAAATACACAGACTAATGTAAATTGCTCTTACTCCCTCCACTGAGGTAGACAAAGAGTTCAGCCGGAATTTAGAAAACAAAGTAAATGAAAACCTTTTTCCCTCCCTTTCTATGAACCTATCTTTGTGGGGTGAATATGCCTATTAAGTTACAAATAGTAACCAACTCAGTTAAAAAAAGCAATATTGGTCTGCAGACTCCTCTTCCAGTGTTCTTTTCACTGAACCATGTGGGTTCTCTAAAACAAAGTGTATTGGTAATCAAGTTAGCTGTCAAACTACCATGTGGAGAACAGATGGGAAAGTCTTTTTAAGCCCTTTTCATTCATGGATGTGGTTCATTCATGCAATGGGACATTATACATTCCCATATACATAAATACATATACACATACATAATTTGTATATGTATATACAAATATATAATGCATACATTATACATATATGTACATACATTATATATACACATATATGTATAATGTATATATTATATATTTGTATATACATACACAAATTATGTATGTGTATATGTATTTATGTAATAAATATAATTATACATTATACACATATATGTATAATGTATGCATTATATATTTGTATATACATATACAAATTATGATGTAGGTACTTTCTAAGATTGTATGAATTTATATGGAAGGGCATCTATAATATATTGTAGGACAAAGGGCAATATCAGTAGTATACATAGTATATTATGATTTATATTTTTTAATACATGCATGCATATTACATATATGCAGATAAAAATGTCTTGAAAACCAGATACCAAATTATGAACACTTGTCAGCTCTGGACAATGAGAGCAGGCAGGGGTGGTCTTAATAAATTTTTCCTTCCCATGTCTGTTTTGTATGTTTATGTGCATCATTGTCATGATTTACTTGTATAACTTGTTCTAATTCTAATTTTTTAAAACATTTTATTTATTTATTTATTTATTTGACAGAGAAGGACAGAGAAAGCACAAGCAGAGGGAGTGCCAGGCAGAGAGAGAGAGAAGCAGGCTCCCCATAGAGCAGGAAGCCCCATGTGGAGCTTGATCCCAGGATGCTGGGATCAGGACTTGATCAGAAGACCGATGCTCAACTGACTGAGTCACCCAGATGCCCCATTTTAATTCTAATTTTTAAAAATAATTACCAGTGCTGTTACTGTTATAGAAGAAATCTGACTTCTACATAGGAAGGTTTCTGCCAGAGTTATCACTGAAGTTTCTTATCTGAATTCCCTGAAGGTAATATTAGGATTGGTATACTTAATTGAAGATAATCACTTTCAAGACAACTAAAGCATTCTTCAGATCTAAATCTACTCATCCGTTGGATAAGCAACCACCCACTAAGATATGTAGATTAAAGCTTCTTTTGCTTTCTTAGTCTCAATCTTAGGCTGTCTACTATTTTATCACTTTTCTAAATTATTGTTAATATTAAGTTATCAGCTCAGTTATACCTATTTTACATATTTAGATCATTTCTATCCATGTTTTCTGTACTATGTTCCTCCCCTCCTCCTCCCCATTTTGCTACACGTGCCTGCATCTTATATCTTTAAGACTCATCATTCCATTATTTCCCCACTATTCTACGTTCTTGGGTAGAAAGACCAATTTCTTTCTGGTTGTACATATAATTTTGCCTGATGGCTTTGTCTGGCCTCTGCCCTTCTAGATGCAGAGTAGGAAACTTGGCCACTAGAATCTGATTATTTTGGTGACTCCAGAGGCATTTTACATTCTATAGCTATTTAGGAACTCCTATCCCCACCTCCCATTATGGATTTTTCAGATTATAGTTTCCCCCAAATGTCTCATGTGGTTCCAGTGTCTCTCAGCAGAATAATGACATTTTTCAGTACACATTGTACTCCTGGTTTCATAAGCAGTCCCTATGGCAAGTTATTTGTCTCACTCTGAACTCTAGACAAACAGAGGTCTACATTAATACAGAGAATAATAGAGTTCTCTGAGGTCTGTTTCTCTCTGCCTACATTTTCCCCAATCTGTCTCTAACTCAATCTGTCTTTCTTAATTTGACTCTGTTTTTTTTTTTTTTTTTTTTGGTCTGTGACTGTGAATGTGTGTTTGTTTTTTTCTTTGTTTCTGTACTTCTCTCAAACAGATACAGTCTTAGACTCTATCTCAAATATTGCAGAGAGTATTTCTGGGAGTTAAGAATTTGAGAAAGTGAGCTCCAGGAGTATTCAGAGACTAATTCTATTTCTTCACTTCAGTGTTCACAGTGTCATTTGTTTCTCTTGCCCATATCTCTGTTTATACACAATGTGAAAGCTTATTCCTTGATGGATGTTACATAAGGAATATGTGTCCATGTGTTTTTAGCTATTTCTCAACTGTACCCTCCAGCACCCTTAAATAAACTCTAAGACCAACCTGGACTCAGCATATGGCACTCAACATCAACAACCCTCTATATCATTTAACTGGACACACATGTCAGGGGCTCACCCTGGGATCTAGCCCTGCATCAGGCTCTCTGCTCAGCAGGGAGCCTGCTTACCTCTCTCTGCCTGTTGCTCTGCCTACTTGTGATCTCTCTCTGTGTCAAATTAAATAAATAAAATATTTTAAGAAATTAAAAAATAAGCAGATATCATCCTCCTTCTGGATAAAAATTCTTAGCTTCTTAAATGTCAGAGTAAGCCCATCTCGAAAAGCAGAAACATAATAGTGCCCTTTAAAGAGTGCCCATGTTTGTTTGACATAAAGAAGAAGTAAGTGACTGCAGAAATAGTCACTTAGAAAGATGTAGGCATTGGTCCTGAATTTTGAAATAGTATAGTAAAGAGAATGATCCCACATAGAAAAGCAACTGAAAAGGTATGCCTTTTTGTGTATAAGCTAGCAACTGCTTTTAAGCAATGATAATGATAAGCAAATAGCCCTTTTTAAAAATAAAATTATTGACAATAACCACCACCAAAATGCCATTCGCCTCACCAGCTTTATGTGAAAAACAAGTAAGAATGTATATTATCATGCTGTATACTCAATGACACATAATACAAACTGGAAACTTCATTATACAGAATAAAAGCTACATGTGATTTAGAACCCACTATGTGCCAGGCAGTGCTTTAAATGCACCAGTTCCTTTAGTTATCATAGTCACCTACTAAGGGGTAGCTATGGTATTTATCACCTATCTGAGAGATAAGGACATTTAAGTTCAGAGAGATTAAGAAGCTTGCTCAATGTCACATATCTAAAAAATGGCAGAACTGATACATGGATTTGAAAAAGAAAATATTAATGTGTATCTCTGTTACAACCAGGTAAAAAGCAAAATGTAATGAGGTAATAATGAAGGATGCTCAAATTTCCTTTTTTCTCTTCCAAAAATTAGGCCTCATTTCCCAAATCTTCTAAACTCATTCCCCTGCCTACATCTATTTGGTTGGCCTGTACCTACCACAAAAGCAAAACAATCCAGCCGATTCCTGCCTTCTCTCAGGACCAGCAAACCACTAACCTCACTCTCACACAGTCATTTAAAGAGTGCTTAACAGCATCTCCTAGCATCAGTTTTATGGTAGTCAATTATCAGCCCAGAGAACAAGTTGTTTTTAGTGAAATAAGCCTCACTTTGCAAAGATTTGATAGTTTCCCTCTAAGCAAGGTTATCTTTTGCTGTAACCTTGACTCTCACACAAAGAAACAAAAAGTATTGACTTGTTAATTCCTGCTCTAAGATTTCAAGCAGTCTATACCTCTTACTCATCTACATATAAGCTCTTCCCCCATTCCAGTTCAAGCCTTTATCTCCATCAAAAATATGTCAAAAGCATGTCTTTCAGGAAACACCTCAGATAAACCCATATCCATTTTGACCATTCTTCCCCCCACTTCAGTATCCAGGTTTTATAATGTTATTTTGCCCTTATACTTAGTTTTAAAGTAGGTCTCAAGTTTGTTTTATTTCTATATGTTGAATGTTCCTTAACTAGGTGTTACACTGCCCTCTACCTAGAAATAAGGATCACATACAATAAAAATGGCATTGAAATTTATATCTGGACTAGAATCTGAAAGCTCAATGTGCTGCTAATGAACCAGGGAGCGTTTTGCATCTTAATTTTCCCATTTGTCAAATAAAGAATTCTATGTCCCCTAAAGTCTTTAGGCTTCTTTCCGCTTAAGAATTCTATTATTTTAGATTTTCTAACTCCTTTGCGATGCTCATCCCACCAGGATACCCAAGCTCCTGTTCCTTTCCTACTACATACTCACTCACACTCTAAATTCCAATAAGATACGTAGAGCTCCTTCCATTATTAACTATGACTGGTAACACTGTTTTTGAAAATGGAGAATAATTCAAGATCATTAGGGAGTATATAAAAACCTAAGGTATTCAGTATCTAGTAATTCTAAATACTATGAAATCCTTCTGACTACATCCAGAGAATTGCATAAATACTACCCAACATTTATTGGGTACCTACACAACCAAGTTCAGATCTAGCACTGGACATTCATGGTACCTGATCTCAAAGAACTTACATTTTTGTGGATAAGGGTAGAAAACAGTTATATTCAAATAAACTAAATATTATGTTGTACCCATCGGTGTCCAACACTATGTTAAAAAAAAAAAGTCAGAGTCAGAAAATAGGGGATGCAGTTTTAAACATAGCTTCAGGAAAGCCTTCACTAAGAAAATGAGCTTTGAGCAAAGACCTGAAGGCAGTAAGAAAGAAAGCTATTTGGATATCTGGGGGAAGAGTTTCCATGCAGAGAAGAAAGCAAATGCAAAGTCCCTGAGGAGCACACCTCACATGTTTGAAAAATAGCAAAAATGACAGGATGACAGGAATGGATTTATGAAGAGGGAGACTGAGAAGAACTGGTCAGAGAGGTCATGGAAGCTTGATCACAAAGGGCTTTATAAGGCCATATAAGGAGCTTACTCTGAAATGAAGGTTATTGGAGGGTGTTCAACATTGGAAAGTCATGATCTAACTTAGCTTTAAGTAGTCATGCCAGTTGCTGTGTTGAGAAAAAATTGGTGGGAGGTGGGAGGTCAGAGCAAAAGTGAAAGTAGAAAGCTAATTGAAGGCTACTGAAATATTTAGAAAAAGAGACAATAGTGATTTAGATCAGCTCAGTAGAGGTGGAAATGATGAGGAGTGTTGAATTTTTGACAGATTTTGAAGGTAGAACCAACAGGATTTCCTAATGGATTAGGATATCAGGTGAGGGTCTCATGCTCACTAACAGGTCTGGAAAACCCAGCAGGAAAGGAATACTGGAATTATAGCTAGAATTATAGTAATACTAGAATAAGAATTATAGCTAACACATAACACTAACTACATACAAGGCACTATTCTAAGTGCTAAATGTACATAAATTCATTTAATCCTCATAACAACCTTATGAGATTTATGAGATAATTACTACTTTTTTCCCAGTTTTATAGATAAAGAAACTGAGACACAAATAATCTGCTAAGGTCACACAGCTAGTATATGGTATAGCTAGAATTCAAATCCAAGCAGTCTGATTTCAGAGTCCATGCTCTTAAAAATTCTATGATACATTGTTTATTACTGTTCACAGTACAGCACAAATACAGGTACCCATAAGGACAGAAATTCCCCATTGCCTACGATTTTAGAAAAATGTTTTCAGTTGAGAGCTCAAGTTTTCATTGCCCTTCCCATGGACTTCAGTGGCCTCTTAGTAGTGGACTTTCCAAGGTGCAAGATCAAGTGTTATCAATACAACCTGGCAGGGCAAGTCTAATGGCATGTTAAATAAATAATGTCCTTCAGAAACATCTGAATTGTCCCACTGTGTATTTACAAAAAGCAATGAAATATAGCTAACCATTCCAGAAGAAACATTACTACTTCATGTAACAGGGTTTCCTTCATAACCTGTAGAAAATTTCTAAGGACTTTTTAAATTTATCAACTCTTTTGACACCTTGCTGGGGTGGATGTATTGCATCCACCCTAAAAATGGGAAGCTGAGTTCTCTAAAGTTAATTTTCTGGTCCATAGCTAGAAAGTAAATAGTTGGGATTCATGACCTCAAAAGTCATAAGGGTGTGTCCAAGAAACCACATTCACATAGATAAGAGAAGTATAGGGAGAGTGTGATACTCCTCCCAGTATGTTCAATCTGAACCAGCACTGATCAAGGGCTAACAAAAAAAATAATGCAGTCTAACTTACAGTATCAAATGTATGATATTTAAGGAAATAATAGGACTGGTCCATTACCCTCTGGTCAGGCCACCTTGTATTTTGCTACTTCTGGCCACAGCTCTTTCAGAAGACTGTGCACCAACTGGGAATGTGTTCAGGAAAAGCTGATCAGAACAGAAGCGCTTGAGATCTAGCCAGATAATAAGCACAACAGCTACTACTTATTAAGCACTTTTCATGTACTGTACTTAATACTTTTTATGTATTTTCTCATTTATCCCTTCCAAAAATCCTTTGAACAAGGCTAGGTTCAGAGATGTTAAATAACATGTCCAAGTTCAAACAACCAATATGTATTGCCAATACTGGAGCCAATGTTGGATGATTCCACTATACCATGTTTGGCTTTTAAAAGAAAAAAAAGATCGTGTATCATGTGTCAACACTTTACACAAATTATCTCATTGAATCCTCACAACTGTACTATAAGGTATCATTGTTATTATCTCTCTTTCACAGATAGGGAAACAGAAGTTCAAAGTGGTTATAAACTTATTTAAGAACACAGAGCTAACATGTGGCATAAGCAAAATATAGCATGAAGAATGGTTGGAGACACTAACAATGTTTATCCAGAAAAAAAGATATTCTACAATATCATTTTAAAGTGGAGGTTTAGAAACAATGCATTTGAAAACTACTCACACCTTTCATATTTGAATATCCAAGATCAACCCATGGTGTGCTATACATGACTCATTTCCATCACTACATATATATGCATGTATTCATTTGACAAATGTATATTTTGCATGTATTCTAACAAACTCTATTTTATTTCACATGTATACTAACAAATGTAGTATATTTTCACCTACTTGCATGCTAGGAATTCAATCATGCACTGGGAATGCACAAGTAAACAAGACAGATAAAGCAACTATTAGGGAACTTTTACTGCTATTCTGCCTTTTCTTACTTCATCTTCTGCCATTTCATCTCCTTCAAAAGTCCAGTTCACTTTGAAACTTACTTTTCTCTACCCCAGGAATCTTCAGTAGTAGATTCACTGTTCCTCCACACTTTCCCCGCAAACAACACAAACACATATTGCTGGCATTCCTTTATTCTTGTATTCTACTTCTTTGTCTTTGTTGTTATTGGTAGTGAGTTATTTTCTCTCATTCATTAATTCACTAATTTATTCACTGCTTGTTTACTGAGTACTTACTATATACCAAATGGTATCCTAGGGACTGGGGATGCAATAGTGGTCAAGAATGATTCTACAATACTATTCTGTCATCTCTTTTTTTTTGTAAATTTACTTTTATTTTTCTCTCCTACCTTCTCCACTTCTTACATAGCTAGATGCTTCTGATGCACTGATGAGGAATACTTTAGGGCCTCTCAGAGAAGTCTGAAATCTATTGATCTAGCAGAGTCTCCCATCCAGTGCAGGAGTCCCATGTGCTAAATCCCAGGCAGTTGGCCATCTAGGTTTAATTAGGGTATATACAGTAAGGGAAATTTACTACCTTTTTTTTTTTTAAGAGGAGTCTATTCTAATGTTACAAAGTCCTTTTCTTAGACTCAAGTCAACTCTGTTTCTTTCTGGCTTTCATTTACTGGCCCTAGTTCTGGCCAAACTCAGCTATAAAGAACAAGTTCCTGGGGTGCCTGGGTGGCTCAGTTGGTTAAATAACTGCCTTAAGCTCAGGTCATGATCCTGGAGTCCTGGGATGGAGTCCTGCATTGGAGTCCCTGCTCAGTGGGGAGCCTGATTCTCCCTCTGACCCTCTCTCCTCTCATGCTCTCTCTTTCTCTCAAATAAATAAATAAAATCTTTAAAAGAAAACAAGTTCCTTTCAAATATGTGAAGTCATCTATTGTAGTTCTCTTTTGGCTCCTCTTCTTGAAGGTAAATATACCCATTTCCTCAATTAAAATGTTTTCCAAACTTAAATACCCTGAACAGCCTTCTCTAGATACTTTCAACTTTGGCAATAAATCTCAATATATAATTTGTTTCATTTGTCTTTATTCATTTAAAGAAAAGAGTAGCCACCCAGCTCTTTCCTTCAAAACTCTATGACTCACTTCCTGATAAGAATAAATGTACACTGAAATGATTTCAACTTCATGCTAGTTATAGAATTGAAATTTTGGTAAAAGTCCTTTGAGGGTTGTGGGGTAAGAACTGGAGGCAACTGGAGTGAATGGTTTACCGGCATGAGCCTATGATGGGATTCTGGCATATTGTCAGGCCTGGGAAACCAGTGGCCTATTTACTTGAGGGCCTGAGAAACCTTTTAAAAGAAAATTCTTCAAAGTGAAAAAATAGGAAGACATAACAAGCATAATAGAAAACAAAGAGTAGATGAATCTGAGTATAATGGGTTCATTTCCTGAACCAGTCCATGTTAGATTCATGTTTGAGACTTATAATGAACAAGTAAAAGTTTAAATGTTTTACTAATAACTCTATAAGATGTTGTGGTATCAGCATCAGTACCAGGGTATGCCTATAATATAATGAAGTACAGAAGGGAGAGGGAGGATTGTTTTATACTTAGCAATAAATCCTAGTATATCTTTTTTTTATTTAAGTTTTAATTGTAATTCCAGTTAGTTAACATAAAGTATTAGTTTCAGGTGTATAGTGTAGTAATTCAATAGTCCCAAACATCATCCTGTGCTCATCATGACAAATACGCTCTTTAATCCCTATCACCTATTTAACCCGTCCCCTACCTCTGATAACTATCAGATTATTCTTTATAATTAAGAGTCTGTTTTTTGTTTTGTCTCTCTCTCTCATTTTTTCCCTTTGCTTGTTTTTTTTTTGTTTCTTAAAATCCACATATGAGTGAAATCATATGGCATTTGTCTTTCTCTGACTTATTTCACTTATCATTATAGTCTCTAGCTCATTCTTTATCATTGCAAATGGCAAGATTTCACTCTTTTTGATAGCTGAATAGTATTCCACTGTGTGTGTGTGTGTGTGTGTGTGTGTGTGTGCGCGCGCACGCACATGTGTGGGCATGTGTATGTGTATCACATTTTCTTTATCATCAGCCAGTGGACACTTGGGCTGCCTCCATAACTTGGCTATTATATATAATGCTGCTATAAACATAAAGGTGCATGTATCCCTTTAAATTAGTGTTCTCATATTCTTTGAAAACCTAGTGTATCTTTGACATCCTGGAGGCTGATGATATCTTTTTATCAGTTGTGACAATACAGTGGTACCTGACAGACAAGGTAATACCTGGCAGAGTGGATAGTGCTTTATGGACATGAGGACACACAATGCATATTTATGGTAATTGGTGGCAGGTAGAAATTAGCAATGCCAAACTTATTCAAGGCTACACATTTGTATTTCAATTAAACTTCAATTTTAAAAAGTCTGCATATAAAAACCCCTAGAACTCCCAAAAATATCTTAGGTGTGACCTTGGAAGGGATATGAAGATCCTATGTCATTAATTTGGCAAGAATCAGTCAAATTTCTGTTGCTATTTTTAATGAAATGCAAACTGAACCCGTAAACTTTTGTTATAAGTTGTAATGTTCATAGAAAACAGTACTTCCTGCCTGGGGTATATCAGTATCACCTGGACTTTATTTTTTCAAAACACCAAGCCAAAGTAGCACCCATGAATGTCCTTTTTTTGAAAAAAATTCAGTATGTTTAACATAAAATGTTACATTAATTTCAGGTATACAACATGGTGATCAACTTCTCCATATGTTATGCTATGCTCACCACAAGTGTACCTACCATCTGTCACCATGCAGTGCTATTACAATGTCATTAACTACAATCCCTATGCTGTGCCTTTTATTCCCATGACTTATTCATTCCATAACTGGAAGCCTGTATGTCCCATTCCCCTTCACCCATTTTGCCTATACCCCTACCCTCCTTCCCTCTGGCAACCATGATTTTGTTCTCTGTATTTACAGGTCTGATTCTGCTTTTTGTTTGTTTACTAATTAATTTGTATTGTTTTTTAGATTCCATGTACAAGTGAAAGCATATGCTGTTTATCTTAGTCTGATTAATTTCACTTAACATGATACCCTCTAGGTCCATCCATGTTTGTAAATGGTAGGATCTCATACTTTTTTATGACTAATATTCCATTTAGTGTGGATATCTTTATCCATTCATCTATTGATGGATACTTAGGTTACTACCATTTTGGGCTATTTTAAATAATGCTGCAATAAACATAGGGGGATATTCTTATTTAATAGAACCAAGGTAGGGTTCTAGAAGTTTATATTTTTAAAAAGCCCCTCCTATGATTGTGTTGTACATCTTTAATTAAAAACCAGTGATATAGACCAGGTGCTATCAACTTTTTTTTCTGTAAAGGACTACATTTTAAATATTTTTGTCTTCATAGGGTGGGCCAAAATCTCTGTTGCAACTATATTGCTGTTTTGGGAAAGCAGCCAAAGATAATATATAAATAAGAGCATGGCTGTTTTCCAATAAAACTTTATTTGTAAAAACAGGTGACCAGCCCATGGACCAAAATTTGCTGAGCCCTGATATAAATGATCAACAATTAAATTAGTGGCAGGTTCTGCATGCCAAATTGATCAATGTTCCTTAGATACAGTAGACAATTAGAGGACACTCCAAGTATTAAGCAAAGAAAAGTGACAACACTAAGATCATCTGAATGACATTGTTGACAATGGTTTCCTTGTTTATGAGCCTAAAAGGAAAGACACATATTCCCAAAAGTTTAAAGCTAAGCTACCTGGCCATATTCTAAACGTGATACTCAACAAAAATAGCTTTGGAACCAAAAAACTGAAGATGTCATGAACACAGTGTTCCAAGACAGGGGGCAGGCAGGTAATATAAATTGGCTTAAGAAGAGTTTCAATAATTGAGTGTCATCTTTCAAATAGGTTATAAAGGGAAATCTGGGTTGTTTAGGAGGTCCCTTAGCTTTGAGGATGATGTCAGGAAGGCCAAGCAGGTCTACCCCCAAGACATCTTTTGGTTTGGGGTCCCAGTTTTTGTAATTCTAGACTAGATGAAACCTGAATGGGACTTTTCAGGCTCCTATACAAGAATTCTGATTGGATTGAAAGCTTCACTATTGACAGAATCTGGCTAAGTTTTCAGTTAAGGTATAGTGGTAAATATCCTCTAAGGCCCACTGCAGCTGTAAAATTCCATAATTCCATTATTCACTCTCCTTTCACATTCATCTTAAGAGATCTCCTCTTATATCAACAGTAAGCCATCAAACTACAACATAATCAGGAAGCACAACTGAAAAAATGGTTCTCTACAAACCCTTCTTCCTTAGGAAGAAAGTTCCAGGCACATAGCAGAGAACTTCACAGGGATGCTTTGTTGCTTTTTTATCCCCTTCTATCTAAAGCACTTTAAGAATGTAAGGGATTATAAAGTAAGACCCAGATTCATTATTAAGTCAATGACTGAAGCCCACATCAGGGGCAACTTGGTTGTAAGGTGCTCACCTCTGGAGAAAACAACCTCCTTTTGCATATTGAATCACCCATCTCCCACTGCTATTTCTGAATTTCTCCCCTTCCTGATTGAATTAGTCACAAATTCATTGTTTCTGACTATGGCCTACCCACTTACATTGTGTGAATAACTGTCATTGTTTGGGGGAGGGGGACAATAAGCACTTTAATGACTTTCTTAAAAAGGAAATTTTGTTTGAGGAGTAATTGTGTATTTTTCCCTCCCAGCTATTACTTTTCTGCTTTTAAATCTTAATGTCTCATCTGGATGAGCACCTTATCACTAGCCAACAGGAGAAGGTGGTGTTTGTATTTGTATTTGCATTTATATGGCATTTTCATACAGTGCATCTCACACTGCTGACAGAGCAATGAATCATGGGTCTATAGCCCCCTTCTACATGCATCATGGAAGCAGCCATCTTCCACATGCTATACAGCAGCAAACTAATTAATCTTTCTTAATTTTAATTCATAAGGAAGATCCTATGACCAGGGAAGCATGGAAGAGAGGGTATGTCTGGCTGTCTGTTTCTCCAAAATTTCAGGGAATTAGAAATACTAGGAGAGCATCATATAAGTAACCATGGTGTCTCACTATCTATACTTTGCTGACATGGTTACTGATGAAATTCTAGGCTGGATGGATCATTGAAGCTTTTGTGTTACTTTAGACATTTGCTTTTTATAAGTTGGTAGCAGAGGAGAGGGGAAATATATACATCTGGCATACAATTACTATAGAATCACCCAAAGAACTGAGTTTAAGTATTACATCTGCTTTTCTTCAAAAATAGCTCTCATTCAACAGATATTCATGCCTTAAAACAAACAAACAAAAAACAGGTTTAAGGTTCTGTGTCATTAGCAAGATGCTATTGGTGATGGAAGGCTGGAAAGCCATTGTGGAGTTAGTTCAGTGGAAAGCTGGGTCCATTTAAAAGCTTTGAGGTGGGCCTTAATAACCTATTGCTGAAAATAAAGGGGCCTACAACATGAGACCAGTTTCCCTTATCTCAGAGAGTCCTACTCTTTCCCAAATTATGCCAAGTCCCCTGTCAGAAGTTAAACAGTAAATGAACATAAAAAATATGTACAACTATGGTTTTTTTTCAAGTTTGTATTTTTTAATTTTTTTTATTTCTTTTCAGCATAACAGTATTCATTGTTTTTGCACCACACCCAGTGCTTCATGCAATATGTGCCCTCCCCAATACCCCCCACCTGTGTTTTTATATATAAGACTAAATGGTCAATAACATCCAAACATAAGAAATATGTACATGTGGATACTCCATTCCCCATAATGTTAAGACTCTCTGACTTCAAAGATTGTATTTATTTACTTGACAGAGAGAGAGCACAAGTAGGCAGAGAGGCAGGCATAGGGAGAAGGAGAAGCAAGCTCTCCACTGAACAGGGAGGCCAATGTGTGGCTCTATCCCAGGACCCTGGGATCATGACCTGACCCAAAGCCAGCTGCTTAACTGACTGAGCCACCTAGGCACCCCCCTCCTTTTTAAAAATATTTTATTTATTTATTTGACACAGAGAGAGAGAGAGAGAACAAGTAGGCAGAGTGGCAGGCAGAGGGAGAGGGAGAAAGAACTCTCCTGACTTTAATAGGGGAAGTAACCTGGGAATTCTTATGAATTGCCAGTAAGAGGAAGCCTTGTAGTAATTAAGGAACTACTGAACTTGATCTTTATTGTAGGCCCCATAAGTTTTCACTACCCAGTAAGGACAGAATGTTACAGCATTTAGTGAAATGAATAATTAGTTGCACATAATGTAAACATTAAGCCCACTTTGACCTCCCTTACTCTCTCCATTACCTTGCTGCAGATGTCCTGCCTAGAGACTCTATTAAGGATGCTTTAGTAAAACATGGCTCAAGTATGAATCCTGTAGGGTGAAGCCAAGGAACTTCTCTGGCTGGGTACGTTTGTAACCCTCAGACACAGTAAAGAGATTAAAATGATCCTCAGAGCCTGTGAATGTCATTTAAATTGGGGTCCATAAGAAAACAAATAGTTGGTTGAAATAATGGGGGCTTGCATGGTATTCTGAATCCCTCTGTCCTTACTTTTAGCCAATTAAAATTAATTTCTTCACCCTCACAGCCTGGAAATCCCAAGTTCCCAGACATATCAAGTTGTGGTTCAATTTCAAGACAGAGGCAATTCCTCAAGAAACCCCAGCCTGACACAATCAAATAAGCCTTGTCAAAGTCCACCTAATCAAAAATCCCCACACTTAATCACATCAGCTTCTCAAACTAGATAGACTCCCATCAGGGGATGGGAGCTCTCAGTCAATACAGCCTGTTATTCAAACGATCTGAGCTGCAACACTACAGAACTGTATCTAGGTTATGGGAAATCAACTGTAGTTGATTAAAAGCAGCTTGCTGCCTCCCATCCCTGAGCTCCAGCCCCTCCTCATGACCACAGAGAGATTGTAATGTTTCTCCACTCACAGCACGGCAGCAGGGACTTGGACCAGGCAATTAATGACATTGTGAAATCCAGAAAGTCAGTAAGTAAAAGCAAAGGTAAAATTTGTTCAGGGGAAGGGAGGCCCAGAAAAAAGGTATGACTCATACCTTTCTAGATTAAGGATATTAAGAAACATCCTCTAGATTCCCACACTAGTTAGCGCATTGGTGGACTTGGCCTCAACAGCACTGGTGCTTCACACCTCCAACATCTGCCATTCCCTCAAAACATTTGGTTTAGTGAATCAAAGTCTTTCTTCACAGCAGTGTTATGTTATACAGTGCCTTATTATAACTCCAATTCAAACTGAAAACTCAAGAGCCTTTTACTGTAACTTGCTAAAATACAGGAGTAAAAAAGTTTAGGTCATGGTGCCTGGGGGTATAGTTGGTTAAGCATCTGAATCTTGATTTCAACTAAGGTCATGATATCAGGGTTCTGAGATTGAGCCCTGTGTTGTGCTCTGTGCTCAGCACAGAGTGGACTTGAGATTCTTTCTCTCCCTCTCACCTTGCCTCTCCCCCTACTCAATCTTTCTCTCTCTCTCACTCTCTCTCGCTTTCAGATAAATAGATCTTTAAAAAAAAAGTTTAGGTCATGTTTTTAATTTTAATTGGGCTAAACACAGTGGTCTGATAGTTTGTATATAATAGGTTCTGGTGATAAGCAAGCAGTCAAATCCTGTTTCTACTGTTTACTCACTGTGTGTTCTTGTGAATTACCCTACATCTCTAAGCCTGTTTTTTCATGCATAAAATGGGGATAATAATAAAAATAATGTGTGTAAACCACTTTTAACTTTATCTTAAAATAGCAAATAGCACATACTTTTTAGGTGGGTAGATGAGAGATAGAACCTAGCACAAAACTTGGTACATAGAATGTGTTTGTTCTATCAAATAACCACCCTTTGGTAGAACCTAATAAAAAGGGGGAACTATATAAAAATACAGATGACTGCAAACCCATTTTTTTTAAATCACTCAGAGATCACATCCTATTAGTATTGGATAAAAAATGCCATCTCCCTGTGGGAGGTACAGAAGTACTTGTGAATCCATAGTGTATCTATTTACTATCTCTCTCCCCTTAAAATACTAAACATTGTATGAGAGCAAACTCTGGGTTTTGTTCACTGCTGTATCCTGTATCACTAGAGCAGAGAGCAAAAGCACAAAATGCCCATTATGCTGAGTAAATGATAAATTCAATTGCTGGCATCTCTCTCTTTAAGTAAAACCTATCTTCAAAATAGAAGAAGAAACAAATAAATGGAAAAATATTTTGTGTTCATGGATTGGAAGAATTAATATTGTCAAATTTCCATACTATCTAAAGCGATCTAAAGATTCAATGCAATCCCTATCAAGATTCCAATGGCATTTTTTACAGAAGTAGAAAAAAATCCTGAAATTTATATGGAACTACAAAAGACCCCAAATTGCCAAAGAAAGCATAAGAAAAACAAAGTAAAAGGTATCACATTTTCTGATTTCAGGCTATACTCTAAAGCTATAGACATTTAAAACATCTGATACTTGCATAAAAACAAATAAATAAACCAATAGAACAGAATCTAGAGCTCAGAAATAAACCCAAGCATATCTGACCAATTAATATTTGACAAGGGAGCCAAGAATATGCCATGGAGAAAAGACAGTCTTTTCAATAAATGGTGCTGGGATAATCAGATATTCAAATAAAGAAGAATAAAGATGGACCCATATCTTAAACACTCATAAAAATTAATTCAAAGTGGCTTAAAGACTTAAATTTATTACCAGACACCATGAAACTCTTACAAGAAATCATAGGAATAAATCTCCTTGACATGGGTCGTGGTAATGTTTTTGATATGACAACTAAAGCACAAACAACAAAATTAAAAATAATTTGGAAATATCTCAAACTAAAAAGCTTTTGCACAGCAGAAAGAAGTCATCAATAAAGTGAAAAGACAACCTACAGAATGGAAAAAAATATTTTCAAACCATATGTCTGATAAGGGGTTAATATTAAAAATATATAAGTAACTCCTACAATTCAACAGAAAAAAATCCAAATAATCCAACTAAAAAATGAGTAAAAGACCTGAATAGACATTTTTCTGAACAAGATATATTAAAGGCCAAGAAGTACATGACAAGATGCTCAATAACACTAGTCATTAGGGAAATGTAAATTAAAACCTCAATGAGATATTACCTCAGGCCTGACAGAATCGCCATCATCAAAAAGGCAAAAGATAACAAATGCTGGTATGGATGTGGAGAAAGCAGACACTTGTGCTCTGTTGGTAGGATTATAAATTCGTACAGCCACAATGGAAAAATTAGGATGGTCCTCAAAAAATTAAAAATAGAACTACTATATGATCCTGGGAATATATCCAAAGGAAATGAAAATACTAACTCAAAAATCTATCTGAACACCTGTGCTCATAGCAGCATTATTTACAACAGCAAAAACACACAAACAACCTAAGGGTACTCTGATGGATGAATGGATAAACAAGTTATGGTAGGTGTATGTGTGCAAATGTATGCAACATTATTCAGCCATAAAAAATTAAGAAAATACTACTGTTGTTGACAACATGGATAGATCTTGAAGTCATTATGTTGAGTGAAACAAGTCAGAGAAAGACAAACACTGTATAATCTCATTCGTATGTGGAATCTAAAAACAAACAAAACAGAAAACAAAAAAGTAACTCATAGAAAAAGTGACCAGATTTATGGTTATGAGAGGTGGAGGTTGGGGAAAAGGGGGACTGGGGGAAAGTGGTCAAAAGGTACAAACTTCCAATTATAAGGTAAGTCCTAGGGACATAATGTACAACATGATGCCTATAGTTAACACTATTGTATGATATATAGGAAAGTTATTAAGAGTAAATCCTAAGAGTCCTCAGCACAGGATAATATCTTTCTTTTTGCTTTATTTCTTTTCTTTTTATTTTATGCATATGAGAAGATGGATGTTAGCTTAACTTATTTTGGCAATCATTTCATAATATACATACATTAAACCTTCATGCTGTATGCCTTAAACTTATATAATAATGTATGTCAATTATTTCTCAATAAAACTGGAAAAAGCATCCATCCTCATGAAAATTTGTGTGCAAATAAAATTTGTATTAAATGTTTCTTAATATGTTGGAGACTCCCAATGGTAAAGCATCTCCTTTTATTCATTCATGTAGCAAATATGTATTGGACACATGTAATATGCCAGGCACTGTGCTAGGCATGGGAAATAATTGTAAAAAAGACATGTGATTCATTGCCCTTATGGAGTTTCATGTGGAAAATCTACAGTTTAAAAGGTAATCCTTCTGAGCAGTACAAGCTATCTATTTGGACTATTTCAATCATTGTATATTATGTTTACTTGAAATAGAACCAATTCACATTATAATGATCACAACCAAAGAGGCATAATGCCTGCTTTTTACATTTAGGTCTGAGTTAACTAGTACTGATTCATTCAGATGAACTTCTAGCATTTATGAAAAAGCCTATCTGGACACATACAAATTCTCATTGGCCCTTTACTTCTTATACCCCAAACTGTCCTGTTGCATTATTCATTTTGTGTTTTCTCCAGTCTCACAAGAAGATGTAGTCCTCTTTTCAAGGCACATAGCTTCAATGGTGCCTGTATTAGTTTTCTTTTTTAAAATATTTTATTTATTCAAACAATGAATCATGGAACACTACATCAAATCTAATGATGTACTGTATGGGGACTAGCATAACATAATAATAAAAAATAAAGAAAGAAAACACCAACCCCCAAAGGCTTTTTTTATGAAAAAAAAAATGAGTATGTGTGTATGTACCTGTAACAGTCTTTCAATAAATGGTATTTGTATTTAAAAAAAGATTTTATTTGTTCATTTCGGAGAGAGAGAGAGAGAACAAGCAGGGGGAGAGGCAGAGGAAGAGGGGAAAGCAGACTCCCTGCTGAACTAGGAGGCCAACATGGGTCTCAATCCCAGGAACTGGAAATCATGACCTGAGCCAAAAGCAGACACTTAACCATCTGAGCCACCCAGGCACCCCAATGTATTAGTTTTCTATTGCTGCTGCAACAATTTACTTAGTGGCTTAATACAAAATTATTATCTTACTGTTCTAGAGGTCAGAAGTCCAACACAGGTCTCACTGGGCCAAAATCACAGTGTTGGCAGAGCTGTGTTTTACTCTAAATGACGAGGGGAAAACTCATTGCCTTGTCTTTTCCAGTTTCTAGAAGCCACCTACATACATTGGTTCTTACCCACCTCCTCTATTTTCTTTTATTTTTTTAAAGATTTATTTACTTGTGAGAGAGTTGGGTAAGAACAGAGGAAGAGGAAGAGAGAATCTCAAGCAGACTCCCTGCTGAGCATGGAGCCTGACGCAGGGTTTAATCTCACAACCCTGAGATCATGACCCTGAGATCATGACCTGAGCCAAAAATCAAGAGTCAGATGCTTAACTGAGCCACACAGCCAACCCCTACTTCCTCTATTTTTCATAGCCAGCAGGGTAGCATCTTCACATTTTTTTCTGACTCTAAGGCTCTGTTTTCCTTATCATATCTCCCTCTCCTAAGGCCCCTTTTGATGAGATTGGGTTCAACTCTGATAATCCAGAGTCATCTTTCCATCTCAAGGTCCTTCACTTAATCATATCTGCAAAGCCCTTTCTGCCAGGTAAGGTAATGCATTCACAGGTTTCAAAGATTAGGATGTGGATCTTGGGGAAGGTTCATTATTTTGTCTACTATAATACACTTTCCCGCTCCCATCTAACTTGCCTCTGGCATCTAGCTCTGCCTTTTTTTTTGGTTCTTGTTTCTTTTCTTTGATTTTTGAATTTAAAAATTGTTCATGTCTTCACTCATTAAAGATAACCTTCATGGGTGCCTGGGTGGCTCAGTTGGTTAAGCATCTGCCTTTGGCACAGGTCATGATCTTGGGGTCTTGGGACTGAGCCCCACATCAGGCTTGCTGTTCATCAGGGAGCCTGCTTCTCCCATGCCCTCTGCCTGCTGTTCTACCTGCTTGTGCTCTCTCTCTCTCTCTGTCAAATAAATAAATAAAATCTTAAAAATAAAAAACCTTCACTATATGTT
This sequence comes from Enhydra lutris kenyoni, assembly GCF_002288905.1. Taxonomy (NCBI): domain Eukaryota; kingdom Metazoa; phylum Chordata; class Mammalia; order Carnivora; family Mustelidae; genus Enhydra; species Enhydra lutris. The sequence goes on from NW_019154137.1 coordinate 11,220,104, forward strand.
AACTAAATTGAATGTAAATAAAAAATTTAAAATAAATTTTAAAAAATAACCCTTTCTTGGAAGGACCATTTTATACCCAGATTCTTATTTCTCATGTACCTCAAACTATCAAATACCTTGGGGGGAAAAGCTATATAGGCTATCTCTTCTTCCTCAGCCTCAATTCCCTTACTTTTTTTCTCTATAGCTCTCATTCTATTTCTTTGTAATTTCTTCTTCATTTTTTCCACTGGCTTTTTCCTTCCATAAACATGAGCAGAGCCCAAGGCTCAGTCCTAAGTCCTTTCTTCCTATATACTTAATATTTAGGTCTTTCCCTATATACACTCATTCCCACAAAGGCTTTGGTTTATACCTAGACTTCACCTAGCCACCTTGATACACTCATTCATCAAATATTAATTGAACACCTACTCTGTGCTACTTATTTGTGTAAACATTAGACAGAGATGGCCTCAAAATCTACACTTCATCTTCAATACACTGTGAATCAATCCACTTTCCCCAATCCCCACTGCCACTGCCATCACCTAGACAACTGAAACAGCCTTCTACCTAGTTTCCCAGAATTTTCCTTTGCCCCACCAAGTCCGTTCCAGGTTCAACACCCAACGACTTTTCAAAAATGAAATGATGATGTAACTTTTCTGCTTTAAAACTTCTCAAAATTCCCCCATTTTCCTCAGGATAATGTTCAGACCCTCTAGAATGGTATAAAAAGCCTTTTGCATTCTGGGCCCTGCTTTTCTTTTCAGCTTCTTTCATGGCTTATGCCTACCCTTTTAGTATAGGCTCCCACCTTATCAAATTAATTTCCATTCCCTAAAAGAGCTCAAAGACATTGCACATTATTTTCTCCTTCTTGCCCCTACCTTTAACATACCTTTTACTCTTCTCTCTCTCTCTCTCTCTTTCTCTCACACACACACACACACACACACACACACACACACACACACACATGCTTCTCTTAGATGTCACTTTGTTTAGAAGCCTTCCCTGAACACCTGGGTATAGATGAGCTACCCCTCCTTCTATGTTTATTGTTTTGTTTTGTTTTGTTTTTAATCAACAACAATGATAACATAATGTGACAACATAAAAATGTGTGTATATTTTTTTCTTTCTCTCCCTATCTCTAGCTTCACACCCTTGAGGGCAAACTGTGTGTTTTAGCCATCGTTGTATGCCCAGCAGCTAGCACTATGCCTAGCAAAATAGAGTAGATGCTAAGAAAAGATTTGTTGGATAAATGAATGAATGAAATGAGTGAAAGAAATTATAACATAGAATGAAGTCCTCACTAGAGTATCAAAGTGTAACAAAATAATATATCCAAATGTTTAATCTCTATTTTCTTCCTGTACTACTATGAGGTCACTTCTGTCTTTGTCTCCCAGAGTTCACACCAGGATTCAAAGAAAAGAGAGCCTTCTACCACGTTAAATGGGAAATCCTATAGGAAACCACCTTGACCTTCCTCATACACCAGATCCCCAAGTTTTCATTATCATTTATTTCTATGGGTTAAGTCATTGCATGTCTATGAGACTGGAGTTACAATTCTAATTTCAATTTCAGTTGCACCAGGGTAGAAGAAACTGTTAAATCACCTGTAATTGTGGACAACATATGAGAACTGATTTACCACAGGATCACAGCAGATAAAACAGAGCTCCTATAGGATGAGAATTCAGTCACTCAGCGTATTTTTGCATTGGGATATAGGGCAGCAAGTGATAAATAGTGAGATTTGGGAAGAGGGCATAGCTTAGAGAAGATAGCACATCTAGTAGCCAAAAGGAGTCTGAAGCCATTAGGTCCTTGGGTGGTCCTGGGCAACAAAGTCAAATGTGGTTTCAGCCTTGGTTCTAAGAACTAAGAAATTAAAGATGGTATGGTTTTTAAGAGGTCATCTTGGTGAGAGGAAAGGTGCTGATCAAACTATTCTTCAGAGATTTATAACAATGATATTAATGAAGAAGGTATTTAAACAAAATGGAATATTTTAACTATAATTTAGCCTTCAGAAATCTTTCCATAGATCTAAAAATTAAATAATTATTTAAATATAGCTTTATTAGGTAATACAAATTCAGCTCATTGGAAATGAAAATAATCATAAGTCACCAAAGGAAAATGAGAGAGCTGACCTTTCAATTAAAGATCAGCAGTCTCTAACAACAATGTGCTAAAATCATAAAGGCAACATGACCTTTAAATATCTTCACTAAGAATGTAAATGGGGTAATGTGATATGCGTGTGTATTCATATAATGCACTGTCTCACAGTATTTAGATTGAAGATGCTCCAATCTCAAAAAATGTTGAAAAAAAAACATAATTCTCAATAATGTTAAAATAGAAAAGGAAATGGAAAATTTATCTTTGTATTTTCTATAAAATTTCCCATACATAAAAGTCAGTTATTTATATGAACCTTGTTAATACTAGGAAAAGTCCCAGTATAAAATATCCATCCAGTTTTAAAAATATATATTTTAAAATATTTTGAGTTTGCTTTTTTTTCATGTAAATCAAGATAAAAACCAAGTGCCTATCCTATTTAAAGTTCGTATGGAATCAAGGACTAAAAAGTCAATTAAACTTGCCAAGATAAAAAAGGGTGCTAAAATTTATTAGAAGAATATAGGAGTATGTCACAGACTCTAAGTTATGGAGATTTCATGAGGACCTGGAACCAAAAACTGTGAGGCTAATCAGAACAAAGACACCTTTTATCTATCTCTTTTCCTTTGGGGTCAAATGGTCTTTTGTCTTTTAATCTCCCTGCTTCTTTGCCTCTCTCTCTCTCTCTTTCTCTCTCTGTGAGCTCAGGCTGCTGTAACAAAATACCATAGACTGGGTGGCTTAAGCAGCATTTCTAACAGTTCTGGAGGCTGGGATGTCCAAGACCAAGGTACTGGCAAATTTGGTTTCTAGTGAAGACCCTCTTCCTTGCTTGTAGATATCTGCCTTCTTCTCAGTCTGTCCTCACATGGTGGAGAGAGAGAGCAAGTGAGCTCTGGTCTCTTCCTCTTCCTATAATGATATTAATCCCATCATAGGGTCCACACTTATAACCTCATTTAAACTGAATTATCTCCCAAAGGCTCCACTTCCAAATTCCATAACATTGGGAGTTAGGTCTTCAATATAGGAAATTGGGGGGAACACATTCAGCCCAAAACACAAACTCATTCTTTCTTTCTTCTCTCTTTCTCCCTGCACCATCTACTCACTCTTTCTTCTGGCTTTCTCTATTTCATACATACAAAGCCAAAACTAGGCCACTCCAGCATCAGCTTCATATGATATCCCAGTTTGAGTATCCAAAAGAGACTATTAGCAACTCTAGTCCTAATCCCAGTTTCCCAGTACTGAAAATCTGTTTAGCTTATCCTGTGGTACTATGGACACCTTAGTAGATATTACATGACGTATCAGCTATACTATTCTTTTAAAACTTCTCTCACCAGAGGTGGGTACCTGCAGCTTGGTTTAAATTATCCCTTGGGCTCAGCTGGTTGGGAAGGACTGAATTTCTAAACCAAAAAACCCATTTTAAGATTTAATATTAGAATTACCATATATGAACATATTGCCTAGAATGAAATAATAAATCTCCCAAAAATGATATTAACATGTTATCTGGAGTCATGCTCACTTAATTAGGAAATATTCATTTCAAACCAACATACAATATAGTACAATGCCAAGGAAATGCATATATTGCAAGACACTAATTCAAAACTCTATATCCAACTGAAGCAAGAGAATGTTCACCTTAATTATAAGAGGAAAAATATCTGCATCATTTAGATGAAAACTTAGATTTTTCCACTGCTGACTAGAAGTGACACCTGCTACACTTAGTGGTGGTACCACACTTATCTAACAATAATGCCAAAATATGATTCAGGTATCATTTAATTAATCCTTAAAATAATTCTCTTTGAAAGAAAAGAAACAACATCTACATTCCTAACTTTAAAGACAGAAATCATACTTCATGCATTATTTAAATTCTACAAAATAATCCAATTACTGTCATCAGACTTGTTTAAAATAGAAGGGCCATCTCTACCCCAATGTTTATAGCAGCAATGGCCACGGTTGCCAAACTGTGGAAAGAACCAAGATGCCCTTCAACGGACGAATGGATGAGGAAGATGTGGTCCATATACACTATGGAGTATTAGGCCTTCATCAGAAAGGATGAATACCCAACTTTTGTTATCAACATGGATGGGACTGGAAGAGATTATGCTGAGTGAAATAAGTCAAGCAGAGACAGTCGATTATCATATGGTTTCACTTATTTGTGGAGCATAACAAATAGCATGGAGGACAAGGGAAGTTAGAGAGGAGAAGGGAGTTGGGGGAAATTGGAAGGGAGGTGCACCATGAGAGACTATGGACTCTGAAAAACAATCTGAGGGTTTTGAAGGGGTGGGGGGTGGGAGGTTGGGGGAACCAGGTGGTGGGTATTAGAGAGGGCACGGATTGCATGGAGCACTGGGTGTGGTGCAAAAACAAGGAATACTGTTATGCTGAAAATTAAAAAAAAAAAAAAACAAAGGAAAAAAAAAGAAATCTGTTTGCTGGCATGGTCAGGGGATATTATTAATCCAAGAGTCTACTTGATAATTGCCATTCTGCATGAGACACCTTTCAAAGAACAAGAAGAGAAAATATATTCTACACTGCAACAAGACCGAATAGGACCTGAATTTTCTTTTGATGATTCAAAAGGCACTTCATGAAGCTATAGGGTCTCAGGGTTCATGTTATGACTATCAGTTCTCTTTGAATAGAGACTGTGTAAAGGGATCAGTTAATAGAGAGTTACTGATGATAGGAGGTCAGGTAAATTGCTTTTCACTTATATAATGAAATATGGCCATTGAAATATTGTATATTTATTTTATATTCTTTGACATTTTGTTCCAAACTTGATAGTACAGGAATTTAGAAATCTCTAGAAGTTAAAGAACAACAACAACAACAACAAAAACTATAAAGAGGGGCGCCTGGGTGGCTCAGTGGGTTAAGCCTCTGCCCTCGGCTCAGGTTGTGATCTCAGCGTCCTGGGATCAAGCCCCGCATCGGGCTCTCTGCTCAGTGGGGAGCCTGCTTCCCTCTCTCTCTGCCTGCTTCTCTGCCTACTTGTGATCTCTCTGTCAAATAAATAAATAAAATCTTAAAAAAAAAACTATGAAGAAAAATGTGTGGAGAGAGGAAGGCAAGATGACAGAGGAGAAGGAAACCCAATTTCAACTGGTCCCCTGAATTTAGCTGGATAGCTATCAAACCATTTTGAACACCCACAAAATCAGCCTGAGATGTAAGAATATATATCTGGACCTCTACAAGCAGAAAAGCAACTGCCTTTGGCAAGATAAACCATGCAGAGTCATGAAACTGCAGGGAGATATCAGAAGATAAACAGAAGTGGGGGAGCGGCCTTGAGCTAGTGCCTAGAATGTGATATAACAGCAGAATGCAAAATTGGAAGCTTTAGAAGTCTGCTCTAGGGAGAGACATCCCTCTCTGAAAGGGGGCTCTGGAAATGAAAAGGCAGAATTCTAGGTAGGGCATTGTGGCATCAGGTCATGAGGGATCACAGAGCAAAAGGAGATTCCTAAAATGGTAGAGGGCCTAAGCATCGGAGTCAGGAAGCAGGTTATGGTCAGCAAGCCCAGAAAGAGACCCGCAGCTTAGATAGCCAGAAGACATGAACCAGGTTGGGGGATATCCACTAGTTCCTTGAACAGCCTGAAAAAATCTGAAACCTGCACTGGTGAATGGGCAAAAACTTACAGAGCAGTCGTGGCCAGGAAAGGGCTTTAGGGCAGAAACCAGACCTGGTTCCAGAGCTTTCTGTGCCTGCTCACATGCTTGTAAGCCTGCAGCCTCTACAGGTTTTAGAATCACAAAAGACAGAGGCAATCCCTGGCCCCTGAAAACACTTCTGAGAGTGGCTGTGGGTGCACACTATCAGAGGCTGCAGCTTTCAGAGGCACAAGCAGAAGGGGAGACTGTCCTGGAAAGCCTATTAAAGACGGCAGACTGTGAATTTTCTGCTCTGAGCCAGAGGTGTGGCTGCAGCCATTTTTGCTCTGATCAAAAAGGCACAGAAAGGCCCCAGGGGAAAAAAAAGCCAAAAAGATGTCCTGTTTCCACTGAGCCCATCCCCCTGATATGGGGTTGGGAAACTCCCCACAGGCAGGGTTACCTAAGAAACAATGCAGCAGGCCCCTCCCCCAGAAGACAGGCCGATAGAACTGGTGGATGACTACCCTTTGGATCCTGTAAGATGGAAAAAATTCATCCAATTTCCCAGGGGAAAATTGTATATTGAGTTCTAACTATGGCCTCATGAGCTGTTTATTTTTCAGATATAATTCTTTTTTTTCTCTTTTTTTTTCTTTTTCTCATGCCATTTTCCCCTGCTGTATTTTTCTTTATACATTCTCCTCATTTCAACTAGATGTCTATTATACCAACTCATCATTCATAATTACTTTTTGAACTTGGAGTTTTACACACCTATATTTTTATAGATATATGCTTTATTTTAGTCCATGTTTCACTCTACTCAGTTTTACCTTTTTGTATATACAAGTTTTACTTATTAGTAATTTTGGAACATAGTATCCTTTAACACAGAGACTAAAATACACCCAGGAACAACTGAAACACCCTCCTTTTCCACGCTGAGAGATTACAACCTCCCATCTTCTCTCCCCCTTATATATTTTTTAAATTTTATTTTATATTTTCAATTTTTTAAAATTTTACTCTTGTGTTTCATTTTGGCTCTGTTTTTTCAGTGGTGGCATTTGACCACTCCAGATTTTCCTGGGGTGCTTTAGGCTTTGGTTGTGGCTGATATTTTGGACTCTGTCCATCTGCTCAACCATATCTCAACAGAATGGCTAAGAGGAGGAGCTTCCAACAAAGAAAAGAATGAGAGACAGTGTCCTCTGCCACAGAACTAATGAATATGGATATAATCAAGATAATAGAGATAGACTTCAGGATAGCAATCATGAAGTCAATAGCTGGGCTTGAAAAAAGCATTAGTGAAAATATAGAATCTCTAAGGGCAGAAATGAGATCTAATCAGGCTGAACTTAAAAATGTTATGGAAGAGATGCAGTCTAAACTGGATACTCTAATAGCTAGGGTAAATGAGGCAGAAAAATGAATTAGTGACCTAAAAGATAAGCTGATAGGAAGGAAGCTGAAGAAGATAGGGATAAGCAGCTGGTAGCCTATGAAAATAGAGAGATCAACAATGCCATGAAATGTTCCAATGTTAGAATTATTGGGATCCTTAAGGGGTTGGGGAGAGAAAGAGAGGACTAGAAGGTATATTTGAGCAAATCATAGCTGAGAACTTCCCTAATCCGGGGAAAGAAACCAGCATTTGTGTTCAAGAGGCAGAGAGGACCCTTCCCAAAATCAATCAAAATAGATCAACACCCCAACATGTAATAGTGAAGCTTACAAATCTTAGAGCCAAGGATGCTATCCTGATAGCAGCTAAGGGGAAGAGATTTCTTAGGTACAGAGGGGGGAATATCAGTATAACATCAGACCTGTCCACAGAGACCTGGCAAGCCAGGAAGGGCTGGCAGGACATATTTAGGGTACTAAATGAACATACATCCAAGAATACTTTACCCAGCAAGACTGTCATTCAGAATGGATGGAGAAATAAGGAGATTTCAGGCTCAGAAACTGAAAGAATATGTGACCACCAACCCAGCCCTGCAAAAAATATTAAGGGGGATTCTGCAAATGAAGAGAAATCCCAAGAGTCACCTAGATCATAAAGAAACTGAAATCTTATGGAAACATGGACTTTACAGGCGATACAATGACACTAAATTCACATCCTTCAACAGTTACTCTCAACATGAACAGACTGAATGCTCCCATCAAGAGACACAGGGTTTCAGATTCAATTAAAAAAAAAAAAGCATAATACATCCATATGCAGTCAACAAGAGACTCATTTTGAACCTAAAGACACTCCCAGATTGAAAGTGAGGAGATGGAGAAATATTTACCATGCGAACAGACCTCAATAAAAAAGCTGGGGTAGCAATTCTCATATCAGACAGATTAGATGTTAAACCAAAGACTGTAGTAAGAGAAGTAGAAAGATACTATATCATACTGAAAGGGCCAATCCAACAAGAAGATCTAACAATTGTAAATATGTATGCCCCCAATATGAGAGCAGGCAACTACACATGCCAACTGTTAACCAAAATAAAGAATCATATCTATAATAAGACTTTAATAGTAGAAGACCTCAACACTCCACTCTCAGCAATGGACAGATCATATAAGCAGAAGATCAACAGAGAAACAGGTTTGAATGACACATTGGACCAGATGGACTTCGTAGATATATACAGATGGACTTCGTAGATATATACAGAATACAGATATATACAGAACTGTATATGTAGATATATACAGAATATCCATCCTGAAATAACAGAATACTCATTCTTCTCGAGTGCACATCAAACTTCCTCCAGAATAGATACATACTGGCTCACAATCAGGTCTTAAATAATACCAAAAGATTGACAATATCTCATACATATTTTCAGATCACAATGCTGTGAAACTGGAACTCAACCACAAGAAGAAATGTGGGAGGAACTCAAACACTTGGAAGTTAAAGAGCAACCTGCTGAAGAATGATTAGGTCAACCAGGAAATTAAAGATCAACTCAAACAATTCATTGAAACTAATGAGGATTCATGAGAATTCATGAGACTGAAAACACACTCTATCTAGAAGAAATAAATGCATTCCTGGAAACTTATAAACCACCAAGACTGAAAAAGGCAGAAATAGATAATCTGAACAGACCATGAACAGAAAGGAAATTGAACCAGTAATCAAAAACCTCCCCAAAAAAGCTCAGGGCCAGATGGCTTCCCAGGGGAATTCTATCAAACATTCAAAGAAGAAATAATACCTATTCTACTGAAACTATTTCAAAAAACAGAAATACAAGAAAAAATTCCAAACTCGTTCTAGGAGACCATTATCACCCTGATCCCAAAACCAGACAAAGACCCCATAAAAAATGAGAATTACAGATTAATATCCATGATGAACATGAACGCCAAAATACTCAACAAGAGTCTAGCCAATAGGATCCAACAGTACATTAAAAGGATTATTCACCAAAATGCATTTGGACTTTTTCCTGGTATACAAGGGTGGTTCAAAATTTGCAAATCAACCAATTTGTTAGAGCACATTAATAAGAGAAAAGACAAGAACCATATGATCCTCTTAATTGATGCAGAAAAAGCATTTGACAAAATACAGTATTCTTTCCTGATTAGAACTCTTCAAAGTATAGGGATAGAGGGAACATATTTCAATATCATAAAAGCCATCTATGAAAAGCCCACAGACAATATCATTTTCAATGGGGAAAAACTGAGAACTTTTCTCTTAAGGTCAGGAACATGACAGGAATGCCCATTCTCACCATTACTGTTCAACATAGTACTAGAGGTCCTAGCCTCAGCAATCAGAAAGCAAAAAGGAATAAAAGGAATTCAAATCAGCAAAGAAGAAGTCAAACTCTCTTTCTTCATTGATGGCATGATACTTTATGTGGAAAACCCAGAAGACTCCACCCTCAAATTACAAGAACTCACAGAGAAATTCAGTAACTTGGCAGGATACAAAATCAATGCATATAAATCCATTGCATTTCTATACACTAACAATGTAAATGAAGAAAGAGAAATTAAGGAATCAATTCCATTTACAATAGCACCAAAAAATAAGATACCTAAGAATAAACCTAACCAAAGAGGTAAAGGATCTATACTCTAGAAACTAAGGAACACTTATGCAAGAAATCCAGGAAGACACAAAGGGATGGAAAACATTCCATGTTCATGGATTGGAAGAAAAAACATTAAAATGACTATGGTGCTCAGAGCAATTTACACATTTTTTTAATGTTATGTTAGTCACCACACAGTACATCATTAGTTTTTGATGTAGTATTCCATGATTCATTGTTTGCATATAACACACAGTGCTAATTGCAATATATGCCCTCCTTAATACCCATCACCAGGCTCACCCATCCCCCCACCCCCTCCCTTTTAAAACTCCATTTGTTTCTGGAGTCCATAGTCTCTCATGGTTTGTCTCCCTCTCTGACTTCTCCCGCTTCATTTTCTCCTTCCTTCTCCTAATGTCCTCCATGCCATTCCTTATGTTCCACAAGTGAAACCATATGATAATTTACTTTCTCTGCCTAACTTATTTCACTGAGCATAATCTCCTCCAGTCCCATCCATGTTGATGCAAAAGTTGGGAATTCATCCTTTCTGATGGCAATGACTGAGTAATATTCCATTTTGTATATCGACCACATCTTCTTTATCCATTTGTCTGTTGAAGGGCATTTGGGCTCCTTCAGCAGATTGGCTATTGTGGACACTGCTGCTATGAACATTGCAGTACAGATGGCCCTTCATTTCACTACATCTGTATCTTTGGGGTAAATACCCAGTAGTGTAATCACTGGGTCATAGAGTAGCTCTATTTTTAATTTTTTTAGGAATCTCCACACTATTTACCAAAGTAGCTATACCAACTTACATTCCCACCAACAGTGTAAGAGTGTTCCCTTTCTCCACAAGCTCTCCACCATTTGTTGTTTCTTGCCTTGTTGATTTTTGCCATTCTAACAGGTTTAAGGTAATATCTCAATGTGGTTTTGATTTGAATTTCCCTGATGGCTAATGATGAACTTTTTTCTGTGTCTATGAGCCATTTGTATGTGTTCTTTTGCAAAGTTTCTGTTCATGTCTTCTGCCCATTTTTGACTGGATTATATGTGTTTGGGTGTTGAGAAGTTCTTTATAGATCTTGGATATCATCCTTTTGTCTGTAGTGTCATTTGCAAATATCTTGTCCCATTCCATGGGTTTCCTCTTTGTTTTGTTGACTGTTTCTTTTGCTGTGCAGAAACCTTTTATCTTAATGGAGTCCCAAAATTTCTTTTTTGCTTTTTTTTCCCTTTCCTTTGGAAACCTGTCTTGAAAGAAGTTGCTGTAGCAATTTACACTTTCAATGCAATCCTTGTCAACATACCACTGACATTTTTCACAGAGTTGGAACAGACATTCCTAAAATTTGTATGGAACCACAAAAAACTCCAAATAGCCAAAATAGTGTTGAAAAAGAAAACCAAAGCTGAAAGCATCACATTTCTGGATTTCAAGATGTATTATCAAGCTATAATCATCAAGACAGTATGGTACTGGCACAAAAACAGACACATAGATCAACGGAACAGAGTAGAGAGCTTGGGAATGGACTTTCAACTCTATGGTCAACTAATCTTTGACAAAGCACTGAAGAATATCCAATGGAAAAAAGACAGTCTTTTCAATAAATGGTGCTGGGAAAATTGGACAGCTATATATGGAAGAATGAAACTTGACCATTCTCTTACACCATACACAAAGATAAACTCAAAATAGATGAAAGACCTCAATATGAAACAGAAATATATCAAAATCCTAGAAGAAACATAAGCAGTTGACATCAGCCACAGCAATTTCTTTCATGACATGTCAAGCAGAGAAAGACAATTATCATATGGTTTCATTTATATGTGGAATGTAAGGAGTAGCATGGAGGACCACAGAGAAAGGAAGGGAAAACTGAACAGGAAGAAATCAGAGAGGCAGACAAACCATGAGTGACTCTGGGCTTTGGGAAACAAACTGAGAGTTATGGAGGGGGAGACAGGGTGATGGGTATTATGGAGGGCACATGTTGTGATGAGCACTGGGTGTTATATGCAACCAATGAATCATTGAACACTACATCAAAAACTAATGATGCACTATATGATGGCTAACTGAACATGAAAGAAAGAAGGAAAGCAAGAAAGCAAGAAAGCAAGAAAGAAAGAAAGAAAATGTGTGCTGTTGGGTTGGCGGGCTCTGGGAGTACAGGAGGAACAATGGAAATGACCACCGGACCCCGCTGTCTTCCAGCCTCCTCCCCCCCCCCCTTTTCCTTAACCCTTGACTCTCCCGCCAAAAGGATGTATGCCCAGGTCACGTCTCCATAGGTAACCCGATACCTATGCAGGAAACAGATAAAAGACCCCCACCAACTCCCTCCCAGTGCGACTTCCCCCACTCTGCTTTCCAGAGTCACAGAACCTCACCCGAGGGTGCCCACCTCCTCCTGGCGCAACTTTCCTGGCTCCCCTTCTCCTGAGCCCTGAAACTTTGCTGGAGAGTGCCTTTAATAAATCTTGCCTTGCACCCACTTCTCCTGGTATGTTTATCTTGCCTATAAAACCTTACATTTGGTGCTGAAACCCAGGAGGAGATTGAGCCCCCACCCTGATGGGGAGGCTCTCTCTTCTCCCTAGCCAGACCTGGACCTGCCTTTCTGAACGCCACTTCCAAAGCCATGGTGAGTTTCCCCTGATTCCACGCCTCCGTTGGGAAAGCCCTGCCCTAATCGCGGCCGCGTCAGGGCGGACCCCGCTGGTCACCAGGTGACCTCCGTGACTCTGAGAGGCTGAGAGACGTCCTAACCTCTATGGCAGTCAACACAGTTTTTCCGCAACCCAGTGATGGATGAGGGGACACCTTCCTCCATCCCGTGGGTTGCCCAGAAATGAATCATGGGGACCTCCCAATCCAAATTCGACCCTAAAACATCCTGGGGGTGTTTTAGGCCTGTTGGCCAATCTTAAAACCCTGGAACTGGACCAGGACCTGTGAAAACGATGTTACTGTACTGTCGCTTGGCCACAATACCAATTAGACAATCAGTCCCAATGGCCTCTGGAAGGCACGTTTAATTATCAGATTTTCATGGACCTAAATAACCTCAGCAGGCACCAAGGCAGATGGGCCAAGGTCCCTTATGTTCAGGATTTCTGAACCGGCTCCCTCATCTACCCCTCCCCTACCCCCTCCCCACTCCTATCTGAACTCCTGACAAAGTTATCCGCAGTAAACGTGAAACTTCAAAGTTTACTGAAGGTCAAATAAGCTCTTGTTATTTGTTAAAATCTGTTAGCAAAGAAATGACTAAACTGATGGTTAATTGTCCGTCTCAAAGTTTTAATGGGTAATTGCTGAGATAGCTTTCAAAGTCTTTGGTAACCCGAAAATTTAAAGTTTTGCTTGGATGACAAATGGAATTAAATTTGTTGGACATTTAGGTCTTTTCCAAAGAGGATAAAATGCCAAGTCATTGATTACTGAACACAGGTTTGTGCTTTTGACTTCTTACAGCAAAGAAAATAAGAATATTTAAATCTGTTAGCATGGTTTGTGCTTAACTGATTCATAAATTGGCATCTAAAGAATTCTGTTATAACCGTTCACAATTGATTAATAACTGACTAGAGGTTAATAACTAAAGGTGTTTCTAAGAGTACAAAATTCTGCTAACTGTAAAACTGATGGAAATAAAGGAAGCGACTCTGTATGTAGGAAAGTAGAAGATATATAAGAAAGATTTAAGGAATGGGAGTACATTTTATTGAAAGTAAAAGATAATTTTGTCCTAAATGAGATGGTTGTTTGGGACAAAACCTGAATGCAAAGGAAAGTTGTAGAAGGTTTGTGAAGGGAAATCATTCAGAAACCCAATGAAAACCCGACCATGTTTCTTAACCGACTTACCGAGGGGCTGACTCAATACATTCACCTAGACCAGGTCTCTCCGGCAGGGGCAACTGTTTTAACTACCCACTATATTTCTCAGTCAGCCGCCGACATTCGGAAAAAAATTAAAGAAAGTGGAGGAGGGCCTGCAAACTCCCATTTCTGATCTGGTGAAAATGGCATTTAAAGTCTTTAACTCCCAAGAGGAGGCAGCAGAAGTTAAGTGCCAATCCAGACTCCAACAGAAGATCCAACAGCAGACCCAAGCCCTGGTAGCAGCCCTGAGGCCGGCAGGTTCTGGGGGTCAACAGAAGGGATCACCTAACCGCGTCCCTCTGGGGGCCTGTTTCAAGTGCAGAGCTGAGGGACACTGGGCCCATCAATGCCCCAATCCAAAAGTGCCTACTAGGCCGTGCCCTCAATGCTGCATGATGGGTCACTGGAAATCGGACTGCCCCAGCCTCAGGGAATTCCCGGCACCTCCACGTGGGGGAGACCCTGAGATGGTAAGTCCTGCCTTCCAATTTCTCGGATTGGAGGATGACTGACAGAGCCCAGACTTGGACACCCCTCTCACCCATGTTGAGCCCAGGGTCACACTCCAGGTAGTGGGTAAGTCCATTTCCTTTCTATTGGACATGGAACATTCTGTCCTGCCTTCCTCCTCAGGTCCTACTCGTCCCTCCCCAGTTGCAGTTATGGGAATTGATGGTACTTCCTCCACTCCAAAGGCCACCCCACCCCTTACGTGCAGCCTGGATGGGTTCCCCTTCTCACACTCCTTCCTCATTATCCCTTCCTGCCCCATTCCCCGACTAGGCAGGGACATCCTCCACAAACTTCAGGCCACCATTCATCTCTCTCCCTCTCCCTCAACTTCTGCTCACCTCGTCCTTCCTCTACTTCCCTATGACTCATCCTCTATCCTGGACTATCTCCCCTCCATAGACCCACAGTTATGGGACATTTCCAGACCTGTAGTAGCAACCCACCAGTGAGGACTTAAGCTCATCAGCGACAGCCTCTGGCAGCAGGGTCTCCTTATCCCCATTAACTCTCCAAGCAACTAGATGTCACCACCCAGGGATGGCAGCCCTGCCTCAGGGCCCTACCAGCAGCAGCTTCTCTGACAAAAGAGGCCCTCAAACTTACCTTAGGACAGCCCATCACGGTCTTCTCCCCCCATCGACTAATGGACTTAGTCAGCCACAAATCCTTGGCACAACTCACTCCTTCCCGTCTCCAACTCTACCACCTGCTATTCATAGAAAACCCCCAGGTCACACTCTGTCTCCCCTCGCCTAAATCCCGCCACTCTTTTGCCGACACCTTCGTCTACCCCCATTCCTTCCCATTCCTGCTCTCAACTCCTGGAAGAACTCTCTCCCTCCCATCCAGGACTTTTGGACCAGCCGCTGCCTGACCCTGATTGCACTCTTTTCATGGATGGGAGCTCCCTCATAGCTCCAGATGGACGGTGACAAGTGGCCTATGCAGTGGTCACCCTGGACGCAGTCATAGAAGCAGCCCCCCTTCCCATTGGACTACTTCTCAAAAGGCAGAACTCGTGGCTCTTACCAGGGCCCTTCACTTATCTGAGGGCCAACAGGTCACTATTTATACTGACTCCAAGTGTGCTTTCCTTATTACTCACACTCACTCTGTCCTCTGGCGAGAAAAGAGGATTTCTCACGACCAAGGGAACCCCCATAGTCAACAGGCCTCTTATTGCCAAACTCCTCGAGGCTCTCAATTACCCTACCGAGGTGGCTATTGTCCACTGCCATGGCCATCAGGCCTCCAAAGACCCCATCTCTTTGGGGAACAACAAGGCCCACTCTATTGCCTGACAAATGGCCTTAAACTCCTCTCCAGCCCCTCTCCTATTTCTCAACACTCCCCACAGTCCCTCATACACCGATGAGGGACTCTTGCCCTTAAAACATTAGGTGGCAGGTTGGATGACAAGGGATGGTATTTTGTCCAAGACAAAATTGCCCTCCCGAACAGCCTAATCCACACCCTCATTATTGACATCCACCAGTCTCTCCACATCGGTCCAAAGGCCCTATACCAATTTCTCCGACCTCTCTTTCACCAACCCCTCCTCCAAAAGACCATTAAGGAGGTACACCAGGCCTGCAGACCCTGTTCTGTGGTCAACGGCCAGGGTGGCCTCTGCAGACCAGGACCCACCCACCAGCTCTGCAGGCATCAGACAGGTGAGGACTAGCAACTCGACTTCACTCACATGCCTCCACACAAAACCTTCAGATGCCTGCTAACTCTCATGGACACCTTCACAGGCTGGATTGAGGCATTTCCCACCACTAGGGAAACAGCAGACGTGGTCACCGCCATTCTCATTGAGCACATCATCCCGAGGTTTGGATTCCCTTGAGCCCTACAACTGGACAACAGACCAGCCTTCATCTCCAACATCACACAACAAATCTCCGAAAGCCTCAACATCACCTGGAGACTCCATATCCCCTATCACCCCCAAACCTCGGGTAAGGTGGAGAGGGCCAACGGTCTCCTCAAGGAACAACTCACCAAACTCACTCTTGAAACCTGCATCTCTTGGCCAACCCTTCTCTCACTAGCACTCACCCTTCTTAGGGCCTCCCCTCACAGCTATCAAGACTCAGCCCCTTTGAGCTCCTGTACAGCAGGCCCTTCCTACTCAATCACAATCTGCCTGCCTCTACTCCACCCCTCCTATCTTATCTGCCCCATCTGACCCTCCTATGAGCCCTCCTAAGGGCTCCTGCAGATGCAACCAATTTCTCCTATGAGAACTTCACCCAAAGTCCTTACAGCCCAGGTGGACCAGCCCCCATACTGTTATTCTCACAACTCCCACAGCAGCAAAACTCCTAGGACACCACCCATGGGTACATATCTCCAATCTAAAACCAGCCCCACCACAGGATGGCTGGACTTCCCAAACCCCGGGGCCCATTTGGTTATAGATTTCCCATACCACTTCTTCTCACCCTCCTCCTTCTACCGCCCCCCTCCATAGCTGCCCTCTGGTGACTCAAGGTTCAGGTGGCACTTCTTCCTAGTGGAAATTTGGACCCATGGGGACACCACACGGTCTAGTCAGCTGGTCACCACAGATTGCCAGCCCGGAGGGTGCCATCCCTAGTGGAAATGGCCGTCCTCTCCACCCCCCTCCTGTGACAAAAAAGAGCTGTGTTTCTTCCCCTGGTTATTGGGGTCTCCTTGGCGTCTTCCCTAGTGGCCACCGGGCTGGGCACTGGGGCCCTAGTTCACTCCATAGACACTACCCAAGATTTATCTGAACAGCTCCAAACAGCCGTGGAGGCCTCAGCCGAGTCCTTAGCATCCCTACAACGACAGGTTACCTCAGTGGCCCAGGTAACCCTATAGAACCGGCGATCCCTGGACCTGCTCACCGCAGACAAGGGAGGAACCTGTTTATTCCTCAATGAAGAATGCTGCTATTATATCAATGAATCCGGTATAGTTGAAACCAATATCAGTGCCCTGGCAAAAATCCGCGACTCCCTTGGTGGCCAGCATCGCCCTGGAATAAACCCCTCTCAATGGTGGCTCTCCCCCTTAATGACCTGGCTCCTTCCAATCCTAAGTCCCCTTATTCTTCTCTGCCTATTAGCACTAATTGCCCCCTGTGTTCTTCGCTTCATTCAGGAATCCATCCGTGAGGTTTCCAGGGTCACTGTCAACCAACTCCTCCTGCATCCCTATACCCGCCTATCCACATCCGAAGGACCTTATGACGATGCCCCTTTGCCAGCAGGAAGTAGCCAGATCTGAGTCGCCACCCCTATTACACCAAAAAGATCGGAATGGTATGGGATCAGGGAGTGCAGGAGGAACAATGGAAATGACCACCGGGTCCGCCATCTTCCAGCCTCCTCCCCCCACCCCTTTTCCTTAACCCTTGACTCTCCCGCCAAAAGGATGTATGCCCAGGTCACGTCTCCATAGGTAACCTGATACCTATGCAGGAAACAGATAAAAGACCCCCACCAACTCCCTCCCAGTGCGACTTCCCCCACTCTGCTTTCCAGAGTCAGGGAACCTCGCCCAAGGTTGCCCTCCTCCTACCGGTGCAAGTTTCCTGGCTCCCCTTCTCCTGAGCCCTGAAACTTTGCTGGAGAGTGCCTTTAATAAATCTTGCCTTGCGCCCACTTTGCCTGGTGTTGTGTTTATCTCGCCTATAAAACCTTACATGTGTCTCATAAGCAGTGTTTCCAGTAATTTAAGTTGTAGCAGACAGCCATGCTATATCAGCAACAAATTATGATGACTGAGCATACATACAGAAAGATGACTGACGTAATCCAATAAAACTTGCCACAAAGTTGTCATCCACTGCACATTAAATGACCTAATATTACTATTCTATGTGCAAACTAATATGCTTTTTAAACATATATTTACTGAACACTAACTCTGTGCTAAATGTCATGCTAAATGTTATGAGTACAAAGATAAACAAGATAACATCCTGGTCCTCCAGAAGCTCAAAGTCTAGGGGGAGAAAATAAACTGATAAAATGATTTAGAAGTACCATGGTACAAATATGCACAATATATTTAGAATGGAAAATCCAGTTTGGGAATGGGAGGTAGACAGATAGATCTCTCTGGAGGAGGTGATACATGACTTGATCCTTCTGGAGAAATAGAAGTAGGAAAAGGATGGGAATAGAGTAAGTACAAACAAGCTGTAGGAGCAAGGACACAGTGGCAGTAAAAATGTTGTGTAATATTGTGTAATATGTATGAGGAAAAGGCAAGCAGCTCATTAATGTTGAAGTAAAGCAGGAACAAGGTTGGAAAACAAGGGAAGATGGGGCGCCTGGGTGGCTCAGTGGGTTAAGCCCCTGCCTTCGGTTCATGTCATGATCCCAGGGTCCTGGGATTGAGTCCCGCATTGGGCTCTCTGCTCAGCAGGGAGCCTGCTTCCTCCTCTCTCTGCCTGCCTCTCTGCCTACTTGTGATCTCTGTCTGTCAAATAAATAAATAAAATATTTTAAAAAAAGAAAAAGAAAGAAAGAAAGAAAATGAGGGAAGAGCCAGATCAAAAAAGAACTAAAAAGCAGAGATTGATGACAATAACTTCATTAATTTCTCTTTCTAATTCTAGTTTTTAAGCATTGCTGTGAATGTTTTATACTGACCCATTTAACCACCGTTACTACATAAACCAAAGGAACCAGAAGTTTTGGATTTTTGTCCCTAATATCTGAGCTTATCAGGCAACCAACTGTTCTTCACTGCCTTGTTTGAAAACTAAGTCTCCCTGGGCTTTATACACTAACAGCTAAAGTGGCTGGCTTCTCCCATGCCCCAGTCCAATAACCTGGATGCAGGATGTTCTGAGGCACCTGATACTGTGGACCATAAGATTTTGATTTGCTTTCTAGGCTTCAGGGTTAGGAAATGAATATGATCACAGTTTTGGGAGGAATATTTCCCAACATCTAAGAATCCTGGTGTAGAATAATGAAAAAGGATAAAGCCAGTGTTAATAAAGAAGGTAAAAAAAAAAATAATACTAATGATGACAGTTTCGTATGATAATGGCATTTACTGTGTTCATATAAAACTCTGCTAGGGGATTGATAGGTATCATCTTGCTTAATCCTATGAAGTAGTTATTGTCACCATTACACAAAAGAACGAACTAAGACCCTGAGGGGTTATATAAGTTACTCAAGGTTTCACAATTAGTGTGTAACTAATCATTCTAACTTCATAATTGAAACATTCTAATGCACAACCCCATGGCAAGTAGGAGGAGGATCATCTTAGGAATGGACTCATTTTTTTGATCCAGGCCCCTATGCATAAGGGAGCAACCATCAGATATAATAAGGAAAGGGATGTTAACACTTTCAAAGACAAAGCTAAAGCCTCTCTAGCTCCCAAATATCCTTAATCCCTTACCCCCACCCCCAAATAATACCCCTTTAACAGTAAAGAAGACAACAAATGTACTCAACTGCTAAAGATTTAAAGTTTATGCTATTTGGAGATAGTGAGACAGGGTTTTATATCCCAGCTTGCTTTCAATCTAGCTGTGAAACGTAGGCAACCTTTCTGAGCCAAGTTTTCATTATCCATATATTGGATGCTATAATAATAATAACCTCATCTACCAGGTATATCATGAGATTTAAAGTAGGACATGAAGGAAAAGCATCTATCACAGTGAGTTTAGTGTACAAGATGCTCAAAAAAATGGGAAAAATACTGAATCATGTTCTTTCACCAGTTATCTTCAAAACCCTCACTCCTTTGTCTTTCACATATGTCTTTCCACCAAACTCAAAAAAAAAACAGTTTATTAAGGTTATTCAAATACCCATTTATCTTTTCCTACTTCTGGTTGTATAAGCATTGCTGGAGAAAATTATGTGACTAACATGATGGGCTCTTTTTCATGAATCCTTGCTATCCAACATTGACCAGACTTTTAGAGCTGATTGACAATGTTTTATTTTTCACCAGTCTAGTCCACTTGGGGAATTTTTCAAGGTATCTATACCAAAGATATCCCACTTTTCTCAAGGTCCCCAAGCCTTAAATGTCAACAGATTACCTCTTCCATCCACTTCTCTAAGGGGAACAAAAAACCATTTCATATGTATTATTTTTTAAATTTTATTTAAATTCAGTTTAGTTAACATATAATGTATTACTAGTTTGAGGGGTAGTGATTCATCAGTTGCATAGAATGCCCAGTGCTCATTACATCAAATGCCCTCCCTAAGGCCTATCACCCAATTACCCCATCTTCCACCACTTCTCTTCCATCAACCCTCAGTTTGTTTCTTATAGTTAATAGTCTCCTATGGTTTGTCTCCCTCTCTGTTTTCATCTTATTTTATATTTCTTTCCCTTCCCCTATGTTCATCTGTTTTGTTTCTTAAGTTCCACATATGAGTGAAATCATATGGTATTTGCCCTTCCCTGACTTATTTTGCTTAGTATAATAACCTCTAGTTCCAACCACGTGGTTGTAAATGGTAATATTTCATTCTTTTTGATAGTGGAGTAATATTCCATTGTACATATATACCCCACATCTTCTTTATCCTTTCATCCATTGATGGACATCTGGGCTCTTTGCCTAGTTTGGCTATTGTGGACACTGATGCTATAAACATTGGGATACATGGGTCCATTTGAATCACTGTTTGTATGCTTTGGATAAATACCTGGTAATGCAATGTCTGGGTTGTATGGTAGTTCTATTTTTAACTTTTTGGGGAATCTCCATACTCTTTTCCAGAGTGGCTGCACTAGCTTGCATTCCCACCAGCAGTGTAAGATGGTAAGCTTTCTCCACATTCCTGTGAATATCTGTTGTTTCCTGAGTTGTTAACTTTAGCCTTCTTACCGATGTGAAATGATATCTCATTGTGGTTTTGCTTTGCATTTCTCTGATGCTGAGTGATAGTGAGCATTATTTCATATGTCTGTGAGCCATTTGTAGGTCTTCTTTGGGGAAATGTCCAGTCATGTCTTCTGCCCATTTCTTGATTGGATTTTTGTTTTGTTTTGTTTTTTGGATGTTGAGTTTAATAAACTCTTTATAGAATTTTAATATTAGCTCTTAATCTGAGAAGACATTTGCAAATATCTTCTCCCACTCTGTAGGTTGCCTTTTAGTTTTGTTGATTGTTTCCCTTGCTGTGCAAAAGTTTTCATATTGATGACGTCCTAAGAGTTCATTTTTGCCTTTTTTCCCCTTGCTTTTAGAGTCGTGTCTAGTAACAAGTTCTTGTGGCTAAAGTCAAAGAGGTTGCTGTCTATATTCTCTAGGATTTTGATGAATTCTTGTCTCACACTGAGGTCTTTCATCCATTTAGAGGTATTTAAAAATTATTTTTATTAACATATAATGTATTATTTTCCCCAGGGGTACAGGTCTGTGAATCAACAGGCTTACACACTTCACAGCACTCACCATATTACATACCCTCCCCAATGTCCATAACCCAACCACCCTATTCCTACCCTCCCGCCCCTCAGCAACCCTCAGCTTGTTTTATGAGATTTAGAGTCTCTTATGGTTTGTATCCCTCCCGATCCCATTTTATTTCATTTTTTTCCTTCCCTACCCCCCACAACTCCTCACCCTGCCTCTCAAATTCCTCGTATCTGAGAGATCATATGATAATTGTCTTTCTCTGAAACCATGGTGAGATATCACCTCACACCAGTCAGAACGGCTACAATCAACAAGTTGGGAAATGACAAATATTGATGAGGATGCAGAGAAGGGTGAATTCGCTACTCCAATTACTCTAATCTGGTTTCTGCCCTCACCTCTCCATAGATACTGTTCTGACCAAGTTACCAATGAATGATCTTTTTATTACCACATTTAGGGTTATTCCCAAATGCAATTCTCTTCAACTTCAGACCATATTTGTCCATGTTTATCTTTTGTGAAAAGAAGTTTTCCCCATTGGCTTCTGTGATATTCATTCATCCATTTGATGAGTATTTCTTGAGCAATTTTATATTGATAAAAAATAATGAATACAACAAAGTCCCTGCCCTCAAGAAACAGATGGGCTAGTGGCTGTATATTTATCTCATTACCACATTTCTTTGATAACTCTTGTTTAGATATACTTTTTTGAGCTCTTCTTCCTCCTCCTAGTTCCTGAATATAAGAGTTCTACAAGGAAATGTCATCAATCTTCTCTTTTCATACTAGGCACCCACTTTTAGTGATGCCACCAGTCCTATAAAGTAATTGGTCACATCTATGATAATGTCTCCTAAATCTATATTTTTCTTTCTGATTTTTCTCCTGAGAATCACACTACATACATTTCCAGCTGTCTCCTGAATGCCTCTATCTGAATATACAAGTAACACCTAAGTTCAATATGTCCCAATCTGTTCTTCTCACCTATCTCCCCAACAAATTGCTCCCATGATTCCAACTTTGATTTATGAATTACCTTTCTGCCAATTGATCATGATTTAATGGCATCATCTTTAAAGCCTCCCTCCCCTTCATCTATCTGTCCTAGTTAGTCACTAAAATTTTGTAGATCTTCTTCCCCCTCTCATTTTATCTGTCCTACTTTTCCATCTTCTCTGCTAGTAGATTGGTTCAAGGTATCATCACATATCATCTAAACAGTTATAGTAGCTACATAACTGTTTCTCATCCTTCAGTCTTCCCCACTTTAACCCAACACTCATAATCCCATCAGATTTACCTTCCTAAATTAGAGACTCTCTTTTCAAAAACAGTTGATGGATTACTGTTTTCCACAGTGGCAGTTCCTCAAAAAGTTAAAAATAGAACTAACTTTATGATCCAGCAGTTACACTACTGGGTATTTACCCAAAGTATATGGAACACTAATCCAAAGGTATGCATACCTGCCTGTGCTTATAGCAGCATTATTTACAATAGCCAAGATGATGGAAGAAGCTCAAGCGTCCATTGAATAATGAATGGGTAAAGAAGTTGTAGTCTCTATATATAATGGGATACTATTCAGTCATAAAAAAGAATGAAATCTTGCCATTTGCAATGACATGAATAGAGCTAGAGAGTAAAATGCTAAGTGAAATAAGTCAGTAAGAGAAAGACAAATACCATGTGATTTCACTCACGTGGAATTTAAGAAATAAAACTAATGAGTAAAAGGGAAAAAAATTGAGAGAGAGAAACAAAGCAAGAAACAGACTTTCAGTTATAGAAAATAATCTGATGGTTACCAGAGGGGAGAAGTGGGGGTTAGGTTAAGTAGGTGGTGGGGATTAAGGAGTGCACTTGTCATGATGAGCACCAGATGATGTATGGAACTGTTGAATTACTATATTGTATACATGAAACTAATTTAATACTGTATGTTAACTGGAATTAAAATTTTAAAAATAAAAAAATAAATGAAAAGGAAAACATGGCAAAAAAACTGAAGAATGAAATCTATTAAACTATTCTTCCTAATAATCAGTTTCTTGATACTATCTCCCATAACATGCTTTTCATGTACCCTCATATTCTAGCCACATGAAACTCCTCACTGTTCTTGGAACATGTCCTATACTTTGCTTTTAGTATACCTTTCCCTTGTTGTCTCTTCTTCTCATAATGCCTTTCTCCAACATCCCCATTTACTCTGTAATAAACTTTAAAGTCCACTAAGAATACACTAAGAATAACCTACATCTCATATACTTCTGTTATATTTTGTTTGAATTTTATTTATAGCATGTTTTACAGTCTTACTTCTGAATTATCCTAGAGCCTGTCTTACATCTCTTCCATTTAAATATTAAGCTGTTAATTTCTTGAGGATGGGACCATGACCAATTAGCCTTTATACCTACTATATCTAGTCCAGTTGGTAACTTATATGCTGTAGATGCTCTATAGTCATTGATTTGAATTTAAGTGAAGTACAAACAAAACCTGGCAGAAAAATCATCATCACAGAATGTCATCAAAGTAAAGTGATCAAATTATTTCCTGACTTATTAAGGTAGAAAGGTAGAACACAGCAGGGTCCTAAGAATTTGAAGGAGATGAATACTCCAAGGGGCAAAGGAGCAAAAAGGGAAGGCTAAAGCTTCCAAGAAAAACTTGGATGATTACAGTTTTGTTCACTTTCCCAGCTCTCCTTACTCTCACGTCAACAAAGAAAAGAGAGTTTGCTTGCTATCCTGAGTGGGAAAGCGCATGCATATCTTACATTGATAATTTAGGTCCAAATTGAATCCATATCCCTTGGTTCTTCCAAGTCATTATTTATGCTGCTTACCATCAAGGCGAATTGTGTAGATATAGTCATCATTATAAAGAGTCTTTAACACTTCTGAAACACGAATTCATAATGCTATCTCCTCATATTTGTACAGCTTTACAATATAACATACTCTTGAACTGTTCTTTGCAAATCAAACTTACATAATTTTAATCATATTTTAACTCTACTTATCCCCACAATAGCACCATCTCTATCATCCTAAAAAGTTACTGTATTCTATAGGATTCAGATAAATTACAACACTGCACACTGCTCTAGAGATAAGGCTCCTTTTTCTATCCAGATAAAATACGCCCCACTCCCACCATTTTAAAAAAGATTTATTTATTTATTTGAGGGGAGCATGGCAGAGGGAAAGAATCTTCAAGTAGTTTCCCTATTGAGCATGGAGCCCCATGCAGGGCTTGATCTCATAACCCATGAGATCATGACCTAAGCTAAAACCAAGAGTCAGATGCTCAACCAAAGACAAGGCACCACCCATCAATTCTCATCTTTTAACTTCAAGTTAGACAACCCTGCATGGTCTTCCCCTGCCCTATACCACATTATCAGAACACCAGAAAAGACCAAGAACATAGTACAGTACTCATAAACAGCTGCCAAGTTGTTGGGGTTAGCCTATGGAATCCAAGTGGAACCCTTACATATGTTTACATTCATCTATTTAACAAATATTCATCTAATACTTAATATAACCTGGCACTGTGCTAGGCAGAGAGTGTACTGGGTGGACATGGTCCAGGTGCCCTCATGGACTTAGTTATTTGTAAATAAATAACTCTTATAATTAAAGCAGATAAATTTATTTAGTGTCCTTATATTATTCATAAAATAGTCATTTATTTATACAGCATAAACCAAATGCCCACTATGTGCTAAGCACTGGACAAGGGGACATTTTACTTTTTGGAAGGGAGACAAAATAGGTAATTCAAGTTCTATGAAGAACTGGCTGTCACTCCAGGCTTTCACTCCCCATTCCAGTCATCAGCTTTCAGTTATTTCTTTGTCCACACCTAGACTTAGAAAATGAGCTCTCCCTTCCTAGAAAATATATCAAAACCTGTAAGCTGACTAAATCTTCTGTCTCATGTAACTGGTGCTTTGAATTGTGTCCTCTTTTACCTAACTCACTAGTTTGGATGTTTCTGATTTGTGGGTCCTAACTGGTTGGCTAATACCTTACCATCTATTTTCTTCTCTTCTAACTCCTGAAGATTATCTAATACCCAAGAGTTTGCCAAGGCTATGATCCTGACCCTCTAATAATTTTGCTATCTGGTTCTTGTATAATTGTATAATCCCAACACCTTAGCCATTTTTAAGCTATGATTCAAAGGCAAGGATATTATCCCTGAAAGTTTACTTTAAAAGGATCACATAGTAGCAAGGTTCTCTTCCATTAATATGTTTATCACTTTTCTATATCAAATATTCTATATTTTATGTCAAATTTCTGTATTTTTCTAAAGCTGTAGGGCACTAGGTTAATTTAGATAAGAATCCCATAATTTATTAGACATGTAGATGGTAATCTTGTCACATTTCCAATATAAAATTAAAATAATCCTCTAGAAAGAGGTGACCAAAGGAATACTACAATTTCATAGGCGAAACAAGAACTAGTCCTAAGTAAAGGGAGATTCAACATTCACAAGTCCTATCTCAAGGCACTGTCAATCTCTCTTGGTAAACAAGTTGAGCCCTGAGTGGTGTCCCTGACAAGACTTCTCAGGACAACTCTAAGGTATAGAAGTTGGGAAATCTTACAAGTTCTAGCAGTTAAAGAAGTATAGCCCACTGAAGACTAGCTCAATACTAAGTTAAGCTCAACACTAAGTTAAATACTTATGTCACATCACCATCTACAGTGAAAACAGGGTCAGGAATAGAACAGGATAATCCCAAGAGAGACTAGAGTGGCCTCTAGACAGATCTGGAATGAGAAGCATGGACTGCACTTCCTAGAGATGCCCCTGAATGCTTGGGCTAAGAAGTTTAGGGACAAGAGTTTTCTCCTTCATAAAGAAGACATTCCACTACAGTGAAGATACATCCTGCCATTAGGCGTCCTGTAGGGGAGGTGAACAGCCACAAGCACTCAGTCTGGACATAAAGGGCATGATATGAAGTTCCTAAGCCACAGAGGAAAGACATAGATAATAGGAAATCTTTGTGTGTCAAAGATGCCAAAAGAAGAAACCAAGTAAAATATGAAAAAGATAACCTGTATATGGGTCTCAATTTGGAGATAGGCTTCCTGATGATGATCATTCTGGTAGAATCACTAATACACCTGGTCCTGGGAAACTTTCTTGAGTGCTCTCCCATTTAACTCAAACACATCTGAAAACCACAAAGCAATAAGCCATTTTGTCAATGAAATTAAAACAATATGAAAATCTTCCCAGTGGCTACGATCAACAAGTTCTTTGTCTTCCTTTAGCAAGTTCAGATTCTGAAATGTTGAAAAGAGGAGCTGGGAAAGGAAGGTTGCAGCAAGGGGAAAAGAAAAAACGATTTCTGCTCCCAAGTCTCTGCTTGCCCGACTTTATCCACCTAACCCCAAAGTCAAAGAAAGCATTTCCACACACTTTCCCACATTTGTTTCCCCTCCCCAGTCTCCCAGAGGCTCTTCAGTCTCAAACCGGAGATAATCTTCAGATCAATGAGGGCTGATGTCAAACTCTTACTAAGCTATGTTTTCCCAGCTGGGGGTAAATTCCTCTTGCCTGGATGTAAAACTCCCTAATTAGAAATGTCAAATCTCTGTTTAAATAGCAAGGAAAGAACTAGGAGTGGGGTGTACTAAGCTATAAAAATGTTTAAATTAACTCTTCCTTTGAATTTCAAGACTTTGGGCAGTGAAATCTGCAAAGTTAAACTCTGTGTTTATTTTTATTCATTTTCTGCTTGATGGGGCTTGGGGACTGTAGGAGTGTGGGGTGGCACATGAGATGTATAGACGGAAAGCTCTTAAATAATTGACTCCTGAATAGGAGGAAAAGACAGTGAAAAATCCCCTAAGCCAAGTCCTTACTGCATTGATTTGAATTCAAATTCTTACTTCTCAGTCTTAAGGCATTAAGAATGTAGAAAAATGCCTGGGAATAGGAATGAACTGTCTTTATCTGCCATTAACATCTTTTTCCAAACGTGTTTATCATAGTAGCCAAGGTGGGGTGTGTGTGTGGAGGAAATAAATATAAAGGCATTAAAATATCAACTCATTTTTGGGGTGGTAGGAAATATTAGAAGAGCAGAGTGACACAAGTTGATATCACCCTATATTACCCCCAATTTTAAAAAGAGTGGATGTATAAAGCTGGAAACTTGCCTATTAGCTTGTATAGTTCCCGGGATGGCTGAGAAAGAATTGGAAGCATTTCTCAGATTTGGTAACTGGAGAACTTCTCTCCTCTCAATGTATCTCGCCTCTCCAATTGGTTTTAAGCCCATGTCAGACTGTGATTTTTTTTTATAGGTTCAGTTACCAGCTGCTTTTTATCATGTAAGTTGTTTGCACATGGGGAATTGGAAATAATAGGTCAAGCTGAAACTAATGAGTCTTTTTTCTTTAAAAAATCTAACGAAAGTTTCTCTCTTATATTTTTTTTCCAGAAATTAAAGTCTGTCAGGCAGCATATCCAGGTTCCAATTAAGAGATGTATAATATTTACCATAATTAGCTCTGTCCCTAGTGCCAGTCTTAAGCAACTTTCCTGTTGAATTTGTGGCTGAGGCCAACATGACAAGAAGGGGAGGCCACCAGCCTTCATGAACCCTTATCTTATGCCAGGTCCACCTCATCTTCTAAGAAATACGGAAATCAACACTATGTTTGATGCATGATGAGAACCTCACGTATCATGAGAGGTCCATGACCAGCTCCCTCAAATCAGAAATACTAGAGTTTTTATTGAAAAAAAGGGTATGTTCCAAAGGCAAAATGGCTAGTTGTTTTTGTCCTTTAATGTGACTGTCTCAACACTGCCTGAATCTGGCTTTTTTAAGGTATGTAGAAAGCTCAGGTGGAAGTGTTAGCACTAGTGGTTCTTCACAAATAGGTAATACGTGGATTTTGCTAAAGCTGGGGACAAAGGACATTCATCATGGCAGGAACTAGGAAACAATTTTGCTGCATACTGAATGTTAGGGATTTGGTTATTTTCTGTTGTATACATATATTTTTTCTTCAATGTGTACACTGTTATTGGATCTCAGTTGCAAGCTTTAGCTTACCTAATTGAAACGTGAGAAGTCACAGAGAGAATTTGTAGGTATTCTTCCCAAGGGAGTAATAAAGGTCAGGGGATGGCCTCATGAATATCAGGTAATGTTTGCCAGAATTAAAAGTGTCAATGTGGATGAATAAACTAATGTTATACCCTAAGAATCACATCTGGCTGCCACCATAGGTGGATTTTATGTTGACCTACCCATTAAGCAGTAAGGCCATGAGACTTCCAAGAACATTGTCATATGAGCATAAAAAATGAGAGTCCAGTACCTTATTCAAAGATCAAGGGATATCTTACATATAGACTAAAAAGAACACATTACACACTAGTTGATGCTGTTACATGACTTCCCATACTCACTGAGG
This sequence comes from Enhydra lutris kenyoni, assembly GCF_002288905.1. Taxonomy (NCBI): domain Eukaryota; kingdom Metazoa; phylum Chordata; class Mammalia; order Carnivora; family Mustelidae; genus Enhydra; species Enhydra lutris. The sequence goes on from NW_019154137.1 coordinate 11,249,237, forward strand.
ACTTTTCAAGTGCATAGAAGTCAGTGAGGATAAAGATGCCTGCAATCAAAGGGCAACAGAGGCCAGGAATGTAAGTATGACCGAAGGCTCAGAATTTAAGTTTCATTGGCCCTAGAGCTCAATTCCAGACTTAGAGAACAACACGGGTTGCTAAGAATAAAATTCATGTCTCTAAGAGGTATTTAGACCCTCACCCATGGTCAGCTGCAGAAAACATTTTTAGACTAGTCTGAAGCAAGTCTTTCTAAAACAGCTACCCTGGCCCATCTTCATCAAAGGAAAGGGGACTTTGTACACTTTGAAGTGACAGAGCTCTTCAAATAACTATGCCTAGGGCTGGGTTTGTGATAGCAGAAGTGCTGTTGCTAGGCTGATTTATTTCAATATTTGGCCAGCTAGTGGCCAGGAGACAAATGGCCTATCTTCTATATCCTTAAATTCACCTAAGCCCTCCCAAAAGGAGAGGGACAATGACATGAAGGCTTTTAGTGAAAGTCAGGTAGTTTATTATTAAAAAATTAAATGCTACTGGGGCACTTGGGTGGCTCAGTGGGTTAAGCCCCTGCCTTTGGCTCAGGTCATGATCCCAGGGTCCTGGGATCGAGCCCCGCATCGGGCTCTCTGCTCAGCAGGGAGCCTGCTTCCTCCCTCTCTCTCTGCCTGCCTCTCTGCCTACTTGTGATCTCTGTCTGTCAAATAAATAAATAAAATCTTTAAAAAAAATTAAATGCTGAATATTTGAGTTAATGATATTTCTTATTTAGCCTGTGTTTTGGGAAAGAGCTTCTTTACTAGTTTTGCTATCTGACATAAAATGTTGGTTGTTTTGGCATTCCTTCATGCTATACTAAAAAGAAAAATTCCTAGAAGTGTCTTCCCATACTTATAAAGGTAAACTATCAACTGAATGGCTACCATGTGCATATTCTTGTGTTTGGACGTACTGTTGTGCTATTCTTAGATTCATGAAGACTTTTTGGCATCAGACCCTTAAAAATGATTCAGATCAGTCTCCATGGGGCCTTTTTCTGCTAAACTGTTCCAAATAGCCAAAATAAATGTTTTACTTACATTTAGATATGTACAGATTATTGAAAGTCATGCAATTGTGCGTGCTAAATGTTGGAGCATTTGAGAAGGAGGTAAATACACACTGTTCTGTTCTGCATCTGTGCTGTCAAACAATAGTGCTTGTACCCTGGAAACATTTAACTGTAATCTAAGGGCCATGTCAGCTTCATTTAATCCTTGGAACTTTAATAAGTTTCTTTTTAACTTTGCATTACCTTCTGCTGATGATCTGTGAATTGAGTAAAGCATGTGTCTTGGGAATTGCTTAACGCAGGGTATGGTAATCCAGTTTCAAATGACTTTTTGTCCTTTCCTAGAAAATATGTAATTATATTCTCTCATTAGTCTCTAGAATTAAAATGATTTACCATTAGAATATAAACATCCCTTTATAATTTTGTATCCATTAAAGAGTTACAAAGGGACTGGAAAGCTTATTTAAAAAATACTAGCAAATGGGTTGTATAAGAACACTGCCCAAATCAGGACTTTGCTTGGAGCTCTCAGGCTCATAGTGAGAAACAGCAACATCATTAAGTATGGTACGCAGAAAAGGGACCAGCATTTTGCAGTTAGTAATATTTGTCTTTGACCCTATCCTATATGCAGATGTCACACTGTGGCCAGTCCTACAAGCTCTTATTCTCAACAGAACATTTTTTATATATTTTTTTTATATTGGTTGAAAGTATACTCCTCTAAACAGTTTCATAGAAAGCTATTAATTGAATCTCCAATGGTGAAGTGTCAAGGAATATGACAAGCAAAAAATCTAATCTAATTCTTCAGCCTTATCTAACAGACCTCAAATCATGTCAACTAGGCTGCAACCTATTCTACTAACTCATTAGGTTTGGTGTACATAGAGCCATTCCTTGACCTGCATTTAGAATCCAACTAAGGATGCAGGTCATATAGCTAAGTTCCTTCTACACAGTGATAATATTGTAAAGGAGAACCAGAAGTCCCCAAACATAAAATTACTACCCACAATGTTCACATATGATATTGCATGATGTTCTAAAGTAAAAAGTTCTAACTTCTACCTTAAGTTCTTGAATTTCCATATATCAGTATTGCCCGTAAGGCTAGTTAATACACAGATTTACTTTACTAAAAAGTTTACATAATTTTACTAAAAAATCACAGCCCCAAAACTTGGATCTCCAGCAAGTATTCAGGTAATGGTGATGCTGCATGTACCAGCCAGGCACCACACTTTGAGATTCACTGCTCTACCCAAACAGAATCCAACTCTCCAGAAAATGTAACACATCCTTTCATTTCTCCCTTATTGTTATTGAATTTATCTATCAACTGACTTTCCTGACCAAAAGAATTTACAGAAGCACACATGTATATGATGACTGATAGAGAATGAATAAATGAGGGGGGTGACTTAGGGAATAGAGAGGAGAGGAGAGGCTAGAGTGTTACATATTTAATTGATACCACAATTCTGCCAAGGATCAGCCTGATTCAATACAACCAGATTTCTTAAAATGGGATTTTCTCATAGTACATCAAGTTGAGCAAATATTTCATGGATGCCTACTGTGTGCCAGACACAGAAGGAATATATTCAAAGAAATTTGTTCTCCTACTTCATTTCAGAAACAGAAACACAACTCAGAGGGAAAAGTTGTCATTTAAATGCAAGGTATAATTAATGTATTAAGAAGATGACATTTGTGTTGACTATTTACAATCCATGCCACTTAGGAATTAAATTGGTGAACTAATACAAACAAAAGATAGAGGGGGAGGAGTCAAGATGGCAGAGAAGTAGCAGGCTGAGACAACATCAGGTAGCAGGAGATCAGCTAGATAGCTTATCAAACCATGGCGAACACCTACAAATCCAACAGGAGATTGAAGAGAAGAAGAGCAACAATTCTAGAAACAGAAAATCGACCACTTTCTGAAAGGTAGGACCAGCGGAGAAGAGAATCCAAAGGGACGGGAAGATAGACCACAGGGGGAGGGGCCAGCTCCCAGCAAGTATCGGAAAAACAGAGCACAAAATCAGGACTTTTAAGTCTGCTCCACTGAGGGACATCACTCCAGAGGCTAAACCTGGGTGAACCCCACACGGGGTCAGTGTGGCCCCAGGTCCCACAGGGTCACAGAAGGATCGGGGGTGTCTGAGTGTTGCAGAGCTCACAGGTATTAGAGCAGGGAAACCAGCTACAGAGACAGATCCAAGGAGTGAGCTCTCGATTCAGGGTTACCTTGAACTGGTCACAGGCTGGGGAGCTCGGAGTGTGGTTGGAGACCAGGGGGACAGGAGTGATTGAGGGCTTTTCTCTGAGGGCACACTAAGGAGCAGGGCCCTGAGCTCTTGGCTCCTCCAGGCCAGAGATTGGGAGGCTGTCATTTTCATTCCTGTCTTCCAGAACTCTACGAAAAACATTCAGGGACCAAAAGCTCCTGAAAGCGAACCTGAGTGGATTACTTAGCCTGGCCCTTAGTAAGGGCGGTGCAATTCTGCCTCAGGCAAAGACACTTGAGAATCACTACAACAGGCCACTCCCCCAGAAGATCACCAAGAAATCCAGCCAAGACCAAGTTCACTTACCAAGGAGAACAGTGGAATTCCAGAGGAGGAGAAAGCAAAGCATGGGATTCATGGCTTTCTCCCCATGATTCTTTAGTCCTGCAGTTAATTAAATTTTTTTAATTTTATTTTTTTTCCTTCTGCTAATTTTTTTTCTTTTACCCTTTCCTCTTTTAACGTTTTTAAACTAGTTTAACAATATCTTTCATAAAAAAATTAATAATAATCTTTTTTGAACCTTCATTCTTATAGTCATATTTTATTCCTCATTGTATCTAACTTTATTTTTTGTATACACATAGGGTTTTCTCTTCTAAGAAAATTTGGGGTACAACTTCTAACAGATCAAAATATACCCTAAATCTAGCTCCGGGCTTGTTCTAGACTCCAGCCTGAGCAAAATTTCTCCACTTTCTTTTTCTTTATTCTCCCAACCAAATTACTTTATCAACTCCTTTTTTAGAAATTAAAAAAATTTTTTCTCATCTTTATAGGCATATTCCATCCCTTCATTGTGTTTACCCTTATATATGTTTTTCATTCTTTAAAATTTTGGGAGGTAGTTTCTTCTAAAAGACGAAAATACTCACAAAATTAAGTAAGTGACCCTATTCTAGTCACCAGTCTAATATGTATATATGTCTTCTTTTTTATATTTTTTCTTTATTTGTTTTCTTTTCTTAATTTCTTTTTTCTGAACTTCTTTTTATCCCCTTTCTCTCTCCCACAATTTGGGGACTCTTCTGATTTGGTTAAAGCACATTTTCCTGGGGTTTTCACCACCCTTTTAGCATTTTATTTGCTCCTTCATATATTCTTATCTGGACAAAATGACAAGGCAGAAAAACTCACCACAAAAAAAAAAAAAAAGAACAAGAGGCAGTATCGAAGGCTAGGGACATAATCAATACAGACATTGGTATTATGTCAGATCTAGATTAGCAAGGTTCTAGCCAGGGTCAAAAAAGGCATGGAAGATATTAGATAAACTCTCTCCGGAGAGATAAAAGCCCTTTCTGGAGAAATAGAAGAACCAAAATCTAACCAAGTTGAAATCAAAAAAGCTATTAAAGAGGTGCAATAAAAAATGGAGGCTCTTACTGCTAGGATAAATAAGGCAGAAGAAAGAATTAGTGATATAGAAGACCAAATGACAGAGAAAAAAGAAGCTGAGCAAAAGAGAGACAAAAACTACTGGACCATGAGAGGAGAATTCCAGAGATAAGTGACACCATAAGATGAAACAACATTAGAATAATTGGGATTCCAGAAGAAGAAGAAAGAGAGGGGGGGAGCAGAAGATATATTGGAGAGAATTATTGTAGAAAATTCCCCTAATGGCAAAGGGAACAAGCAACAAAATCCAAGAGGTGCAGAGACCCCACATCAAAATCAATAAGAATAGGCCCACACCCCTCACCTAATAGTAAAATTTACAAGTCTTAGTGACAAAGAGAAAATCAAGAAAGCAGCCAGGACAAGACATCTGTAACATACAATGGTAAAAACATTAGATTGGCAGCAGACTTATCCACAGAGACCTGGCAGGCCAGAAAGAGCTGGCATGATATATTCAGAGAACTAAACGAGAAAAACATGCAGCCAAGAATACTATATCCAGCTAGGTTATCATTGAAAATAAAAGGAGAGATAAAAAGCTTCCAGGACAAACAAAAACTAAAAGAGTTCATAAACACAAAACCAGCTCTACGGGAAATATTGAAAGGGGTCCTCTAAGCAAAGAGAGACCCTAAAAGTAGTAGATCAGAGGAACAGAGACAATATACAGTAACAGTTACCTTACAGGCAATACAATGGCACTAAATTCATATATCTCAATAGTTACCCTGAATGTAAATGGGCTAAATGCCCAATCAAAAGACACAGGGTATCAGAATGAATAAAAAACAAAACCCATCAATATGTTTCCTACAAGAAACTCATTTTAGACCTGAAGGCACCTCCAGATTAAAAGTGAGGGGGTTGAAAACAATGTACCATGCTAATGGACATCAGAAGAAAGCTGGGGTGGCAATCCTTATATCAGATCAATTAGATTTTAAGCCAAAGACTATAATAAGAGATGAGGAAGGACACTATATCATACTCAAAGGATCTGTCCAACAAGAAGACCTAACAATTTTAAATATCTATGCCCCTAACATGGGAGCAGCCAACTATATAAACCAATTAATAACAAAATCAAAGAAACACATAGACAATAATACAGTAATAGTAGGGGACTTTAACACTCCCCTCACTGAAATGGACAGATCATCCAAGCAAAAGATCAACAAGGAAATAAAGGCCTTAAATGACACACTGGACCAGATGGACATCACAGATATATTCAGAACATTCCATCCCAAAGGAACAGAATATACATTCTTCTCTAGTGCACATGGAACATTCTCCCGAATAGATCACATCCTCGGTCATAAATCAGGTCTCAACCAGTATCAAAAGAATGGGATCATTCCTTGCATATTTTCATACCACAGTGCTCTGAAGCTAGAACTCAATCACAAGAGGAAATTTGGAAAAAACCCTAAATACATGGAGACTAAAGAGCATCCCTCTAAAGAATGAATGGGTCAACCAGGAAATTAAAGAAGAATTGAAAAAAATCGTGGGAAAAAAAAGATAATGAAAACACAACAGTTCAAAATCTGTGGGACACAGCAAAGGCAGTCCTGAGAGGAAAATATATAGTAATACAAGCCTTTCTCAAGAAACAATAAAGGTCTCAAATACACAACCTAACCCTACTCCTAAAGGAGCTCGAGAAAGAACAACAAAGAAAGCCAAAACCCAGGAGGAGAAGAGAAATCATAAAGATCAGAGCAGAAATCAATGAAAGAGAAACTAAAAAAACAATAGAGCAAATCAATGAATCTAGGAGCTTGTTCATTGAAAGAATCAATAAGATTGATAAACCCCTGCCCAGACTTATCAAAAAGAAAAGAGAAAGGACCCGTATTAATAAAATCATGAATGAAAGAGGAGAGATCACAACCAACACCAAAGAAATACAAACAATTATAAGAACATACTATGAGCAACTCCACGCCAACAAATTTGACAATCTGGAAGAAATGGATGCATTCCTAGAGACATATAAACTACCATAACTGAACCAGGAAGAAATAGAAACCTGAACATACCCATAACCAATAAGGAGATTGAAACAGTCATCAAAAATCTCCAAACAAACAAAAGCCCAGGGCCAGACAGCTTCCCAGGGGAATTCTACCAAACATTTAAAGAAGAACTAATTCCTATTCTCCTGAAACTGTTCCACAAAATAGAAATGGAAGGAAAACTTCCAAACTCATTTTATGAGGCCAGCATCACCTTGATCCCAAAACCAGACAAGGATCTCCTCAAAAAAGAGAATTACAGACCAATATCCTTGATGAACACAGATGTGAAAATACTCACCAAAATACTAGCCAATAGGATCCAACAGTACATTAAAAGGATTATTCACCACGACCAAGTGGGATTTATTTCAGGACTGCAAGGTTGGTTCGACATCCGCAAATCAATCAATGTGATATAATACATTAATAAAAGAAAGAACAAGAACCATATGATACTCTCCATAGATGCTGAAAAAGCATTTGACAAAGTACAGCATCCCTTCCTGATCAAAACTCTTCAAAGTGTAGGGATAGAGGGCACATACCTCAATATTATCAAAGCCATCTATGAAAAACCCACCGCAAATATCATTCTCAAGGGAGAAAAACTGAAAGCTTTTCCACTAAGGTCAGGAACACGGCAGGGATGTCCGTTATCACCACTGCTATTCAACATAGTACTAGAAGTCCTAGCCTCAGCAATCAGACAACAAAAGGAAATTAAAGGCATCCAAATCGGCAAAGAAGAAGTCAAACTATCACTCTTCGCAGATGATATGATACTATATGTGGAAAACCCAAAAGACTCCCCTCCAAAACTGCTAGAACTTGTACAGGAATTCAGTAAAGTGTCAGGATATAAAATCAATGCACAGAAATCAGTTGCATTTCTCTACACCAACAACAAGACAGAAGAAAGAGAAATTAAGGACTCAATCCCATTTACAATTGCACCCAAAACTTTAAGATACCTAGGAATAAACTTAACCAAAGAGACTAAGAATCTATACACAGAAAACTATAAAGTACTCATGAAAGAAATTGAGGAAGACACAAAGAAATGGAAAAATGTTCTATGCTCCTGGATTGGAAGAACAAATATTGTGCAAATGTCTATGCTACCTAAAGCAATCTACACATTTGATGCAATCCCTATCAAAATCACATCCATTTTTTTCAAAGAAATGGAACAAATAATCCTAAAATTTATATGGAACCAGAAAAGACCTCGAATAGCCAAAGGAATATTGAAAAAGAAAGCCAACGTTGGTGGCATCACAATTGCAAACTTCAAGCTCTATTATAAAGCTGTCATCATCAAGACAGTATGGTCCCAGCACAAAATCAGACACAGATCAATGGAACAGAATAGAGAGCCCAGAAATAGACCCTCAACTCTATGGTCAACTAATCTTTGACAAAGCAGGAAGGAATGTCCAATGGAAAAAAGACACTCTTCTCAACAAATGGTGTTGGGAAAATTGGACAGCCACATGCAGAAAAATGAAATTGGACCATTTCTTTACACCACACATGAAAATAGACTCAAAATGGATGAAGGACCTCAGTGTGAGACAGGAATCCATCAAAATCCTTGAGGAGAACACAGGCAGCAACCTCTTTGACCTCAGCCGCAGCAACTTCTTCCTAGGAACATCGCCAAAGGCAAGGGAAGCAAGGGCAAAAATGAACTATTGGGACTTCATCAAGCTCAAAAGCTTTTGCTCAGCAAAGGAAACAGTCAACAAAACCAAAAGACAACTGACAGAATGGAAGAAAATATTTGCAAACGACATATCAGATAAAGTGCTAGTATCCAAAATCTATAAAGAGCTTAGCAAACTCAACACCCAAAGAACAAATAATCCAATCAAGAAATGTGTAGAAGGGGGCACCTGGGTGGCTCAGTGGGTTAAAGCCTCTGCCTTCAGCTCAGGTCATGATCCCGGAGTCCTGGGATCGAGCCCCACATCGGGCTATCTGCTCAGCAGGGAGCCTGCTTCCCTTCCTCTCTCTCTGCCTGCCTCTCTGCCTACTTGTGATCTCTCTCTCTGTCAAAAAAAAAAAAAAAGAAATGTGTAGAGGACATGAACAGACATTTCTGCAAGGAAGACATCCAGATGGCCAACAGACACATGAAAAAGTGCTCTACATCAGTCAGCATCAAGAAAATACAAATCAAAACCACAATGAGATACCACCTCACATCAGTCAAAATGGCTAAAATTAACAAGTCAGGAAATGACAGATGCTTGTGAGGATGCGGAGAAAGGGGAACCCTCCTACACTGTTGGTGGGAATGGAAGCTGGTGTAGCCACTCCGGAAAACAGCATGGAGGTTCCTCAAAAAGTTGAAAATAGAGCTACCCTATAACCCAGCAATTACACTACTGGGTATTTACCATAAGGATACAAACGTAGTGATCCGAAGGGGTATGTGCACCCAAATGTTTATAGCAGCAATGTCCACAATAGCCAAACTATGGAAACAGCCTAGATGTCCATCAACAGATAAATGGATAAAGAAGAAGTGGTATAGGGCACCTGAGTGGCTCAGTGGGTTAGGCCTCTGCCTTCGGCTCAGGTCATGATCTCGGGGTCCTGGGATTGAGCCCCGCATCGGGCTCTCTGCTCCGCGGAGAGCCTGCTTCCCTCTCTGTCTCTGCCTGCCTCTCTGCCTACCTGTGATCTCTCTCTCTGTCAAATAAATAAATAAAATCTTAAAAAAAAAAGAAGAAGTGGTATATATACAATGGAATACTATGCAGCCATCAAAAGAAATGAAATCTTGCCATTTGTGATGATGTGGATGGAACTAGAGGGTATTATGCTTAGCAAAATAAGTCAATTGGAGAAAGACAACTATCATATGATCTCCCTGATATGAGGAAGTGGAAATGCAATGTGGGGGGCTTGGGGCGGTAGGAAAAGAATAAATGAAAGAAGATGGGACCAGGAGGGAGAAAAACCATAAGAAACTCTTAATCTTGCAGAACAAACTGAGGGTTGCTGGGGGGAGGGTGGTTGGGAGAGGGTGGTGGGGTTATGGACATTGGGGGTGGTGTGTGCTGTGGTGAGTGCTGTCAAGTGTGTAAACCTGGCGATTCACAGACCTGTACCCCTGGGGCTAAAAATGCATTATATGTTTATAAAAAAAAAATTTTAAAGAAAAAGATAGAAATAACTTTTATGTTTCTTTGGGTGAAAGTGATACCCATCAAGACAAAAACAGTATTTCTTTGATGTTTATATGATAGGATTGTCTACACTGAAATAATAAATAACCCTCAGCTCTCAGCTGCTTTCAACAGCAAAGGTTTATTTAAATTTCACTCACACAAAATGTGCTTTAGGTCCAGGTAATTCTCCAGGGTAGCTCTTATCCACAAGATGGCTTATTATTAGACCTCCATGTGAACACCTGCCTCCACAATCTCGTCACAGAAAGGCAGGCTGAAGAGTTGAGTGCCAACAACTAAATGCAACCATGCTGAAGTGATACATGTCACATATGCTCATACCTCATTGCCCAGACAATCTTTCCATCCATCCAAAAGGAGAGGGAAAACCAAATACTTAAAGACCTCCCTGTACCAAGAAAGAGGCATAGAAACATTACACTGATGGATAAAACCTTCCCTTAATCCTAATACCAACACCCAAACTTCTAGAGAGATGGCAATTCAGAGACAGAATGATATAAAAAGTGTTCAGGGTTTTGGCCCTAAGTAAAAAATTAAAAGGATCACATATTTCCCTCACAGTGATGGGAACGCTGATCCAGAATGCATTCTTTTCCTTTAATAAACATCTACCTTCCCTATAAAAATAAACAATAAATATAAAATTTCAGAACGGACAAAGGAACTTCTCTCATCCTCAAAGGTGTTACCAAACAAAACAATAAAATGGAAGGCATTAACTCCTGGGTATGAATTTTATTAAAGATGCAAAAAATTTTGGTGCAAGATAACAAAGAATGCACTTTCTTTAGTATGCTTTTAATACGCAAAGACAAGTATGTGCATACACACATACAGCCTTACATACTTGGCATAGCTTTCAGACTTTAACAACTCTAATAGTGAAAGTTAGAAAATCATTACTGCAGAGATGGATGATTTTTCCTTGCCAGGAAGCCTTTCATAAAAAGGTTCTAAATCCATCATAAACTACTCAGGCCCTGATTCAATCTAGAAAATCTGTAAGAACCTGCTTTCATTCATTCTCTTTTTCCCTTATTGAAGTCTTTATGATTGCACATATACTTAGACCAAAAACTCCCCACTGAAACTAAGTGAAGTATTGGTTATAGTCAGTCATTACACCCATTAAATTTAGTAAACATTTACTGATTGTGTACTATGTATAAAACACTATAAAAAGTGGTATGGGAAATTCGAAGGTAGGATTTCTCTCAACCAAAAATTTTCACTGTCTACAACAAGCAGTTAAGACTAGCTTCCAAACTCTTGGCAGGGCCAATCAACGCTTTAAATCAGAGTTCAGAACAAGGGAGGACACACATCTAGCAGCTTTGGTCAAGAAGGACTTTTTGCAAGAGATAAGAACTGTACTGTGTCTCTACAACAGTCTGCTTGTTTAGGAATAAGTAAAAATATGGACAGCCTAGTGTCAGGAAAGAGTATGGAGAAATCACAGAAATGGAAACCTAGAAGTTTTCCAAGATTGATTATGCTTGAAAGGGACTGATCAGCTTAAGAAAGAAAGAAGGAAGGAAGGAAGGAAAAGAAAGAAAGAAAGAAAGAGAGAGAGAGAGAGAGAGAGAGAGAGGAGAGAAAGAAAAGAAGGGAAGAAAGAAAGAAAAGAAGGAAGAAAAAAGAAACACCTTCCTTAATCAAAATTTCTGAAAATAGAGAGAGGTGTCAGGATTTCGACTTTTTATAAAGACCCTAGACACACCAGTTAATCCCATTTCAGAGAAAGTTGGTGACCACTTCTCTACATTATTTGTATCATTGCTCTTACTAATGTATCTTTCTGAATATCCTTTCCCTTCACCTCTGTCTATCCATAAATCTCCAGCTTAAATGCAGCCTCCTTCAGAAAGACTTCCTTGATTTCATATCCCCCACTTATAATAGGCAGACAAGTACTCTCCTATTGCTAGGTGATGGGAGATGTAGGGAGACATCAGAGCTAAAGGGAAGGGAGTATCATGGGCCCTAGAAAAGGAAATATAGAGGTAAGAATCATATAGTTGCACTTGAAGTTTGATTCATTTGAATTGAGGTTTCCCTTATCGGGAAAAGGTCTTTGCACATGTGTTCAGGTTAGGGATCCTGAAATGGGGAGATCTTCCTGGATTACTCTTGGGCCCTTCAATGCATTACAAGTGTCCTCATGAGAGAGAGGAGGAGGGAAACTGGACACATGGAGAATGTGATGTGGAGGTGGAAATTAAGTAAATTAAGTAAGGGCTTGCTTAATCAACAACAAAGTGAAGTACAGGCCTAGAATATGATGTAACATTTATTTATACACATGTTATATCTCTCTAAACTAAAATTATTAAAAATCCATGCTATTTCTGTAATACCTAAAACATAGTAGGCATTTGACAAATTTTTGTGTTTTTGAATTCTTTTTTATTATGTTCAACTGGCCAACATAGAGTACATGATTAATTTTTTTTTTAAAGATTTTATTTATTTATTTGACAGAGAGAGATCACAAGTAGACAGAGAGGCAGGCAGAGAGAGAGAGAGAGGGAAGCAGGCTCCCTGCCGAGCAGAGAGCCCGATGCGGGACTCGATCCCAGGACCCTGAGATCATGACCTGAGCCGAAGGCAGCGGCTTAACCCACTAAGCCACCCAGGCGCCCCCATGATTAATTTTTTATTTGACGTTTTTAAATTAAAGAATGAGTTTATATAGAGAGAGACAAGATGGCGGGGAAGTAGGAGGAGGCGCCGATTTCAACCTGTACCCTAAAGTGAGCTGATTACCTACCAAAGAATTCCGATCACCCATGAAATCAGCCTGAGATCAGAATTATACACGTCTGAATCTCTACAGGGGCAGAAGACACCAGTGGGCAGGTAAAGCAGAGTGGGAAAGTCAGACTGATATTGGAAGATAAACAAAAGGGGGAGGGAGCCACCAGAGGCGACCGATTGGAAAGTAATACCCCAATACGAGAGAGCCCTGCATCTGGGGACCAGCATTAACTTGAAGTCTGGTTGAAAGCACTCAAAAAGAGCAAAGGATTGTGGGGGGAAATTGTGGGAATCAGGGCAGTTAGGGACAGGGGCTTAAGTGCCCGGACCGAGGACAGCCTCCCCTTGTGCTGAGCCAGAGAGAGTGTGGCAGAGAAACCAGGTCTTGGTCCCTAAGCTGCCAGCGCGCCCGAGAACGTGTGGGGTCTGGCTCTTGTGAGGGGCTGGGAGCCTCGCCAGATGGCAGAATGCCATGCCGCCATGCTATCAGAGCCTGAGACGCTCGCCCCCCACACCCTCCCCTGAAAGAGGTGCGCGAAGGCCCAGCCAGGCGCTCTTAGACCCGCACCTTGCTATCAGAGCCTGAGACGTGCGTGCCCCCCACCCTACCCCCAAGAGAGGCCAAGGGGGAAATTATATGGGCTCTGCAGCACCCACAGGGGAGCAGACTGAGGCTTCTCTCTGAGAGGGAGGCTGGGGTGCAGTTTGCTTTCCTCTAAACCTCCAAAACTATCAAAAGTGGTCAAGGCGAGAGAAAAGAAGTGAACAAACATAAAAAGCTCCAGAGAACAAAAGCCTGAAAAAACCAGTCTCTTCAGAGCCCACCCCCTTGAGGGGGGCAGGAGGAATTAACTCAGGGAACATCATTGACTGAAAACACACGTGGCAGGCCCCTCCCCCAGAAAACCAACAAGGAAAGGAAAAAAAAAAAAAAGACAAGAGAACAACCACCACTACTTCATAGAAACAACTTTTATTTTTAACTCGTTACCACTATTCTGGTTCATTTTTTTTATATAGACAATTTTTTAACCTATTTACCATCACAGTGAGATGTCCAGTACATCAAATTCCATAATAACCTTCTAACCTGAACTTTATGATACATACACCTGTGTTTTTATTTTGCTTTTCTATTTTTTTTAATTTTTTTTAAATTTTAGTTTAGTCTAGTTTATTCTTTTTTTACTTTTATTTTCTAATATACATATAGAGTTAAACTTAAACTTTCCCCAATCAATGCTACCCCTATAGGTAAACCAATTTTTAATCCCCCTTTATCTTAGGAAAGTTGAGTCCTTTAACAAAGATATCAAGATACATCCAAGAAGAATCAAATGAACTTCCTCGCCCACACTGAGAATTTATAAACACTCTCCCATCTTTTTCTTCCACCAGTGTTTCTGTGTATTTGTGTTTGTCCTGATAGTATATAAATCTTATACTTGGGGTTCTTTTTGACGAGGTTCTTCCTTTTTTTGATTATATATATGTATAATTTTTTTCTCTTGTCATATACTTTTATCAGTCTTTTTGTTTGTCTGTTTTTGTTTGTATACTTCATCAATTTTACCTTGGGGCCCATTTGGGCTGAAACTTCTCTTTTTTTTAAAAGCGTTTTTTTTTTTAAGATTTTATTTATTTTATTTGACAGGCAGAGATCACAAGTAGGCAGAGAGGCAGGCAGAGAGAGAGGGAGGAAGCAGGCTCCCTGCTGAGCAGAGAGCCCGATGCGGGGCTCGATCCCAGGACCCTGGGATCATGACCTGAGCCGAAGGCAGAGACTTTAACCCACTGAGCCACACAGGCACTCTGAACCTTCTCTTTTATCTTCCCTTTTATTCCTGTCTCTCTCTCTCTCTCTTTTTTCTCTTTTTCTTTTCTTTTTTCTCTCGTTTGGGTGGGGAATCCTGATTGCTCAGAAGCGTTCCAGCGTGCACCTTGACTGCACCACGGTTGATACATCCAGCTCCATCCATTCAGACATCTCTCACCAAAATGTCTAGGAAGAGGAATGCTCAACAGAAGAAAAATACAGAGGATGGGCCTTCTGCAACAGAGCTAATGGCTATCGACATAGACAATATGTCAGAAAGGAAATTCAGGTTAACAATTATCCAGGCAATAGCTAGGTTGGAGAAAGCCATGGATGACCAAACGGAATTGATTAGGGCAGAACTGAAAGCCACCAAGGATGATGTTCACAATGTTACAGCAGAATTGAAAGCCACCAGGGATGATGTTCACAAGGTTAGGGCATAACTGAAAGCCACCAGGGATGAAGTTCACAATGCTCTCAATGAGTTCCAATCTAATCTAAATTCTCTAAAAGGTAGGGTAACTTAGACAGAAGATAGAATTAGTGATCTAGAGGACAAACAGATAGAGAGAAAGGATCAGGAGGAAGGCTGGAACAAGCAGTTTAGAAGCTACGAAAACAGTATCAGGGAAATAAATGATGCCATGAAACGTTCCAACATCGGAATTATTGGAATCCCTGAACGGGAAGAGAAAGAAAGAAGTCTGAAAGATATAGTGGAACAAGTTCCTCATGAAATTTTTCCCAATCTCGCGAATGAAACCAGAGTTAATGTACTAGAGGCAGAACGGTCTCCCCCCAAGATTATAGATTCCAAGAAAAATCAAAGAACCTGATAGTAAAATTGAGAAATCATAATTGTGGATACAATCTCTTGAAAGCCACTAGGACAAAGAGCTCCTTATATACAGAGGAAAGCCCATCAGAATAACATCAGACCTGTCCAGAGAGACCTGGCAAGCCAGAAAGGGCTGGCAAGATATATTCAGGGCACTAAATGAGAAGAACATGCAGCCAAGAATACTTTATCCAGCAAGACTGACATTCAAAATGGATGGAGAGATAATGAGTTTCCAAGACAGGCAAGGCTTAAAAGACTATGCAACCACCAAGCCGACACTGCAGGAAAATTTAAGGGGGTTCTATAAAAGAGAAAAATCCCAAGAATAGCATTCAACAGAAATATAGAGACAATCTACAGAAAGAAAGACCTCAAAGGTAACACAATGTCAATAAAAACGTATCTATCAATAATCACTCTCAATGTGAATGGCCTAAATGCGCCCATAAAATGACACAGGCTTGCAGATTGGATAAAAAGACAGGACCCATCCATATGTTGTCTACAAGAGACCCATTTTGAAACTAAAGATACACCCAGACTGAAAGTGAAGAGATGGAGAAGCATCTTTCATGCCAATGGGCCTCAAAAGAAGGCCAGGGTAGTGATTCTCATATCTGATAAATTAGATTTTAAACTAATGACTGTAGTCAGAGATACAGAAGGACACTACATAATCCTTAAAAGGACTATCCACTAAGATGATCTAACAATTGTAAATATCTATGCCCCCAATATGGGAGCCGTGAATTACATAAGACAACTATTAATCAAGATAAAGAGTCATATTGATATGAATACATTAATAGTAGGAGATCTTAACACGCCTCTCTCAGTAATAGATCATCAAAGCAGAAAATCAATAAAGAAAGAAGAGCATTGAATGACACATTGGACCAGATGGACCTCATAGATATATACAGAACATTTCACCCTAAAACAACAGAATACTCATTCTTCTCAAGTGCACATGGAACCTTCTCCAGAATAGACCACATACTGGGTCACAAATCAGGACTCAACCGATCCCAAAAGACTGACATTATTCCCTGTATATTCTCAGATCACAATGCTTTGAAACTGGAGCTCAATCACAAGGAAAAGTTTGGAAGGAACAAAAACACCTGAAAGCTAAAGACCACCTTGCTTAAGAATGCTTCGGTCAACCAGGAGATCAAAGAAGAACTTAAACAATTCATGGAAACCAATGAGAATGAAGACACTTCGGTCCAAAACCTATGGGATACAGGAAAGGCAGCCCAAAGGGGGAAATACATAGCCATCCAAGCCTCCCTCAAAAAAACTGAAAAATCCAGAACACACCACCTGTCTCTACACCTTAAAGAGCTAGAGAACCAACAACAAATCAAACCAACTCCACACATAAGAAGGGAAAGAATCAAGTTTAGAGCAGAGATGAATGAGGTGGAAACCAGAGATACAGTAGAACGTATCAATGAAACTAGAAGCTGGTTTTTTTGAAAGAATCAATAAGATCAATAAACCATTGGCCACACTAATCCAAAAGAAAAGAGAGAAAGCCCAAATTAATAAAATTATGAATGAAAAGGGAGAGATCACAACACCAAGGAAGTAGAAACAATCATCAGAATTTCTTATCAACAGTTATATGCCAATAGGCTAAGCAACCTAGATGAAATGGATGCATTCCTGGAAAACTATGAACTCCCAAAATTGGACCAGAAAGAAACTGACAACCTGAATAGACCAATATCTAGCAACGAGATTGAAGCAGTGATCAAAAACCTCCCAAAAAACAAGAGCCCAGAACCTAACGGATTCCCTGGGGAATTTAACCAAACGTTCAAAGAAGAAATAACACCTGTTCTTCTGAAGCTGTTTCAAAAAATTGAAGCAGAAGGAAAACTTCCAGACTCTTTTTATGAAGCCAGCATTACCCTGATCCCCAAACCAGGCAAAGACCCTACCAAAAAGGAGAATTACAGACTAGTATCACTGATGAATATGGATGCTAAGATTCTCAAAAAGATCCTAGCAAACAGGATCCAACAGCACATTAAAAAGATTATCCACCATGACCAGGTGGGATTCATCCCTGGGTTACAAGGATGGTTCAACATTCGCAAATCAATCAATTTGATAGAACAAATCAATAAGAGAAGAGAGAAGAAACACATGGTCCTCTCAATTGATGCAGAAAAAACATTTGAAAAAATCCATCATCTGTTCCTGATTAAAACGCTTCAAAGTATGGGGATAGAGGGAACATTCCTGAACTTCATAAAATCTATCTATGAAAGACCCACAGCAAATATCATCCTCAAAGGAAAAAAGCTCACAGCCTTCCCGTTGAGATCAGGAACACGACAAGGATGCCCAATCCACCACTCTTGTTCAATATAGTATTAGAAGTCCTAGCAACAGCAATCAGACAACAAAGAGAAATAAAAGATATCCAAATTGGCAATGAAGAAGTCAAACCCTCTCTCTTCGCAGATGACATGATTCGTTATATGGAAAACTCAAAAGACTCCACCCCCAAACTACTAGAACTCATACAGCAATTCAGCAATGTGGCAGGATACAAAGTCAATGTACAGAAATCAGTGGCTTACTTATACACTAACAATGGAAATACAGAAAGGGAAATTAGAGATTCGATACCATTTACCATAGCACCAAGAACCATAAGATACCTGGGAATAAACCTAACCAAAGAGGTAAAGGATCTCTACTCGAGGAACTACAGAACACTCATGAAAGAAATTGAAGAAGACACGAAAAGATGGAAGACCATTCCATGCTCTTGGATCAGAAGAATAAACATTGTTAAAATGTCTCTACTGTCTAGAGCAATCTATACTTTTAATGCCATTCTGATCAAAATTCCACCAGTATTTTTCAAAGAGCTGAAGCAAATAATCCTAAAATTTGTATGGAATCAGAAAAGACCCCGAATCGCTAAGGAAATGTTGAAAAACAAAAATAAAACTGGTGGCATCACGTTACCTGATTTCAAGCTTTACTAAAAAGCTGTGATCACCAAAACAGCATGGTACTGGCATAAAAACAGACACATAGACCAGTGGAACAGGGTAGAGAGCCCAGATATGGACCCTCAACTCTATGGTCAAATAATCTTCGACAAACAGGAGAAAATATCCAGTGGAAAAAAGTCTCTTCAATAAATGGTGCTGGGAAAACTGGACAGCTATATGTAGAAGAATGAAACTTGACCATTCTCTTACACCGTACACAAAGATAAACTCAAAATGGATAAAAGACCTCAACGTGAGACAGGAATCCATCAGAATCCTAGAGGAGAACATAGGCAGTAACCTCTTCTATATCAGCCACAGCAACTTCTTTCAAGATATGTTTCCAAAGGCAAAGGAAAAAAAAGCGAAAATGAACTTTTGGGACTTCATCAAGATCAAAAGCTCTGCGCAGCAAAGGAAACAGTCAACAAAACAAAGAGGCAACCCACGGAATGGGAGAAGATACTTGCAAATGACAGTATAGACAAAAGGTTGATATCCAGGATCTATAAAGAACTCCTCAAACTCAACACACACAAAACAGACAATCATGTCAAAAAATGGGCAGAAGATATGAACAGACACTTCTCCAGTGAAGACATACAAATGGCTATCAGACACATGAAAAAATGTTCATCATCACTAGCCATCAGGGAGATTCAAATTAAAACCACATTGAGATACTACCTTATACCAGTTAGAATGGCCAAAATTAGCAAGACAGGAAACAACATGTGTTGGAGGGGATGTGGAGAAAGGGGAACCCTCTTACACTGTTGGTGGGAATGCAAGTTGGTGCAGCCACTTTGGAGAACAGTGTGGAGATTTCTCAAGAAATAAAAATAGAGCTTCCCTAGGACCCTGCAATTGCACTACTGGGTATTTACCCCAAAGATACAGATGGAGTGAAAAGAAGGGCTATCTGTACCCCACTGTTTATAGCAGCAATGGCCACGGTCGCCAAACTGTGGAAAGAGCCAAGATGCCCTTCAACAGACGAATGGATTAGGAAGATATGGTCCATATACACTATGGAGTATTATGCCTCCATCAGAAAGGATGAATACCCAACTTTTGTAGCAGCATTGACAGGACTGGAAGAGATTATGCTGAGTGAAATAAGTCAAGCAGAGAGAGTCAATTATCATATGGTTTCACTTTTTTGTGGAGCATAACAAATAACATGGAGGACAAGGGGAGATGGAGAGGAGAAGGGAGTTGAGGGGAATTGGAAGGGAAGGTGAACCATGAGAGACTATGGACTCTATAAAACAATCTGAGGGTTTTGAAGGGGTGGGGGGTGGGAGGTTGGGGGAACCAGGTGGTGAGTATTAGGGAGGGCATGGATTGCATGGAGCACTGGGTGTGGTTCAAAAACAATGAATATTGTTATGCTGAAAAGAAATTAAAAATTAAAAAAAAGAATGAGATTAAAAAATAATAATAATAAAATTTAAAAAAAAGAATGAGATTATAATTAGGAACCTATATATGCTGTTTGTGAAATCAATGTGGTATCCAGCATTATGCTGGTATGCATTAGACTGACCATTTTAAAAATGTCTTAAATCTCAATTCCACAAACTATTTGGATACCATTCTGTATCAGACACTACTGGTGGACATTGAGACACTACTGGTTAGAGACACAGAGATGACTAATTAATTGTCCACCCCCTTTATGTAACTAACAATTCAATGGGAGAGACAGGTACTATAATACAAGGTATAATAAGATTTCTGTTAACTAGAATTAAAAACAGTGAATTCTAATTTGGAGAAAGAATGGGGTAGGAAGAGTTTTTGCATGTTGTTTTGGATTTGAGATGCACAAAAACTAGTGATTATCTATCTTTGGCAGATTCTAACCTTTTAGGCCTCTTGTGGCTCAGGAGTCAATGCTTTCTATTTCTCCCCATAGTGGAATGAGGTTATAGAGAAATACAAGTAGGATTCTTTATTTAACCCAGTTTGGGGAAACATAAGGCCTGTGAAATTCCCACTTGTGGCTGTGAAAAATAGAAGCAACCAAGAGGATGCCATTACCTGATCAAATCCTGACAGTAAGGAAAGTATGCGTGGAATATGAGGTCTATGGCTGATGTTAGGAGAAATGGCAGAAAGAGAAGGATTATAGTGATTACAAAAACAGTTAAAGAGGATAAGATATTCTTAAGATGAATTAATTTATTTTTTAGATTTATTTATTTATTTATTTGACAGACAGAGATCACAAGTAGGCAGAGAGGCAGGCAGAGAGAGAGAGGAAGGGAAGCAGGCTCCATGCTAAGCAGAGAGCCCAATGCAGGGCTTGATCCCAGGACCCTGGGATCATGACCTGAGCTGAAGGCAGAGGCTTTAACCCACTGAGCCACCCAGGTGCCCCCTAAGATTAATTTAATTTGAACTCTTTCACTTCTAATTCCAAAGCCAAATTTCAGCCTAAGCAGGGGAGTGCCCCAACTGCAGATCTCTGCAGAAGGAGTAAGACAAACTGACTTCTTTAGTGTGTTCAAACGCCAATATATTTTGGTCCTGTAATATAACTTTTGTATTTTCCATGGTCTACTAGGAGGGTAAGGGACAATGCTGACTGGCTCTGAGATTGTAAAGAAGAAAGAAAGCAGAATCTCAATCACCTAGCAACTTTATGCTACTCTCGAGAGAGAGTCATAGGAAAGAAATGGGTAATTAGGAGTTACAAAAGATTTGCAAAATCTTAATTCATATCCTTGGAGCAGTGAAAGCCCTGGAGACTAATAGCACAGACAAGAAATCAATGTTAAATGCTCTTTGCACATCAGCTCCTGAAAGTTCACTATCAAGTTCTAAAAATGATCCTCTACAAAAGGCAGCTAAATCTTGGGCAAACTTCAGATGACCCAGTCATACAGACATTGAAGAGTCCTGGAGGGACCCATGAATGTCAAAGAACAGAAGCTCTAGGCAATTTTTATAGTGTGGCTTTGGGGCTCTATGAGGGGTCATCAAACCATATCTTTGCATAGAAAAAAACAATTCAACTATATCCTCTATGAGAGGATGGAAAGGTACTCATTCACTAGAAATTTATGAATCAGCTTGTTCTAAGTTGAAGATCTAGTCTACAGGGAAGAAAAGTGGGAAAGACAATGAAAAATAAGAAAGGGTCTGGATCAAGAAGAATGTTCATATCAGGTCCCTCCATCAGCTCCCCTAAAGATACAAATTCTTCCCCTAAACAATATTGTTTAGGGGAATACTAAATACTTTAGGGGAATATTAAACAGTATTCCACTACAGTATTATAGGAGACAGGGAACAAAATGATAACCTCCATCCTGGAGATCTGACATTACGACATACTCTCTTATCACTAGATCCTCATATCCTCATCAGTCTGAGTTTAGTCACTAGGTATTACAATAGTGTGCATGACTGTGCATGCACAGGTACTTGTGTGTGAGTGCTTGAGCTTTTAAGAAAATGTGCAGTGTGTTATTTTCCTGAAATAATATAGACAAAGAATTGAAGGGTAAAATGTCTCCCGAGATAACTGGGCTTCAAATACCCCAAATCCTGATGCCAAACTTGTGTTTAAAAGTCCCATATGCAACCCAAGCTTACTTTTTTGTAATGGAACTGCTTAGCAGATGGTCTCAAATAGAGTAATGTACATAACCCTTCGCTTGGCTGTTATCAGCTAAAAAACACTGTTGCCATGGTGGATGGGTCATCCGGTCCCTGTCATCATATTCCCAGTGTTCACATTTGACTAATAAAAAAGCAGCTGTCTTATCGTTCAGAACAAAGGGAAAAAACAGGCTGATTTTCTATTTATCTTCTCCTCGAATCTATTTGTGTTTCTGCATTCCAGAATACTGACTGGTATAGCTCCCTGTAATAAAAAAGGAGACTCTATGTCAGAGCTTGTCGGCTAATAAGTTTAAATGGCATGTAAGTAAGTTTTCCTTATACACCAGTTTATACCTATTGTCCTGACTTGATTAATAGCAACCTTTCCATTGTCAAAATCGTCCCAGCCTTAACTATGAATAATATGGTTATCTGAGATTAACAAAGTGATTCATTGGGTCATTTGTGGTTTTTTTTTTCTAATTTAACTAATATTTGAATTTCTGTCTGTGTATCCACTAGTAGCTATTTAAAAGGCTAGTAACTTCAGGGGAAAGTGAATGATGCTTTTTTTTTTTTTTTTGGAGTGATGCTTTTTAAGTATATAAACTACATTAAACATCTGCAGGGCACCTCCACAGTTTAGAAACACTCCCTTATGAGATTATTATTTTTCAACATCTTATTAGGCATGCTTTGCACACGACCTTGGGAGTCAGGATATGCTCCAAAGTAACATTATTCTACACCCTAAGAGTACACTGTCCACCTTTAGCCATTACACTTGGAAATTGAAATCAATTTCCCTTTCCCAACTCTGTCTTTAGGTCCAGGTGTTTGTAAGGTTATTTTGTAGGTAAAATTGTCTCAACAGTTCAAGGGAGCAGATGAACTGGGATGTACAAAGCCACCCCACTGACAAGTCCATGCACTTGAGGTTGAAATGGGAGAAGTGCTGTTAGTGAATGGGTAATAGTCTGGCATTCAGTTCTAGTTATAGGGTGGAACTGTGTTTGCAGGAGGCACAGTCCACACATTTTCTTTTTAACTTTCCTTGTACTCCTCAGGGCATGGGTGATATACATTTGCTTTAATTACCTTGATGGTTCAGAGTATTTCTCTCAAATGACTAGCAGCTAATTCCTGGGTACATTAAAGATCCTCTGAAGCATCTCCTAGAGACTCTACAATGCTCTAGAAGTAGGAAACAATGAGATCAAAGAGGACTCGGGTGTCTGTCTGGAATGAAGAAAAACAATTAGAACAAGGGTTCTTTAATGTCAGTGTGACTAGAAAGCAGATTCCAAGGCCCAATTTCTTGGAGTTTTTGATTCCTTAAATTTGAGATAAGATGTAGGAATCTATAACAGGAATTATTGTGGGCAATTCTGAAGCAGTGGTCTCATGACCACTATTTCAGAAAAACTTAATTAGAGAAAGTTTTAATTCAGAAAACTCATAAGAAGGAAATGATGACATCAGTTCAGACCAAGGGAAACTAAGTTATCAGAAAAAGCAGACATTATTGACTCTGCTGGAGAAAAAGCAGCCTAAGTAATGGTAGTCCAAACTTAGCAGACCAGCTAACCAAAGGAAGTTGGCAAAAGTGGCATACACTACCTTAAATATCCATAAAGGCCTAGTCATGTAGAAATTAATGCCCTGTTCTAATCTCACCACCTGCAGTGCAGTAGCAAATGTAGCAATTACAAACACAAAGGTCAATGCACAGTGCTCAGCAGATAGCTTGGACATTAATTAATGGACAAACTAATGGGTATATAGATAGCAGAATGGAATTTTTCCAGATTAGAACCTTAAGAGACAAATGGGACAGGGAAAGGATATGATTCATATGCTATGGCCACAATGATCTACCAGCTTGGGATGGTAAAACCACAAAGGGCAAGAAATAATGGCACTGCTGGCACATGTCCCCATAATCTCCAATCACAAATTCTGTTATTTTGGGAAATTACACCAATTTTTTCATGTTTTCTGACCTCTTCCTCAAATTCTTGACTTTCTATCCCTAGCCTATTACACATAGAGTGTGTTTGGGCAGGATGAAATTTATCAAACTCCAGTCTTTGCATATGGGACTACATTGGTACACTGACTACTTGGAAAGGAAATAAGTTGCAGGACATTCCATAGGCAAGAAAGATGCCCTTACTGAGCATGGACCATGGAAAAATAACTCACTTCCACAGGCACCTGGAACAATTTGCTTTGTGTTATACAGCAGGGAGGCAACAATTGTCTCCCCAGATTACCTTGAAACATTACGAAGTAGAGGCAGTAAATTTGGGAGAGTAGGGGGCAAAGAAGCAAAATAGATGAGCAAGTTAAAAACACCTGAATTTGAATCTGAGCATTATCTAACAGTGGGGAAACTGTTAGATCTGGGGAAGTGAATTCAACTCTTCTGAGTCTGTTTTTGGATCTGTAAATTGCAAGTGACAATAGTAATACTTCTCTCTTTGATGAGATTATTCTGAGGACTGATTAAATGAGATTAATGTAATGAATTTAACATAATGCCTGACATATAAGTGCTCAACATAAGAAATTGCCTCTATATTGACATGCCACAAGCCAGAGCAATGTGAGGAGATCATGTTTATAAGGACATAGAGAAGCAGCTTTCTCTGTCCCATCCATGTTGCCTTGGTGACAGAGAAAAGTGGCTAGGGACTTGTGTACTGATGCTAATTATATATAAATATCTCAGGTAGCTATTTTTATTATTATTTCCATCTGCTAGAGGGTTTGATTGCTATTTCCTTCCCTTGTGTCCATGTGATGCCTCTTCATTCTTCTAGCTCCCATAGTAAGACTGAGCCTCCTAGAATGACTGAGACTCAATTTCCCTGTATCTTGAATCCAGCTCAACTTTGGCTAAAATGCAAAAGCTAACACCAAACAAAATCTAGCTAATACCAGGCAGAAACTGAAATAACCAGCAACTGATATGATTGTAACAAATTTGACTCTCATACACTTTCAAAAACAAAGTTTCACTACTATTATTGGTACTGGTTGGCTCCATTCCACAATCCCATCAAACCAAAAGATGGTTTGCAGAGCTTGTCAGGGGAATTACTCTCATATTTTTTGTTTTCATAAATATCTGTTGGGGGGTCTCACACACTTTCCAAGCTGTTAGTAATGATACCAGTAATAATTTTGGTCTTCAAACAACTTTCCTGTGGACAGTCCTCATGATAACTCTGGTAGAGATACTGCAGAGAAAAGATCCAAAGGAGATAAGAGGTAAAAAAGAAAAAGATAAAGATTCAGAGACTGACACACAAGAAAGAGAGACAACAAAAAAAGAGAAAAAAAGAGACAAGTAGGCAGAAACAGAGATACAAATATGGAGAGAGAGATAACTGGAAGTCACCAAAAGAATCTAACAGCAACCAGGAAAGTAAACAAGGCAGGAGCAGTCAATGCACAAAACATGTGAAATAAAAATGCAAAGGGGACAAAAAGCAAAGCCCCTATAAAAAAATAAACTCTGGCTTGGCATTTCTTTATTATGTTCAATTAGTCCACATGTAATACCTCATTAGTTTTTCATGTAATGAACTATGATTCATTAGTTACGTATAACACCCAGTGCTCCATGTCATATGTGCTCTCTTGAATACCCATCACCAAGCTCACCCATTCCCTCACCCCCCTTCCATATAAAACCCTCAGCTTGTTTCCCAGTGTCCATAGTCTCTCATGGTTCATCTCCCCCTCTGAATCAGCCCCTCTTCATTTTCCCCTTCCTTCTCCTAATGTCATCCATGCTATTCTTTATGTTCCACAAATAAGATAAACTATATGACAATTGTTCTCTGTTTGACTTATTTCACTTAGCATAATCTCCTCCAGTTACATCCATGTTGATGCAAATGGTGGCATTCGTCCTTTATGATGGCTGAGTAATATTCCATTGTGTATATGGACCATATCTTCTTTATTCATTTGTCTGTTGAAGGGCATCTTGGCTCTTTCAACAGTTTAGTGATTGTGGCCATTGCTGCTATGAACATTGGGGTACAGATGGCCCTTCTTTGCACTACATCTGTATCTTTGGGGTAAATACCCACTAGTGCAATTGCTGGGTCATAAGGTAGCTCTATTTTTAACTTTTTGAGGAACTTCCACCCTGTTTTCCAAAGTGGCTGCACCAACTTTGCATTCCCACCAACAGTGTAAGAGGGTTCCCCTTTCTACACAACCTCTCCAACACTTGTTGTTTACTATCTTGTTAATTTTGGCCATTCTAACTGGTGTAAGGTGGTATCTCAATGTGGTTTTGATTTGAATCTCCCTGATGGCTAATGATGATGAATATTTTTTCATGTGTCTGCTAGCTATTTGTATGTCCTCTTTGGAGAAGTGTCTGTTCAGGTCTTCTGTCATTTGCTAAATATGCCCCTTCTTTTCACTACAAAGAGGACAAGTTGCTGTCAGCCAAAGCACTTTTCCTCTTGTTTCTATGCATGACACCAGTCAGAGGAAATGCATGATCAAGGAAGGCCTGAAAGATAAAGCTGATTTTCTCAATTTGTTTTTAACTCTTACCTGCTTTTATAAACCTAGATCATAACTTTCCCCTTCACTTTTATAAGTCCTCTTAGAAGGGCTTGCCACCTGACTATTTGAGAATCACTGATAGAGAGAAGCTGATATGTGTGCTACTGATTTCCATCAGGCAAAGGAAATTTATCAAAATGTATTTTTTTAAAGATTTTATTTATTTGACACAGAGAGATCACAAGTGGGCAGAGAGGCAAGCAGAGAGAGAGAGAGAGGAGGAAGCAGGCTCCCTGCAGAGCAGAGAGCCCGATGTGGGACTCAATCCCAGGACCCTGAGATCATGACCTGAGCCAAAGGCAGAGGCTTAACCCACTGAGCCACCCAGGTGCCCCAAAATGTAATTTTTACCATTAAAATTGTTTAGGGTAACCTCTTTGACATCTGCTATAGCAATTTCTTTCAAAACACATCTTGAAATGTAAGGGAAACAAAAGCAAAAATTAACTTTTGGGACTTCATCAAGATCAAAAGCTTCTGAACAACAAAGAAGACAGTCAACATATCAAACGGGCAACCCAGGATATGGGAGAAGATATTTGCAAATGACTCTACAGATAAAGGGCTGGCATTCAAGATCTATAAAGAGCTTCTCAAACTCAACACCAAAAACAAATAATCCAGTAAAAAAACTGGGCAGAAGACATGAACAGATACTTCTCCAAAGAAGACATACAAATGGCTAACAGACACATGAAAAAATGTTCAACATCATTAGCCATCAAGGAAATTGAAATCAAAACACATTGAGATACCACTTTACACTGGCTAGAATAACAAAAATTGACAAGACAAGAAACAACCAATGTTGGAGAGGTTGTGGTGAAAGGGGAACCCTCTTACACTGTTGGTGGGAATGCAAGTTGGTGCAGCCACTTTGGAAAACAGGGTGGAGGTTCCTCAAAAAGTTAAAAATAGAGCTACCCTATGACCCAGCAATTGCACTAGTGGGTATTTACCCCAAAGATACAGATGTAGTGCAATGAAGGGCCATCTGTACCCCAATGTTCATAGCAGCAATGGCCACAATCACTAAACTGTTGAAAGAGCCAAGATGCCCTTCAACAGACAAATGAATAAAGAAGATATGGTCCATATACACAATGGAATATTACTCAGCCATCATAAAGGATGAATGCCACCATTTGTACCAACATGAATGGAACTGGAGGAGAGTATGCTAAGTGAAATAACTCAAACAGAGAATAATTGTCATATAGTTTATCTTATTTGTGGAACATAAAGAATAGCATGGATGACATTAGGAGAAGGAAGGGGAAAATGAAGGGGGGAAATCAGAGGAGGAGAAGAACCATGAGAGAGTATGGACTCCAGAAATCAAACTGAGGATTTTAGAGCAGGGGGTGGGGTGGATGGGTGAGCCCAGGGATGAGTTATTAAGGAAGGCATGTATTGCATGGAGCCCTGGGTGTTATACACAAACAATGAATCATGGAACACTACATCAAAAACTAATGATATACTGCATGGTGAATAAAGTAGTTAAAAAAAATAAAATTATTATAATATCACATTTTTTTTTCTCTAGGCCACACACATGCCGTGCCCCATTTTGTTATACTATCATCCTCACATTGCTCCTTTTCTCTACCATCCTTCAAACACACAGAGTGACAAACTTACCCATCCCTTGAAACTCACTGGCCTATATACAAAGCCCCACAAGTTGGGGAGAGGGCAGGCTATAGAGAAGGACAAAAACTCCAAGTAAGGAGAATGTTGTTTCTTTGCAAATACTCAAAGTTGACAATGCTGCAATTCCCATAATGGGCAGACATATCTTCTCTTCTAACCACTTACCTGAGATAGCTTTTTTTCCAATGCCTTTCCTTCTGCCATCAGTAGTCTAGGTCTGGGGTCTTAAGTACTGCTGTGGCAGAAGCTATACTAAGGAGATTTGATTACCTTTTTAAGTCTTAAATGACTGTGTTTTCTCTGTGAAGTCACTGACCTTCATATTGCAGTAACTGCAAGAAGACACTGCTGCTGCTTCATAAAACCAAGGCAGCATGTCCACCTCACTCCATCCTCAGTGGGCAAAAGGGTCCACTGGCAGTAAAGTGCAGCTAATGCCAAAAGAAATTCATTAGAAACAGAAGCAGGGAGCATGCAAAGATCAGCTTCCAAGTGAGTTCAATTAAGTTCCCTTCCTGATAGATGGGACCATATTTATGTGTTGGGGATGGAGAAGGGAGTTGGTCCCTAACTTTGATAAACCCTTTGGAGATGTTACCAGGTCATGTAGGTGATGACCTGAGGGTGGTGCTGGAGATCAAAAGGATTTATAAAAGACATATCCCAATAAGGAGGTAACTAGGATGCCCTACACTTGCCTTATCTCACTACATTAACAGGGAGTTGCCAACTGCTGTGTGTGAGAGAAATATAACAGGTTCATTTCACTGCACACTTCACAGAGGGGTAGAAGTAGCAGGAATCTCAAATATGTGGCAGCAAGTGGGAGCAGGAAAAACTGTACCAAGCAATTTGAATTGCATTGCAAATGACACGAAGACCAGAAAATTGAAGTCCCCGCTGCCTTGCTGGAAACTGGCTAGTTAAACGGCAATACTATCAAGTATGAGTATAATCCTTCCATGAGACAAAGAGTTTGCTCTTATCCTTATCACTGCCTCAGAATTTAACCTTGGATGATATTGGGA
Source organism: Enhydra lutris kenyoni (assembly GCF_002288905.1). NCBI lineage: Eukaryota > Metazoa > Chordata > Mammalia > Carnivora > Mustelidae > Enhydra > Enhydra lutris. The sequence goes on from NW_019154137.1 coordinate 11,278,543, forward strand.
CCCTAAATTCTAACCATTGCCAGAGCCTCTAATCTTGACCAGCTGTTTTAAAAATCACAACAGAAACCAGACTAACTAGGAAACATCAGCTTGTTCCATCCCTAAAGTAAGGGAATCAATTTAAAGTAACATTTAGGGACAGTAGGTGGGGTGTATTATCTTAGCACAGGAAGAACAGTAAAGAGAAAACTGAGGTTACATAAAGGAGAAAGAAGTCTTGTCTTAGAAATCCTCTGACACAAATTTCTCCTACAGAGCCCAGGGTTAGGCAGACTGATACTTCTAAGTAATTGGGTAGGTGTGTGAAGTACAATGCCAATGTATGTACTCTGAGACTCGACCTCTACAACATAGCAGATGAAAAGTGAGTCACTGATTTCTCCCACTTTGTCAGAGAGCCTCATTGTAAAACAAAGGAAACTTTTACATGTTGACCTATAAGCTAACTGAAGTATGGATCTGTGGTGAGGGGAACTGATTTTTTGAGAAACCAGGTTTGGAAGAGTCAACTACTGGCTGTCCCACTTCCTTGGTATAAAACTTTGGGCAAGACAGTATACTTTCTCTGAGTCTCATGTTCCACACATACAACACAAGGATTCTAATAGTACTTATTTTACAGAATGAGTAGGGGGGTTAAATGAGATAATGTAGCTGAGTACTTAACACAGGTCAAAGAACAAATTAATGGTAGTTATTATAATTGTTATTATTCACCATTACTATAACACAGTTCTCTCCAGGGTTACCAATAAAGTATAGGATAGTCATTATTAAAAGCTCAGGTTTGGCAGTTAAACTTGAGTTTCAGTACATGCTTCACCACACCTCATAGCTATACACCTTTCAGCAGTGCACTTATCTACTCTGTACTTTAGTTTCTCCTGTGCCTCTGTGATAGTAGCCTTCTCTGACTCACAGGATCTTGAAGATTAAATAAGCTAGCATATGTGAAACATTTACAAATGGTACCTTATGCAGAGGACCATCTAAATATTAGCTATTATTAGTAGTACTTCAGTAAACATCTTGAGGGTTTGGCTCACAAGTCCCAATGCTGCCTCCAGCTCACAGCAAGTTCTCAGGCTATGTTGCTTAAACTGTTATCTCCACTAAGATCCTAAATCTATCCACTAAAGCTTCAAACCACAAATATAAGTTCGGAACCACATCCAGTCATTAAGATTCTGTCAACAAAGGCATGTGGCATCACACTTTTCCAGAATCCAACCCTCTGTCATCTTCCATTTACATGTCACTAAGATACCATAGTTGCATCTGTCACAGTAGATTATTATGTCAACAGGACAATGCAACACCAGATACAACTGCTTATGACATGTAAGAACATGACAAGTAAGTTCCAGGAATTTAAAAACACAGGTTTTTGAAGGGAGGGTGTGTGCTAAGGATGGGTGTAAAATGAAAACTAATTACAAACTGAAAGGTAGAGAAATGGTTCCTTCATTCCAGATTTTGCCCTTGGCAAAGTGTGAAGTCCACATAATTTATATTTATAACCATCCTTTTATTCTTTCAGTGCACCCAATATCTGGATTAGCTACTGCACTACCCCAGTTAAGTCAGTCTTCCCTAGAAGAGACCCTTTCTCTAGAATAATCCCTCTCAGGTCCCTCTTATCTTGTTCCCAACTCAAATTCCTTCAGTATCTCACTTGGGATATACAAGGCTGATATCATCTTAAGGCATTACTCTTCATGGGGATATATTTATTTATTTTTTTATTTTTTCTGAGAGAGATAGAGAGGGAGAGAGATCATGACCCAAACAGAAATCAAGAGTCAGACACCCAACTGACTGAGCCACCCAGGCACCCCAAGGATTTATTTCATTTTAAAAGCCTCTAGAAGCTTTAGCCTAGGGAAATGTCTCTCTGAGACAAAAAGAATCAGGGATGTTTTGACAGATGGAGTTAGTGAAGAGATTAGAGGAGACCTTTGGCAGTATCTTTTGAACTCATTCATGTTTTTCAGCAAATTGATACTGTATGTTAATTCTTTCCAAGGACAAGAACTTTAGCAACTACCCCCCCCCCAAAAAAAAGATAAGGTATCTGAATTTATGGAGTTTATGTTCTAGTAGGGAAGAAAATGACCATGAAAAATATAATTTTAGATTATGTAAGCAGTATGAAGGAAGCGTATTTAGCAAAGTGCTAGGATAAAGGGTAACAGGGATGAGGGTTATTGAAAATTCATACAGTGTGATAAGTGATGACATTTGATCTGAGATATGAATTATGAGAAGGCAACTTCCAGGCAGAGATCAGAATCATTGTAAAACAAACAAACAAACAAAAAACATTCCAGGCAAGGAAAACAGCAAATTCAAAGACCATGCAAGGGGAACTAATTTGAAATTTTAGAGGAACAGAAAGAAAAGCAGTGTGACTGAAGTATATAGAACAGGGAGCAAAGTGGTAGGAGACAAGATTACAGAAAAGCCCAGGGCCAGCTAATATGATAGAGCTGCAGACAAAGAAAAGGGAATTTGGACTTAATTCTAATGGAAAGAGTTTAGAGGGTTTTAAATAAAAGGGTGACATGATATGATGTACATTTTTGGAAGAATAAAACAAAAGTAACATGAGATGGGAGGCACAGTTAGACAGCAGATCATATAGAAGATTCAAGAGTAAAATGAATGACAAGACACTAGTCCACAGATACTTTTTTCGAAAAGAGAGTAGAGGAAAGCTCCTGAGATTTGTGGGCAAAGAGCACTGAGTTTCCCTAGAATAAAACTTATTTTCTTACCTTACTACTTCAGTTATTCTCTCAAATGTCATAAATGACTTCCTTCCTACAAATCATTTTTCTTTTTACAATATGTAATATCCTTGTAATTTATGTAACAATGAGCCAAATAAACTTAGTATTTGTGATCTTTTCTAATTATTCCATATAAGATAGTTGTTTTTTTCTTTTCCGTTTCAATTTGGTTCTACCCGGTGTGGTCCATACATTATCTGCTTCAGAATCACTGTGTGAGCCTATGAAAGAAGCAAATTCTTGGACCTCACCCCAACCTAGTACGAATATCTTCAGATGGAATCTTGTTATTTTCATGTTCTAAAAGTTATGCAAGTGATTCTGATGCACAATAAAGTTTGAGACCATTGTCCTACACTTTTCATGCATTTGCTCCTGCTGTTGCTTCTTTCAGGAATGCTCTTTCTCTAAATCTCTGTAGAAATTCCACACATCCTTCAAGGTTCAGCTTAAATGTAATATCTTCTATAAAAACTTCCTTATATTACTTTCTCTTATCCAAACAAACATGACCTCTTCTATTTCTATGAGTACTGAGCAGGATGTTGGAAGATGTCAATACTAGTGTTCAGGGGACTGTTGGGTACACTGTGATGGAACAACTGCCACAGAGCTGAGAGAAAATTGCTGATCTGTAGTCTGTCCTTATTCAGCACCCTTTGAGTAATATGGAATCACAGACTTTTGAGGCTTGCTTATGAATTCCCAAAATCTCTGGGCTAAAGATAACCTTAAAGGATATATTCTATTTCCTTTGATAGTCCATACTACATGCATGTGTAAGACAGTGTTTCTCCAATGTTCTCTGCATGGACAACCTGTGAACCACCAATGTCTTACTCAACTTGTGGCTCTTCTTTAAATGTAGATTGTTAGGCTCAAGACCCAACCAACTGAATTACATTAGCACAGAGTATGGCCCAAAAATTTGGCCCAATTTATTAATTGTTGATGATGATATTTTACTATGCTCTTCACTGAGAGCAATTAGGAAAGAGGAACAAAACAAAGCAAACTCTATTTGAAGACTCTAGAGATACCAAAAGAAAGTATGTTGGGCCAAGATCTGAAAGAAGGGAGAAGTCAAGAGAGGTGAGCCTGGACTTGGAGGTTGCTCTTCCTCTCAAGGCAACTGCCAATTATGAAAGGGGGGGGGGGGAAGTAGCATACTGAGGCTGAGAGACTAAGAAGAATGTTTTGTAATCTTTTTAAGGCTGGGAGGGCAAAAATTAGAATTTAGGTCCTGCTAAGTGGTCCTATTACATTTTGCAACTTTTCAATTGTTATCTTCAAATGACTATGCCCTAATAGTAAGGACAAAGCAGAAACAGATGAAGCCTCAAATGGCTAAAGCCTAGCTTTGAATCATTTTAAAGTCCCTAGCCTAACTGAATGCCATAAACAAAAAAGAAATCCCCTCTGGAGAAAGGTGACATCATTCAGAGTTTTGAATACCTTTAAAATTATTTATACATGAACTATGATATTCAATTAAAATAACCAATAATAGTAAAAGACCAGTAATTATCCAAAAGCTAGGGAAAAAATGAAACAGAATCATAAGATATCCAGATATTAAAAATGTTATACATAAAATTAAAATAAGACTATGGATTTAAACAACAAAATGGGGATCTGTGATAGGGAATTGAAAATTGTAAAATAAAAGGGAAATTCCAGAACAGAGTGTTAAGAATTCAAATTAAGAATTAAGAACTTGGGGTGCCTGGGTGGTTCAGTGGGTTGAGCCTCTACCTTCACCTCAGGTCAGGATCTCAGGGTCCTGGGATTGAGCCCTGTGACTGGCTCTCTGTTCCCCCTCTCTCTCTCTGCCTGCCTCTCTGCCTACTTGTAATATCTCTCTCTCTCTCTCTCTCTGTTAAATAAATAAATAAAATCTTAAAAAAATTAGGAACTCAAATTAAGAACTCAACCCATGGGTTTAAAAGCAAACAACACAGATGAAATTAGACAACAAAGAAGAAATTATTAGGAAACTGGAAGATATGAAAGTGGGTAATATGTAGATCTGACCAAAGCATAAATAAACAAAAAGTTGGACAATAGAGAATGAACTTCAAGAGCTATATTGTAACTAGTGAAATTATCTAACAAAAAATGAATGACAGTAGTCCCAGAAGGACAAGAAAGGTGCAATGGGGCAGAAATTAGATCAAAAGAAAAAAAAAAAACAGCTCAAATTTTCAAAACTGAGGTGAGACATCAAGGCACAGATTTAAGTGGCCACATATTTAAGTTATTCAAGCAGGATAAACATAAAGAAAACCACATTTAGAAATACAGTAAAGATGCTAAAAATCATCAACAAAGAAAAATTCATAAAAAGAGTTTAAAGATACATTAAAACTGATATTTAGGGGCGCCTGGGTGGCTCAGTGGGTTAAGCCTCTGCCTTCGGCTTGGGTCATGATCCCAGGGTCCTGGGATCGAGCCCCGCATCTGGCTCTCTGCTCAGTGGGGAGCCTGCCTCCCCCCTCTCTCTGCCTGCCTCTCTGCCTACTTGTGATTTCTGTCTGTCAAATAAATAAATAAAATCTTAAAAAAAAAAAACCCTGATATTTAGAAGACATATTCAAAGGGAGGGAGGTAATAACTGCTAACCTAAAAATCTATATTCACTGAAAACATCATTGAAAAATTATGAGAAAAGAACAATACAGAAAGGGGAGAAAATAGTAACTTTATTGTAGAGAAACCTGACAAATACTACTGTAGCCAGATGATCAAGTTAATATCAACAGTGATAAGTCATTTTATCTCTGTGTTCTTTTTCCCCAAACCCATCACCCTGTAATCTAATCATGAGAAAAATATCAGACAAATCCCAAATAAGTGACAGTTTACCAAAAATTTTATCAATATTGCTCAAAACTGCCAATGTCATTAAAAAACAAAGAAAAGGATCCAAGTACAAGAAAAAAGCTAAGAAAATGAAGGCAATCTGAAAATATTTTGACTTTAACAGTAATATAACAGCATAGGTTCATTAACTGCAACAAATGTGTTATACTAATGTTAAGATGTTAATTAATAGTGGGAAATGGAGATGATGTATGTGGGTATTTTCTTGCTACCTCAGCAGCTTTGCTGTAAATCTTAAACTCTCCCAATTTTTTTTAATTAATTAAAAGAAAAAATAATGATGAAATAAACATCTTAATACTAACAAGTTGGGAGAAATAATCACCAACAGACCTTACATTAATGGAGATGCAGTTAAGGGTAAAGAGCAAATGAAATATTAAACATATGGGCAAACCTAAATGAATATTGATAATGCAAAAAGATTATAATAATAATAACTATGTATTCTGGCAGTTAAAACATATATGGTATTAAAATATCCAATGATAATAACCCAAAGAGGGAGAGGTAGATGCATTTAAAGTATCCTCAGGGTACTGCTTTGTCTAAGAAGTGAGAAAAACATTAATAAATTTAATATTTTTAAGTCAAGAATGCATGCTATATTTTCTTTCAAACCACTAAAAGAATAGTAAGAAAAAATATATAATCAATAAGCTCATAGAAAGGAGAAATGAAACATTTAAAATATACTTATCTAAAATAAGGCAATAAAGGGGAAGTAAGGGAACATAGAAGAGATAAGACAAACAAAAAATAAAAACAATTAGTTAGAAGGTATACGTAAACCTGAATCAATGGTTTCATTAAATATAAATTGTATAGGGGTGCCTGGGTGGCTCAGTGGGTTAAAGCCTCTGCCTTCAGCTCAAGTCATGATCCCAGGGTCCTGGGATCAAGCCCCGTGTTGGGCTCTCTGCTCAGCAGGGAGCCTGTTTCCCCAGCTCTCTCTCTGCCTGCCTCTCTGCCTGCTTGTGATCTCTGTCTGTCAAATAAATAAATAAAATCTTAAAAATATATATATATATAAATTGTATAAAAACTCCAAGAGGGTTCCTGGGTGGCTCAGTCATTAAGCGTCTGCCTTCGGCTCAGGTCATGATCCCAGCATCCTGGGATCTAGCCCCATATCTGGCTCTCTGCTCATCAGGGAGCCTGCTTCTTCCTCTCAAGCTCCCCTGTGCTTCTGTTCCCTCTCTTGCTATCTCTCTGTGTCAGAAATAAAGAAAATCTTTTTAAAAAATACTCTAAGAAAAACACATAATAATCAAAATTATTAAAAACAACTATGTGCTACTTACAAGAGATGTATCATAAATATAAGGACATAGAAAGACTGAAAGTTAGAGGACAGAATAATTGAAAAATAAAAAAAGATATATTATGCTTCCAATAGACAAAGAGTGGTGGTGTACTTCTAGTAAAACAGAAATGAATAGGCTTTAATGTAAGACACATGACTGATGATAAAGAGACACTAACTTATTTTAATTTTTTTTAAATTTCTTTTCGATATTCCAGAATTCATTGTTTATGTAGCACACCCAGTGCTCCATGCAATACATGCCCTCCATAATACCCACCACCAAGTTCACCCAACCTCCCACCCCCTCACCTCCAAAACCCTCAGTTTGTTTCTCAGAGTTCACAGTCTCTCATGGTTCATCTCCCCCTCCAATTTCCCCCAACTCACTTCTCCTCTCCATCTCCCCATGTCCTCCATGTTATTCCTTATGTTCCTCAAATAAGCAAACCCATATGCTAATTGACTCTCTCTGCTTGACTTATTTCACTCAACATAATCTCCTCCAATCCCTTCCATGTTGATACAAAAGTTGGGTATTCATCCTTTCTGATGGAGGCATAATACTCCATTGTATATATGGACCATATCTTCTTTATCCATTCGTCCATTGAAGGGCATCTAGGTGCATTCCAAAGCTTGGCAACTGTGGCCATTGCTGCTATGAACATTGGGGTACAGATGGCCCTTCTTTGCACTACATCTGTATCTTTGTGATAAACTCCCAATAATGCAATTGCAGGATCATAGGTTATCTTTATTTTTAATTTCTTAAGGAATCTCCACACTGTTTTCCAAAGTGGAAGCACCAACTTGCATTCCCATCAACAGTATAAAAGTGTTTCCCTTTCTCCACATCCTCTCCATCACTTATTGTTTACCGTCTTGTTAATTTTGGCCATTCTACCTGGTGTAAGTGTGATGTGGTGTGGTTTTGATTTGAATCTCCCTGATGGCTAGTGATAGTGATGATGAACATTTTTTCATGTGTCTGTTAGCAATTTGTAGTCTTGTTTAGAGAAGTGTCTGTTCATGTCTTCAGCCCATTTTTTGACGTGATTATCTGTTTTGTGTGTGTTGAGTTTGAGGAGTTCTTTATAGATCTTCGATATCAGCCCTTTGTCTGTACCTCTTTGTTTCGTTGACTATTTCCTTTGATGTGCACAAGATTTTGATCTTGATGAAGTCCCAAAAGTTCATTTTTGCATTTGTTTCCTTTGCCTTTGGAGATGTGTCTTGAAAGAAGTTGCTATGGCTGATATCAAAGAGGTTACTGCCTATGTTCTCCTCCAGGATTCTGATGGATTCCTGCCTCATGTTGATGTCTTTTATGAATTTCGAGTTTATCATTGTGTATGGTGTAAGAGAATCAAGTTTCATTCTTCTACACATAGCTGTCCACTTTTCCCAGCACCAATTACTGAAGAGACTGTCTTTTTTCCACTGTATATTTTTTCCTGCTTTGTCGAAGATTAGTTGATCATAGATTTGAGGGTCCATATCTGGGCTCTTTACTCTGTTTCACTGGCCTATGTGTCTATTTTTGTGCCAGTACCATGCTGCCTTGGTGATCACAGTTTTGTAGTAAAGCTTGAAATCAGGCAACGTGATCCCCTAGTTTTGTTTTTCTTTTTCAACATTTCCTTAGCAATTCGGGGTCTCTTCTGATTCCATACAAATTTCAGGATTGTTTGCTCCAGCTCTTTGAAAAATGTTGGTGGAATTTTGATCAGAATGGCATTAAAAGTGTAGATTTCTCTAGGCAGTATAGACATTTTAACAATGTTTTTTCTTCCATCCATGAGCATGGAATGTTCTTCCATCTTTTTGTGTCTTCTTCAATTTCTTTTATGAGTGTTCTGTAGTTCCTTGAGTACAGATCCTTTACCTCTTTGGTTAGGTTTATTCCCAGGTATATTCTGGTTCTTGGTGCTATAGTAAATGGAATCAATTCTCTCACTTCCCTTTCTGTATTTTCATTGTTAGTGTATAAGAAAGTGATTGATTTCTGTGCATTGATTTTGTATCCTGCCACATTACTGAATTGTTGTATGAATTCTAGTAGTTTGGGGGTGGAGTCTTTTGGGTTTTCCATATAAAGTATCATGTCATCTGGGAAGAGAGAGAGTTTGACTTCTTCATTGCCAATTTGAATACCTTTTATTTCTCTTTGTTGTCTGATTGCTGTTTGTAAGACTTCTAACACTATGTTGAACAAGAGTGGTGAGAGTGAGCATCCTTGTCATGTTCCTGATCTCAAAGGGAAGGCTGTCAGCTTTTCCCCACTGATATTCGCTGTGGGTTTTTCATAGACAGATTTTATGAAGTTGAGGAATGTTCCCTCTATCCCTATACTTTGAAGCATTTTAATCAGGAACAGATGCTGTAAATGCTTTTTCTGCATCAATTGAGAGGACCATGTGGTTCTTCACTCTTCTCTTATTGATTTGTTCTATCACATTGATTGATTTGTGAATGTTGAACCACCCTTGCATCCCAAGAATAAATCCCACCTGGTCATGGTGGATAATCTTTTTAATGTACTGTTGGATCCTATTAGCTAGGAGACACTAAATTTTGATGAAACATTCCATCCAGAAAATATAATAATTTTAAATTAGTATGCACCTGAGAACATAGCATCAAAATATGTGAAACAAAAACTGATATAACTAAAAGGAAAAAATAAAAACCAAGTTAGATTTATTCCAGGGATGTAAGGCTGTTTTAACTTTCAAAAACAAATGATCCAAAGGGGCACATGCATTCCAATATTTATAGCAGCAATGCCCACAATAGCCAAACTATGGAAAGAGCCAAGATGTCCATCAACAGATCAATGGATAAAGAAGATGTGGTATGTCACACACACACACACACACACACACACACACACACACACACACACTGGAATATTTCTAAGCCATCAGAAAGATGAATTCTTACCATTTACATCAACATGATGGAACTGGAGGGTATCATGCTGAGTGAAAGAAGTTGATCAGAGAAACAATTATCATATGGCTTCAGTCATGTGTAGAATATAAGAAATAACATAGAAGATCATAAGGGAAGGGAGATAAAACTGAATAGGAAGTCATCAGAGAGGGAGAAAAACCATGAGAGATTCTTAACTATAGGAAACAAAGTGAGGGTTGCTGGAGGGGAGGTGGATGGGGAGATGGGGTAACTGGGTGATAGGCATGAAGAAGTGCACATGATGTGATGAGCACTAGGGCTTATATGCAACTGATGAGTTATTGAAGACTATATCTGAAATTAATGATGTACTATATGTTGGCTAATTGAATTTAAATTTTAAAAAATCATTGCAATTCAACACATAAATAAAATCAAGAACAAATAAGGTCATCTCAAATGAAGTAGATAAAGCATTTGATAAATTCAGAATCCATTCATTATTTTAAAAAAGTAATTCTCAGGATTCTAATAATACAATGCAATATCTTTAGTCTAACAAAAGATTTATACAGAACTTACAGCAAACAATATTTTAAGGTAAATTGCTGAAGGATTTTTTTTTCCTGAGATCAGGAATGAGACAAGAATGTCCCCCATCACTACCTGTATTCAGCACTGTCCCCAAGATACTCACTACAGCAAAAGACCAAGTGGAAAAATCAACTAAAAGTTTAAGGACTAGAAAGGAAGAAATAAACCTTTCAATATTTCCAGATGACAGAATTGCATTATAAATAAAATATAAAGGAATATAAATATAAACTATGATAATAATTAGTACCATGACTAGATACAAGATACATAAACACAGATAAGTTGTATTTCTATAAAGAATCAGCAAATAAGGATACAGATATTTTAAAGTACCATTTAAAATAGCAACAATAAAAAAAGAAAAAACAAATACCTATGAATAAATCTAATGAAAGATATATTCTATGCAGAAAAACTGCAAGGCATTACTGGTAGAAATTAAAGAAGACTAAAATATATAGGAAAGAACACTAAGTTCATGGATTGGGAGATTCAGTGTTCAAAGATGTTGATTCTCCTAAATTGCTCTACATATAGATTTATTACAATTCCATTTAAAATCCAATTTTTTGGGTGGGAATTAGCAACATAATTCTAACCTTCAAATGAAAAAACTACAAGCCAAGAATGGCCAAGGCAATCTTAAAACAAACAAACAAACAGTGTTGAAGCACTAATACTACCAGATAATCAATACTTATTAAGAAGCCACAATAATTAAGATAGTGTAGTATTGGTACAAAGAGATCAATGGAATATAATATGAAGTCCAGATACAGACCAACAAATATGTGGACACTTGACTAATGACAAATGACAAATGACAAATATGTGGATACTTGACTAATGACAAATGATTCAACACTTAGCTATCTATAGGGAAAAAGTGAAACTTGACTCTTGGTACACACCATGCACAAAAATCATTTCAAAATGCACAAAAATCATTTCAAAATGGATATAGATGAAAATGTGAAAGGTGAAATAACAAAACTTCCAGAAAATAACGTAAGGTAATATCTTTAAGATATTTAAGGGGAGGATTTTTAACCTGAAGAAAAATACAATGGATGGGAGTTTATTAAAATTAATAACGTCAGCACTAGGTGATGTATGGAACTATTGAATTACTATATTGTATACCTGAAACTAATATAACACTATATGTAAGCTAACCCAGATTAAAATTAAAACAAATTAAAAAATAATAATTTCTCTCTCACTTTGCAGAAGACATGACACTTTATATGGAAAATCCAAGAGATTCCACCACCAAACTACTAGAACTAATACAAAAATTCAGTAATGTGGCAGGATATAAGGTCAATGTACAGAAATCAGTGGCTTTCTTATACACTAACAATGAAAATACAGAAAGGGAAATGAGAAAATTTATTCCATTTACTATAGCACCAAGAACCAGAATATACCTGGGAATAAACCTAACCAAAGAGGTAAAGGATCTGTACTCAAGGAACTACAGAACATTCATAAAAGAAATTGAAGAAGACACAAAAAGATGGAAGAACATTCCATGCTCATGGATGGAAGAAAAAACACTGTTAAAATGTCTATACTGCCTAGAGCAATCTATACTTTCAATGCCATTCTGATCAAAATTCCACTGGCATTTTTCAAAGAGCTAGAGCAAACAATCCTGAAATTTGTATGGAATCAGAAGAGACCCCGAATTGCTAAGGAAATATTGAAAAACAAAAATAAAACTGGTGGCATCACATTACCTGATCTCAAGCTTTACTAAAAAGCTGTGATCACCAAGACATCATGGTACTGGCATAAAAACAGACACATAGACAAGTGGAACAGAGTAGAGAGCCCAGATATGGACCCTCAACTCTATGGTCAAATAATCTTCAACAAAGCAGGAAGAAATATACAATGGAAAAAAGACAGTCTCTTCAGTAATTGGTGCTGGGAAAATTGGAGAGCTATGTGTAGAAGAATGAAACTCGACCATTCTCTTACACCATACACAAAAGTAAACTTGAAATGGATAAAAGACCTCAATGTGAGACAGGAATCCACTTGAATCATAGAGGAGAACATAAGCAGTAACCTCTTCAACATCAGCCACAGCAACTTCTTTCAAGACATGTCTCCAAAGGCAAAGGAAACAAAAGCAAAAATGAACTTTTGGGACTTCATCAAGATCAAAAGCTTCTGCACAGCAAAGGAAACAGTCAACAAAACAAAGAGGCAACCCACGGAATGGGAGAAGATATTTGCAAGTGACAGTACAGACAAAAGGGTGACATCCAGGATCTATAAAGTACTCCTCAAACTCAACACACGCAAAACAGATAATCATGTCAAAAATGGGCAGGGGACATGAACAAACACTTCTCCAATGAAGACATACAAATGGCTAACAGACACACAAAAAAATGTACATCATCACTAGCCATCAGGGAGATTCAAATCAAAACCATATTGAGAAAACACTTTACACCAGATAGAATGGCCAAAATTAACAAGACAGCAAATAATGTGTGTTGGAGAGGATGTGGAGAAAGTGGAACCCTCTTACACTGCTGGTGAGAATGCAAGTTGGTACAGCCACTTTGGAAAACAGCGTGGAGATTCCTCAAGAAATTAAAAATAGAGCTTCTCTATGACCCTGCAATTGCACTACTGGTTATTTACCCCAAAGATACAGATGTAATGAAAAGAAGGGACATCTGTACCCCAGTGGTCATAGCAGCAATGGCCATGGTCGCCAAACTGTGGAAAGAACCAAGATGCCCTTCAACGGATGAATGGATAAGGAAGATGTGGTCCATATATACTATGGAGTGTTATGCTTCCATCAGAAAGGATGAATATCCAACTTTTGTATCAACATGGATGGGACTGGAAGAGATTATGCTGAGTGAAATAAGTCAAGCAGACAGAGTCAATTAGCATATGGTTTCACCTATTTTTGGAGCATAAGAAATAACATGGAGGACATGGGGAGATGGAGAGGAGAATGGAGTTGGGGAAATGGGAGGGGAAGACAAACCATGAGAGACTGTGGACTCTGAAAAAACAATTTGAGGGTTTCAAAGTGGTAGGGGGTGGGATGTTGGGTGAGCCTGGTGGTGGGTATTATGGAGGGCATGTATTGCATGGAACACTGGGTGTGGTACATAAACAATGAATTCTGGTACACTGAAAAGAAATTTAAAAAAATAACAATTACTTCTACTCAAAAGGAGACAACATTAAGAAAGTAAATATGCAAGCTGCCAAATGGCCTTTGCAACATATACCCATAATAAAAAATATTAACATAATGTTGAATGAAATAATCCATACTCAAATGTGTAAAAACTATATATCTAAAATTTCATAAAATTCAAAATAGGAAAATCTAATCTATGAAGTTAAAAATTAAGATTTCAGTTACCTTTCAGGAAGTGAGTGAAAATATTGAATATAAGAAATAAAAGGAGTTTCTGGAGGCTTGTAATGCCATCTTTATTAACCTGTGTAATGGTTATAACAGGTGTTTTCATTTTGCCTATCACTGTCAGTTCTCTTGTTTGGGTCAGAGAGTCATATCACATTGGCTATAGCTAATAGCTTCTCGGTTGACTAAAACTCCCCACTACTATGGCCATCTTTCTATTACAGCTTGACCTGATGACTAGCACAAAGCTTAGCATTCAGAGTGACTGGCTTTTTATTGGTATGACAGACAGAGAGAGTTATAGAGCAAATAAGAAAAAAAAGTAGGGATCTATGAAGGACAAAATCATCCCTCAATACAAAACTCTTTGGCAACACATAGTTAAAATGCATAGGAAGTTAAAATTTGGAACAGTCAGTACTCATTGCATAATAATGGTTCACCTATCACATAGGGTCAAACACAAAAGAAGCAAGAAGAGTACACAGAACAGCATTTTCTAGATTTTTAAAAATACATCTTAAGACTCATTTCCTTATACACATGAACACATACTAACATATATTCACCACTTTTGAAGTCCCTGCTCCTAGTATTTTCACAGTCCCAATGTTAATGTTTCTGTTTCCTCACTGATGTAACCATTAAAACAGTTAAGGTCATGAGCTTTTCCTTAAAGCCAAAGAAAGACAAGCAGAAAAGATACAGGCAGATAATAATCTAGTCCAATAAAATACTTTGTTCTTGGGGGCCTGGGTAGCTCTGTTGGTAAAGTGATTGCCTTTGGCTCAGGTCATGATCTCAGAGTCCTGAGATCTAGCCCCACATCAGGCTCCCTGCTCAGCAAGGAGCCTGCTTCTCACTTTCCCTCTGCCGCTCCCCCTGCTTGTGATCACTTGCTATCGTTCTATCAAATAAGTAAATCCTTAAATAATAAATAAATAAATAAATAAATAAATAAAAATACTTTGTTCTCAGAAACATTAGTGTCAATCCTAATCACCTGGAGAAGTTTAAGGTACGGAGTCTCAGACTTTTCCCCCGGGGGTTTACATTTTTAAAGTATCATAGGATGGGACATCTGGGGGGCTTAGTTGGCTAAGCATCTGCCTTCAGCTCAGGTCAGGATCCTGGAGTTCCAGGATATAGCACTGCGTTGGGCTCCCCGCTATCATGGAGTCTGCTTCTCCCTCTCCCTCTGACCCCCTGCCTGCTCATGCTCTCTCTCTTGTCCACTCACTCTCTCTCAAATAAATAAAATCTTCTTAAAAAAATAAAAGTATCGTGACTGATTTAGCTGCAGGTAGTTTATGGGGAGAAACAGTGGATCTTATTCAATACCTATCTCCCCTTATGATTATTATATTATCATGCAATATATATATTAGCTCTGGGCTTATTTTTTAAAATCATTTTCAAGGTAGAAAAAATTTATAAAATTTATCAGGTGTCATAATAATTGCCTATTTTCTGAAAACTTACACTTGGATTATTTTTTTTTACAACAGAATACCATTGTAATATGTACTAAGTTAATCAGATATTTAAAGGAACCCCATGGTGAATCCTTCTGCAATGTGAAAAATTATCCCTTGATTTATTTGTTACAAAAATCCAGATTTTCATATCTAATTTCACCCGCTGGGAAGAAATGTTCTCTCCACTGCCTAGGTTCTCCTGGCTAGCCTTATGTTCAATATGTGACCTTCCCATAATTCTGTGATTTACTCTAAAACAATTTAGAGAAGCAAATAAATAACGTTGCATGTTAACTAAAGTGACTGAATTGAAGGACTGCCAGGAGCCAGCAGTACAAAAGATAAAAGGTATGGAAACCTCTGTATGAAAGGAAAACAAAGCAAAAGGAGGGGGTGTAAACTAAGAAGAGGATTCTGTAACACTATGAACTATGAAGAAATATACCTATGACACTCAAGAGCTCTAGGCTTGAGATGTTTTATAGGTCAAAAAAAAGCTATTATTTGGAGGCTACTTCAAGTCCATAATACCAAGATTATTTGTATGTCTAATTGTTTTCCCTTTAATACTCTGTGCCCTGTGATAGCCTCAGACATACAGAAAAGTAGATGTGTTAAACACAATAAAATTAGCTTTAAAAAAAAAGATGATATCAAAACAAATTATTGAGGACTGAATGGACACTGTACCTCTCAGGTCACAGCCCCCTTCCCCCAAAACAGCCCTGATGATTAAGTCATAGCAGCAAAGGCAATATGGGACTTTTTTAAAATGTAGGATCCACACCCACCATGAAGCCCAACATGGGGCTTTAACTCACAGCCCTGAGATTAAGACCTGAGATGAGATAAAGGATCAGATGATTAACCAACTGAGTCACCCAGGTGCTGTGAGACTCTTTGATCATATAGTATATGTATTAGATCAAACAAGAAACCAGCTCTTTGGCAAGGTAGATCCAAATGTCTATCATGAAACCTGTAGTATTGGTGTATAAGCACAATAAACGAGATGGCATAAACAAGATTCCAAGAGTAATGTGTAGCACATAGCCAGTTCCCTTCCTCTTGATTCCCTACCAACCTCAACTTATTTTCAACAAAACACTTTTTTTTTTAACATTAAATACTATGGTGGGCCATGGTCTACTGTGGCACAAATTCAACTCAACAAATTATTTCTGCACACTTCACTTCTGCTCAGTGGTATGGAGAACACAAAGATTAATCAAACACAACTCCTATCTTAAAGCAGAAATAATCTAAACATGAAATAAGATATGCACAAATGACCTCAATTTGTAGAACAAGTCAAAATGCCATAGGTTTCTATTAAGTCCCAGGAAACCCATCAGTTATTTTTAATTATTCACAAAAGTTAATGTGAAGAAAAAAATGCATAATTAATAGAATTTTATTTTTCTTAAATGATAGTAGCATATTCAAACCAAGCCATCAGAGACAGCTGGTGTCCTGTCAAGCACACTCAAGATCAAAGGAGTACATGAAAAAAGGAAAAGTTTTAGGATGGTATCAAATAGTAAAATCGTCCTGAACTCAAATGAACTGTTCAGAACTCACAACCAGAGAAAAATAAAGGTAGGGAATGAATAATTGGCCTTCTCAAGTGAGTTCTATCTTTAACTGTAACTTTGACAAGTCTTGCTATCCCATGCAAACATAATATAGCTGGACTCAAAAGTTTGCCACAAACAAAAATGGCTTTTCTTCCCAGAAATGCCATCATAGCCTAGAGTCCATTCTACCAAGAATTTAGCCTCTGATGAGTTATCCAAAGGATCTAGTTGTCCTCCTTTATGTCAACCTTGGGGATTTTCCATGACCTCCAAACATCCTTATTTATATTGAATTATTTTTTCAATAAATAATATAGATACAGCATCTTTGATGTTCTCTGCCTTCTTTGTGGAACAAATTTATGTATCTTCAACTCATACTACCCTTAGGTGTTAATAAATTTCCACTCTTAAGCAGTGATTCTCAAATTTTAAGAATGGAAACGTTTTTTCACCCCCAATGGTCAAGAAATCAAATATATAAAAGAGATCAAAGTGAAGCTGAAATTGTTGAAGCAGGGTTGTGGATGTGCAGAGCCCTGTTGCCTAAACCCCCATCTTCTCCCCAGTCCCTTTGTGGCTCCTGGGGGGTTTTGCAGAATCCACAGGTAAAAGGTATCCTTATAACTATGATTATATCATAGTGAAAATGTCATTTTAGTAACTAGATAGACTCCCTCAGAAAAGAATTAACATTTTAAACAAATATCTTGCTGGTCAGTTGGGTATAAAGATGAGACCAGGAGGGCCTGGAATGGAAAGAAAAAGTTTAAAAATACAGCAAGTTAAACTTCCCTGCATAAGATCTGAATAAGAGTTTGTGGTAGGGGGAGAGAAGAAAAAATATTTCTGTTATACTGTAAAATTATTCCCAACACAAGTGTTTATATAGGTGGGTATTTGTTGCAGAAATATGATTGAGCTCCCAAATCTGGATTGGTGTAGGACAAAGGAAAGAGAAGGAAAATAGAGGGAGAAAGAGATCAGTAAGAATGAGAACTTGTGGAAAGAAAAAATTCAGAACCAGAAGTGATACTGAAATGTGAGTCTGTTTTAATTTAAAGAGAAAAATATGGGAGGGCAATGAATATTGAATAGAATGTGGGGATAGTGCCCTGACATGATTTTATCTAAATTTCAAAAACAACTTGAATTTAGGTCCAAAAACCTATTTGGCACATGAGGGGACTGACATTCCTCTGTTTCTGAGGTTCAAAAACAACTTGAATTTAGGTCCAAAAACCTATTTGGCACATGAGGGGACTGACATTCCTCTGTTTCTGAGGTTGTAATGAAAAATACCTGAAAAGATTATTCTCTTTTCCCTAATTCTCCTTCCAAGTCACCCACTCTTATAGAAAGAGAAAGAGAGAGACAGAGAAACTGGACCTGGGGACTTATTTAACACTCACAGAAAACAGCAGAGAAAAGGGAGAAGAGGGTGAAATAGAAACAAGAATAAAGAAGAAGAAAAGGTTGGGATATATATTTAAAAAAAAAAAAAAACAGGAAAGGAAGACATATGGCATAAAGTAAGCTAAGCAGGAGACCAGGGAAAGATGAAAAAAAAACATGGTGAATATAAATTTTCTATCCAAGTCAGGAATCCCCCTCCAAAACTCAGAACTCAAATATTCAGTGTGGATAGCACATGCATGCCCCTGCTTCTGTGCCATAGTTGTTTTTATCTCCAAAAGCAGACTATCATCCTAAGAAGAGAGTTCTACAGAAATTTCTATTTCTCATGGGTCCTACAGATTATATTCCAGTGCCTCCTACAAATGATGCTCAGTAAATACTGGTTAAATGAAAAATAACATTCCTTGGGTCCCCCTGTCTACATACAATTCTTTCTCCCCTTTCACCCTCTAGGAGTATTGAACTACCTATAAATCCCTTTCACGTGCTATTCCAGATCTTCATGGTTTATACATTCTAGGTTTTCCTGCCAGAAATGTCTTTTCCCACTTTATCTGCCAAATTCCTAACTCCTCACTTCTACTACTTTATCATCCAACACACTCATTATCTGTCTATATATTTTCATTACCAACTGAACTGAGAGATCTAGGAAGATCAGTCTTATGTCTTTCTCAGCCAGTATAGTATTCTCAACACATCATTCTTTCACTCAACAAATATTTGTTAATTATCTATGTTTATGTTCTTAGCCAATCTGTGAACTCCTTGAGAACAAAGACTGTACGCTAATCATTGCCCCTACTAGGTAATATGTTGGTTAAGTTGATTTAGCACAGCAACTGAAAAACACTGACAATCTGTAACTATAACCTAGATGTTTTATATATAAAAGACCAGCAAGTACAAATAAGAATAGCCTTTATGTAAAGATACTAATATTCCTGGAGCTTCATCTAGTCCCAGAGAAAGATTGTTTTCTGATTTTTGCAACTTAGCATTAAAAAGTTTTATATTAGGGATGCCCGGGTGGCTCAGTCATTAAGCGTCTGCCTTTGGCTCAGGTTATGATCCCAGAGGTCCTGGGATTGAGCTCCGCATCGGGCTCTCTTCTTGGCGGGAAGGCTACTTCCCCCTCTCTCTCTGCCTGCCTCTCTGCCTACTTGTGATCTCTCTCTCTGCCAAATAAATAAATAAAATCTTTTTTTAAAAAGTTTTATATTATTCTCCATTAAAAAATCAAGTTAGTGAAGTGGTTAAAAGGAAAGGCATAGAATGAGACAAATCTGGGTCCATATTCTGACAGTTACTTAATATTTGTGTGACCTTGAAAGTCACCTCATCTTTCTGAGTCTCAATTTTATCAGTTATAGCTTAAATGTAGCCCTTTAGATCCCCACCTACTCCTCCTCCGAAGTCCTTCCCTAGTCAATGGCCAAGATTGAACAACTGCTTGCAAATGGGCAGGACTATTCTTTTTTAAGTTTTTTCATTCTTTGGGAAATACTGATCAGTATCAGCAGGCCAACTTCTGCACTTAGTGTAAAATATCCCACAGGCCACAAGGCAAATAAGGCAGTTCATTATATGGGGTTTGGCTCCTGGTGAAGAAGCAGCTTCTCTTCTCCCTTAAAAAAAAAAAAAAAAATCTTGCTGTATTTTGAATATCTTCATTTTGCAAAATGTCTACTGATAAAAAATGGATGTGGGCCTTTAAAAAAATCAGAAGCTAGGCTGAGAGTGAACAGAGATATAGCGAGAATTATTACTAGGGAAACCAATTGTATGCAGATGGCCTAGCAAATAGTGGGTGGAGGAGGGAGGCATTAGCAGCCTGGAGTAACTTGAAAGCTGGCAAGCAAGGAAAGGGCTAATTGGAAAAGGGCCATTTCAAGGATTCACTCTGCTGGCATGAACACACAAAACCTGTCATCAACCTCATTTTTTTGTTGTTGTTCCTTCTGATTTCATTCAGTAGGATGTTAGAAGTCAGAACAGACTTTGGGGTCCAGGTCAGGAGTTGGCAAACTTTTCTGTAAAGGGCCTGTTGGGAAATATTTCATGCTTTACAGACCATATGGTCTCTGTCACAACTACTCAACTTCACAATTACAGCACAAAAATAGCTATGGACAATATGAAATGAATGAATGTGGCTGTATTTCAATAAAACTTTATTTATAAAAGCTGCTTACAGGCTTGATTTAGAACATGGGTCATAGTTTGGCCACCTCTGCTCTAGAAAAATTAATCTAAGGGTGCAAAGTAAAGAAGCACTGGAAAAGTATTTCTGGAAAATGGGAACAATATGTGCAGAGCTAAGATCATGAGGTTACGGCCATTGGCTAGCTATTTGACCTTGAGTAAACTGTGTGATCTGTTTATACTTCACTTTCCTTATCTATGAAATAAGATGGTTGAAAGAAATGAGCTCTACAATCCTTTCCATTGCCAGAATTATGTGATAATTTCAAGGAGTTGTTGTTAGAAATTTTTTTCACTCCTCAGCTGAATCTTTTGTTAACAAAATCTTACATAGAAGCCATAAATATATAATACATAAAAGTGGAGTTAGTCCAGGGCTCCTGGGTAGCTCAGTGGGTTAAGAATCTGTCTTCAGCTCAGGATCTGGGCTTTTGGGGGCTTGGGATCCAGGCTAACATTGTTGGGCTCCCTGCTCAGCAAGGAGTCTGCTTTCTCCCTCCCTCTGCCCCTCCACCCATTCATGCTCCATGCTGACTCTCCTTCTCTCGCAAATAAATGGAAGAGTCTTCAAAAATATAGAGTAAGTCTATTTGATGCTACATGAGGAAACCTGAAGTCCTGGCTTTCCTATTACCAATCTAAATTACTGACCATTTCTAAACTCTTAATTTTCATCCACAGTTAAAAAAATCCCTTATCACAGTAAGGGGTTAAATGATGGATAATAGCTTCAATATAAAAATATCCCATCTGCTAATTTTTATAGATTATAAATTAATTTCATATATATTTTTCCCTAAACCAAAAGTTCACAAGCCAGCTTACCTTCACTTTAAGGAAGGATTTAACCCAAAGGAATAACTATGGACATGTTAGGAAACATGGTGAAGAAAAGAGTTTATTTTAACAAGGATGCATGGGTATACCTTGGCTTATTTTCTCTATAGATCTTAAAAATATAAAAGACCAGTAACATTCACTCCAATATTTGAGCTACTTTGGTAACAATAGTTGGAATTTTAAATGACTATGACACTTATTTGATTAAGTAACCATTGTGTTGGCTTGCCTTGAAACTTTCCACACAGACGCATTTCATGCATTTCTACAATCTGCAATCAATAGGCTGGAAATTGAGCTTTCCTGTTGCATCAAGAATGGCTTGAGTTCTGTCCACTACCTATATGGCTATGTCTAAGTTGTCTCTTCATGTGTAAAAGAGAAACAAAAAAGGAGAAAGAATGGAGGGAGAGAAGGTGGGGAGGAGAGAGAAAGAGAGAGGGAGAGATTTCCTTTGCTGAGAAAGTGGGAGGAAGAGGAGGAGAGGGGGTAGTTCATTCAGGAAAGAACTGAATCATAACTGCTTCTGCTAAATCAATGGAGATAAATGCAGCAAAATGAGATCTAAACTGGGATTTTAAAAACCTACTATTATCTCATCTGTTATTCTGAAAACCCTCAAAAAGCCAATAATATCATGGCTAGCTGGCATCTGGAGGGCAATTTTATTCAATCCAGCTGGTTTTTCCTAACAGCACCTGCAAAATTAGACTAAATTAACTAAAATACTATCTCAAATTATTAGCACTGCCTGCAGAGACACAAGCAGTGGTGTAGGATGGTTTCAGTAACCAAAATAAAGGGAGAATATGATCAAAGCATTTCATTTCAAGTAATTTCATATGGTCACTAAAGGCCAAGTGAAAGGTCTCATGCATTAGTGAGTATGTCCATCCCTTCTGAGATCTTACAATCAGAAGCAGATAATACCACACCATACTGGCTGTCTAATGAATGCAAAAAAAAGCAGAATACATATGTTGAGTTCGAGGGCTGAATTGAAACCAATTTTTTTAAAAGGAATTTATTGGAACAGTGTATCACAAAATAAAAGGAACATAGAACTAGGACCAAAAGGAACAGGATCCAAGTTAACTCCAGGGATCAAGATAATGGAAACTAAACAACAGTCTTTTCAGAGTGGGCCACTGGATGCCATCAGAGTTGATTATTTGCCCTCTCCTTTTACATAGACAACTTATGTCAATCATATGTGAAATAAAATGCTATGCAAACACAGCTTTAAGCCCTTGCCATCAAACCTGACAATCACTTTTAAACCTCTCTAGTACAGATATTAATCACTGCAATGTCCTCTGGAATGGATTTTCTGCCTCCTACCTTGCATTAAGGGGGACAGGAATGTCCCAGGACAGAGAGAGAGAAATTTAGCTCAGCTTTCAAGCTCACCACTTGGCAAGAGGAAGCCAGGGCATCTTAACAGTTGCACTAGCATTGTACATGGAGGTAGAAAATCCCACTCCCTTAATGCAAATCAAGAGCTATTTTTCAAAACGGAAGAAATGAATACAGAGGGCCAATAAAATAAAAATATGCACATAAAACAGATACATGCCAAATCTTCCAGTTCATTAGGAATCACTTCAATGAGAAGGAATTTGCTATCTCTGGAAGTAATTTCATGTAAGGCTCTGATTCTTACAAATTTTTCCTTACCATTTACTGAGTTGTCTCCTTCTAGCTTCCACCCATTGACCATAGTTCTTCCTTTGTGCTGATCAAAATTAAATCTTCCTCTTTCATCTGAGTACTTCAGATATTTAAGTCATTTTTCCTTTCTCCAGCCCCTTCTCTGGGCTTCCTTCAATCATTGCTAAGATTCTTAAATTGTTTTCTTTATCTATAATTTACCTTCCTAACTATTTGAATGGCTTACTACATCATTGAGGTTTCAGATAAAGTGTCATTTTCTTTAAAAAAAAAAGATTTTATTTATTTATTTGACAGAGAGAGAGATCACAAGTAGGCAGAGAGTCAGGCAGAGAGAGAGGGGGAAGCAGGCTCCCTGCTGAGCAGAGAGCCCAATGTGGAGCTTGATCCCAGGACCCTGAGATCATGACCCGAGCAGAAGGCAGAGGCTTAACCCACTGAGCCACCCAGGCAAACCAAATGTCATTTTCTAATAAAGACAGTCCCTTGTCATTGTTGTTTTTCTTTCCAAGTATAATTAACATACAGTGTTATATTAGTTTCAGGTGTACAGTATAATGACTCAACAATTCTATACATTACTCAGTGCTCATCATAAGTATACTCTCAATCCCCTTTATCTATTTCACCCACTACCAACTCACATCCCCTCTGGTAACCGCCAGTTTGTTCTCTATATTTACGAGTCAGTTTTTCTTTTCTTTTTTTTTTTAAGATTTTATTTATTTGACAGACAGAGATCACAAGTAGGCAGAGAGGCAGGCAGAGAGAGAGAGGAGGAAGCAGGCTCCCTGCCGAGCAGAGAGCCCGATGCGGGGCTCGATCCCAGGACCTGGAGATCATGACCTGAGCTGAAGGCAGAGGCTTAACCCACTGAGCCACCCAGGCGCCCCACAAGTCAGTTTTTCATCTCTTGTTTGGTTTGCTCATTTGTTTTATCTCTGGAATTCTTCATATGAGTGAAATCATATGGTATTTGTCTTTCTCTGACTAACTTTTTTGTGACCACTCCATTTAAAGTAGCATGCTCTTGAGTTAAATTTTTTATTTTTAAATTTCGAAATATTTATGCATACAAAATAATGTATACAACCTATATATAAAAATATAAGAAAAGATAAAGTATATGTCACTGTCATTTACATTAAAAGAATATTACCAATAATTTTAAAGATTATTTTTATCCTCTCCCTTTTCCACATTGAGGTAACCACTATCTTAAAACATGTTGATTATATTTTTAACTTTCCTTTATACATTTATTAAATTCATATGGAGCCCTAAAATATACATTTCTAGTTTTACATGTTTTAATTTATATAACTGGGTCATAACATATGCATTTTTTTAATTTTTAATTTTTTTAATGAACATATAATGTATTTTTAGCCACAAGGTTACAGGTCTGTGAATTGCCAGGTTTACACATTTCACAGCACTCATCATAGCACACATCCTCCCCAATGTCCATATCACCACCACCCTCTCCCATCCCCCCTCACCCAACAACCCTCAGTCTGTTTTTTGAGATTTAGTCTTTTATGGTTTGTCTCCCTCCTGATCCCATCTTCTTGCATTTTTATTTTCCTACCCTCCAAACCCCCCACATTGCATCTCCACTTCCTCATATCAGGGAAATCATATGATAGTTGTATTTCTCCGATCGACTTATTTCGCTAAGCATAATACGCTCTAGTTCCATCCAGGTCGTCAGAAATGGCAAGATTTCATTACTTTTGATGGCTGCATAGTATTCCGTTGTATATATATACCACTTCTTATTTATCCATTCATCTGTTGATGGACATCTAGGTTCTTTCCATAGTTTGGCTATTGTGGACATTGCTGCTATAAACATTCGGGTGCATGTGCCCCTTTGGAGCACCATGTTTCTATCTTTAGGATATATACCCAGTAGTACAATCACTGGGTCATATGGTAGTTCTATTTTCAGTTTTTTGAGGAACCTCCACATTGTTTTCCAGAGTGGTTGCACCAGCTTGCATTCCCACCAACAGTGTAGGAGGGTTCCCCTCTCTCTGCATCCTCACCAGCATCTGTCATTTATTGACTTGTTAATTTTAGCCATTCTGACTGGTGTGAGGTGGTATCTCATTGTGGTTTTGATTTGTATTTCCCTGATGCCAAGTGATGTGGAGCATTTTTTCATGTGTCTGTGGGCCATCTGGATGTCTTCTTTGAAGAAATGTCTATTCTTATCCTCTTCCCATTTCTTGATTGGATTATTTGTTCTTTGGGTGTTGAGTTTGCTAAGCTCTTTATAGATTTTGGATACTAGCCCTTTATCTGATATGTCGTTTGCAAATATCTTCTCCCATTCTGTCAGTTGTGTTTTGGTTTTGTTAACTGTTTCCTTTGCTGTGCAAAAGCTTTTGATCTTGATGAAGTCCCAATAGTTCATTTTTGCCCTTGCTTCCCTTGCCTTTGGCGATGTTCCTAGGAAGATGTTGCTGCGGCTGAGGTCAAAGAGGTTGCTGCCTGTGTTCTCCTCAAGGATTTTGATGGATTCCTTTCTCACATTGAGGTCCTTCATCCATTCTGAGCCTATTTTCGTGTGTGGTGTAAGGAAATAGTCCAATTTCATTTTTCTGCATGTGGCTGTCCAATTTTCCCAGCACCATTTGTTGAAGAGGCTGTCTTTTTTCCATTGGACATTCCTTCCTGCTTTGTCAAAGATTAGTTGACCATAGAGTTGAGGGTCTATTTCTGGGCTCTCTATTTTTTTCCATTGATCTATGTGTCTGTTTTTGTGCTGGTACCATATTATCTTGATGATGACAGCTTTGTAATAGAGCTTGAAGTTTGCAATTGTGATGCCACCAACTTTGGCTTTCTTTTTCAATATTCCTTTGGCTATTTGAGTTTTTTCTGATTCCATATAAATTTTAGGATTATTTGTTCCATTTCTTTGAAAAAAATGGATGGGATTTTGATAGGGATTGCATTAAATGTGTAGATTGCTTTAGGTAGCATAGACATTTTCACAATATTTATTCTTCCAATCCAGGAGCATGGAACATTTTTCCATTTCTTTGTGTCTTCCTCAATTTCTTTCATGAGTACTTTATAGTTATCTGAGTATAGATTCTTTGCCTATTGGGTTAGGTTTATTTCTAGGTGTCTTATGGTTTTGGGTGCAATTGTAAATGGGATTGACTCCTTAATTTCTCATTCTTCTGTCTTGTTGTTAGTGTGAAGAAATGCCACTGATTTCTGTGCGTTGACTTTATATCCTGACACTTTACTGAATTCCTGTACAAGTTCTATCAGTTTTGGAGTGGAGTCCTTTGGGTTTTCCACATATAGTATCATATCATCTGCAAAGAGTGAGAGTTTGACTTCTTCTTTGCCGATTTGGATGCCTTTAATTTCTTTTTTTTTTTTTTTTTTTGTCTGATTGCTAAGGCTAGGACTTCGAGTACTATGTTGAATAGCAGTGGTGAGCTCTTGGAGAAAATGCTCAATTGCTTGTGCTTGGAGTAAAGCTTTTGGTTTTTTCTGCCTCCTTGGCCGCTGGTCGTGCTTGGAGAAAAGCGCTTGGTCGTTTCTGTCTCCCTGGCCTCTGGCCGCACTCCGAGCTCACCCAGCCTGTGCCTGGTTCAAGGTAACCCCAAGTTGAGAGCTCCCTCCTCAGCTTTGTCACTGTAGCTGGCTTCCCTGCTCTAATACCTGCAAGCTCTGCAACACTCAGACACCCCCGGTCCTTCTGTGACCCTGCAGCACCTGGGGTTACGCTGACCCCGCGTGGGCTTCCCCCTGGTTTAGCCTCTGGAGCGATGTCCCTCAGTGGAGCAGACTTTTAAAAGTCCTGATTTTGTGCTCTGTTAATCCGCCGCTTGCCGGGAGCCAGCCCCTCCCCCCGTGGTCTATCTTCTTGTCACTTTGGATTCACTTCTCCGCAGGTCCTACATTTCAGAAAGTGATCGATTTTCTGTTTCTAGAATTGTTGCTCTTCTTCTCTTCAATTTCCCATTGGATTTGTAGGTGTTTGCAATGGTTAGATAAGCTATCTACCTTATCTCCTGCTACCTGATGTCGTCTCAGCCTGCTACTTCTCTGCCATCTTGACTCCTCCCCCAACATATGCAATCTTATCTGAATGTTTTTTACTTTATGTCATATTTGTGAGAGTCACTTATGCTGATATGTGTAGTCATAGTTGATTTTTTTCCACAACTGTATAATCTATCCTTGTATGAATACAATATATTTTAATTATCATTCTCCTATCAATGGACATTGGGGTTATTTCCAAATGTTTGCTATTAAAAATGATGCTATTGCACAAAGGATATTTATGGCAGTGAAACTGTTCTGTATAATATTATAACAATGGATACATGCCGTGATACATTCGTCAAAACACACAGAATATACAATGTCAAGAATGAACCCAAGAGACTTTAGGTGATAATGATGTGTCAATGTAGGTTTATAAATTGCAACAAATATACCACTCTGGTGGGGGATGTTGATAGTGGATGAGGTTGTGGGTATGTGGGGACAGGAGGTACACGAGAACTTTGTACTTTATGCTCAATTTTGCTGTGAGTCTAAAACTTCTCTGAAAAATAAATTCTATTTAAAAAATAATGACATTTGAGGGGTTCCTGGGTGGCTCAGTGAGTTAAGCCTCTGCCTTTGGCTCAGGTCATGATCTCAGGGTCCTGGGATCAAACCCCGCATCAGGCTCTTTGCTCAGCGGGGAGCCTGCTTCCCCTTCCCTCTCTCTGCCTACCTCTCTGCCTACCTGTGATCTCTGCCTGTCAAATAAATAAATAAAATCTTTTTTAAAATGACATTTGGGACTATAACAAAAATAAAATCTTTTGCACAGCAAAGAAACTAGGAACAAAACAAAAAGGCAACACACTAAATAGAAGAACATATTTGCAAATGATATATCGGATAAGGGGTTAATATCGAAAATATATGAAAAACTCATACAAGTCAATACAAAAAAAAAACAGAAAAATAGGGTCTGATTAAAAATATTGGCAGAAAATCTGAACAGACACTATTCCAAAGATAATCAGGTGATCCACAGACATAAAAAAGATGCTCAACAATATTAATAATCAGATAATTTCAAATCAAAACCACGTGAGATATCATCTCACACCAGTGAGAATGGCTAGTATCAAAAATACAAGAAATACAAAAAATACAAGAAACAACATGTACTGCCAAGGATGTTGGGAAAAGAGAACACTTGTGCACTGCTGGGCCCCACTCCTGGTGGGAAATATATATATATATGTCTTTAAAAAAGCCCACGCAGGGATCCGGACTGCCCACACTGGGAAGGAGACAGAGGTGGAACCACATCCTTACCAACCCCAGGGACTTGGTTTGGTTATGCCGCCACCAAGTGGGAAACTTGGAGCCTCACTGGAAGCGACTGTTTACTGTTATCCTGGCCACCCCCACGGCAGTAAAAGTACAAGGCATCAGGGCCTGAATTCATGCGGGTCACGTCAAAAGAGCTGAGGACAAGGACGCCCCCCAGAGATGGATGCTGCAGCCAATGGACCCTGCTGACCGTGGATTAAAGCTAAGACTAAAAAGACTGTGAGTTTATTGTTGCTCCTATTGCTACCTGTTTATGTAAATTATAGGTGGGAAATTAGATGAACAGAATTAGGAAAAATGGAAAAGGTTATTCAAAGCGGTGAATGGCTAACTCATCAGCCAACTGTGCACTACTGTTACTTTTTGGCCCCTGCATTATAAACACCCTAATGTCATTTGTACAAAAGAAAATTGGAGCAATAAAAATGTTAGTCTTATATGCTCAATATAACCCCTTACAATAGGAAAACATAGGACTGGCTAAAAAGTCAAGGATTTGACTAAATTCCAAAGAAAAGGGGTGAATGTAGGGGCCTGGTTAGCCAAAGGGAACCGTTTGGTTGCAAACTTAGATTGACCCCACCCCTCCCAGAGGAACTTACTTGCAAACCCTGGATATAGGGGCGGGCCAGGCCGGATGGAGACATCCAATCAGTGGGGTGTACATATATTTACTGTGGTGTGTTGTGATCTCATTGGCCACCTGTGTGTGGGCTGGGCTCAACCACCTCTATAAAGGTTAGTCTGTGAGGCTGGGGCGGGGGGAGTAATAGGAGGAATTGTAATAGCTGTTGGGATAGCCATTTGAGTAGCCGTTGGGGTAGCCGTTCGAGTAGTCGTCAGAGTGATAGTCGTCGTCGGGAGCAACACCGCCCAGAGCAGCCTCGCCGCCACCAGCGGCAGCACCGCTGCAAGTGGCCTCGCCGCCCCGAGCGGCGGCACCGCCAGGAGCGGCGGCACGGCCGGGAGCGGCCTCGCCAGAGCGGTGTCGTCAGGGGAGCGGCCTTGTCAGAATGGCGTCATGGGGAGCAGAGTCTGTGTCGTCGGGGTTGTCGTCCTCATCATCAATGTCGCCTCTTCGTTGTCCGGGAAGAGGCCTTGCTGGAGCGGCGTTGTCGTCCTTGTTGTCATTGCCTCTTCATCATCTGGAGCAGCGTCCTCATCATTGTCGCCGCTTCGTAAGAGATGGCCCCGACCGGTCGGTTTGATTTTCAATGCTTGGCGTGAAATAAAGCTTTGCTTGATTTTCGCTTTGTGTTAGTCTTGTTCCTTTGATCACAGATCCTAACATTGGGGGCTCGTCCGGGAGGGGAATGTCTCTGAGATCTGGCCTTATTCCTGCGACTTGGGTTAGGACCTCCCCGCAGTCATGTCGGTGGTCAGCCAGCTCCTCTGGCAGCAGCGTGGCTGGATTTAGCACAGCCAGGGGCTGGAAGGTCACTCTTGGTTGAGGGCCTGATAGCCCATCACTCAGGTGTTCATCATCCATTGGTCTGGTTGGGTCCAGAGAAGGCCCTCGATAGCGTGTGTGGTGGTCAAGATGAGATTTTTTTTTTTTTAACTGAGAGAGAGATCACAAGTAGGCAGAGAGGCAGGCATAGAGAGAGGAGAAAGCAGGCTCCCCGCTGATCAGAGAGCCCGATGCGGGCCTTGATCCCAGGACCCTGAGATCATGACCTGAGCCGAAGGCAGAGGCTTAACCCACTGAGCCACCCAGGCACCCATCAAGATGAGATTTTGACCCAAAGTCAATTTACTTGCATCCTTGACCAAGAGAGCCATGGCAGCAATTATGCAGAGGCAAGAGGGGAACCCAGCCACTATTGGATCTAGTTTCTTGCTAAGATTGGCTACTGGCCTTTGCCAAGACCTCAGAGTCTGAGTCAAAACTCCTTTGGCCACCCCTGCTTTTTCATCCACATACAAGTGGAAGGGCTTGGTAACACCTGGGATGGCCAATTCTGGGGAACTCAGTAAGGCTGTTTGTAATTCCCAAAATTATCCTTCTGCCTCAGCTATCCACTCTACCATAGTAAGCCCCCTTTTGCCAGTTCATAGAGAGGTCAGGCAATCTCTGCAAACCACAGTATCCACAGCTGACAGTAGCCCACCATCCTGAGAAACTCCCTCACTTGTTGGGATGTGGTAGGGCGGGGGTATCGGGTGATCACCTGTTTCCTGGACTCAGACAGTGAACACACTCCCTCATGGAGATCAAAGCCTAGATAAGTGGCATGGCTCTGACAGAGCTGTGCTTTCTTTGCTGACACCCAATACCCTTTTTCCTGCAGAGTCTGTAAGAGAGCTCTCATCCCCCACAAACATGACTCACAGTCCTCAGCAGCTACTAGCAAGTCATCAACATACTGTAACAGAGTGACTCCTGGGTTGGAGGTTCTGTACTCATGCAAATCCTCATGTAAGGCCTCGTCAAAAATGGTGGGTGAATTCTTGAATCCTTGGGGAAGTCTTGTCCAGGTGAGCTGGCCTTGGAACCCTTTCTGTGGGTCGGACCACTCAAAAGCAAAAAAGGGGCTGAGATTCCTTTGCTAAAGATATGCAGAAAAATGCATCCTTGAGATCTAAGACAGTATACACAGTTCTTTTGGGGCCCAGGAGGGAGAGTAGGGTATAGGGGTTAGGCACTGTTGGGTGGATATCTTCAACCCATTTATTAACTTCCCACAAGTCCTGAACAGGTTGGTACTCCCCAGTCTCAGCCTTTTCGACAGGCAGCAAAGGCGTGTTCCATGGAGATTTGCAAGGAACTAGGATCCCGTCTCCTCAGAGGCAGTTAATATGTTTTCTGATCCCTTCCTTTGCTTCCCGGGGAAGGGGTACAGCCGTAGCCATCGCCTTTAATTGTACCACCACTGGCGGTTGTCCCCTTGCCAAGCCAGGGGGCTTCCCTTCTGCCCAGACCTTGGGAAACTCGACCTGTAAGGTTTGGAGAAGGCGTCCCCTCTTTGTCTCCTCTGGTTTTGAGACTGGCTCATAAAGGAGGTATTCATCTACTCCTGGTTTTGAGACTGGCTCGTAAAGGAGGTATTCATCTACTCCTGCCATAAGCACCTGTACAGTGGGTTGTCTCAAGGTTACAGTCATGTCTCCTTCTGAGAACTGAATGCCAGCTCGTAACTTGTGGAGATCTCTTCCCATCAAGTTATATGGGGCATTAGGGAGGACCAAAAATCAATGTTTAACTACTCCTGAGGCCAAATTTAAAGTCCTTTCTGTTGTCCATTTATGTCTCTCTGTGCCATTTGCTCCTTGTACCCAGACTTCCTCTCCAGATAGCTTTCCCATAGGCTTAAGTAATGATGAAAATTGGGCTCCTGTGTCCACCAAAAAATCAACTGATTTCCCCTCGACTTTAATTTTTACTCTGGTGGCCAGCATTGCCGTCTTCCTTTTGGGGCACTCCCTGGACCAGTGTCCTTTTTCCTTACAGTAAGTGCACTGATCTGAATCTAAGTCTTCCCGCCTGCCTTCTCTGTGCTTAGGCTTTTCCTTCCATTTATCATCCCCTAACTGCCTCATGTAATGCCAAAACCTTAACCAGCTTTTTGTGTTTTTTTTTCATCCTCCTGTGCATCCCTGTTGTTAAACACCTTTTCTGCTATTCCCACTAACTCAGATTCTTCCCTTCAAATCCTTCAATTTTCTGAAGTTTCCTCCCTATATCTGGGGCTGACTGACTGGCAAAAGCAAGATTCACTGCCCCCTGATTTTCAGGTGCCTCAGGGTCGATCGGGCTATACATTTCATAGGCTTCAATAAGCCTTTCTAGGAAAGCTCCTGGAGATTCATTCTTACCTTGAGTTACCATACTAATTCTGGTTTAGTCTGAGTGCAGCTTTTACTTCTGGAAATTCTTACCCATTTCAGCTCCAGGACTTCAACACATTCAATACCGGTATTTGTTCTGAAAGTCTCCCATATGAATTTCCTTTAAGGCGGAATTCATCTTACAAGAGAATTTAAACAATTACAAATGACAAAAACTCAGAAAAGATATGGTTAAATATCAAGTGATGACCCTTATCAAAACATTGAAACTTTGGGAAATGTAGAGAACCTCTGGAGTAGTTATAGCATTTACCCAAATGTAACCCAATGTTTATCATTGATTTAGCAGTACTTCCTGAGTAACTTAGCATATCAAGGAAAAGCCTTATGAGTCAAAGAGATCTCATTTACAATTCTGGGTGGGCAAAGAGAACACGATTTACATTTTAACAAATTATGAACTGTTACAACAGAATTCAGTTAAGCACAAAACATGTTTACCAAAAGATATCAAAAGCACAAACCTAGTTCCAGCAACCAGCACTCTAGCATTTTATCCCATTTGTCATCCAAGCAAAACTTCAAAGTTTCAGGTTACCAAAGACTCTGAAAGCTACTTTAACAATTACCCATTAAAACCCTGAGACAGACAATTAACCATCAGTTCAGTCATCTCATTGCTAACAGATTTCATGGTCCACCTGGGCCCATTCCACTTCAGACGCCATGCTTTCCCCGCCAGCAAGCGGGAGGGGCTAGGCAGTCCACGTTGGGCCAGAGAAGGCAAGGAATTCCCTGAAACCAAGGGAGTTTTGGCAGCTGCTTGGGAATATTCCTTAAAGTCTCTGTCTTGAGTTCGGTTCATCCCACAGTGCCAGTTCTGCTTACCAAAAGTGGACCACTAGGCACTCATACTCCACGCCTGGCTCCAATGAGCATCAGCATTGGGCACCTTAACCCAGCATTAGACTAACCCCAGTTGGCTCCAGTTATAGCCCTTAACACATGAAATGAGTGAGGGAAAAGCCCCACATCTATTATAAGGAAAGGAGAGACGAAAGTCAGAGTCCCCTTACTCTCTGCTTGCCCCATTCCTTCAATCACAACAAACAACACAACAGACAACAAAAAGACAACACAAAGACCCAGCTGTCCTGCTGCCAGTGGCGATTTTCTCGGTCCCCGGTGACCGCCTAGGGGGACTCGAACCCCCCGGCCGCCCAAATGTATGTATATATATACACATATGTGTATGTGTACATATATGTATATGTATGTATATGTATATATATGTATATGTACATATACATATATATGATATATAATTTTTATATATGCTATATGAATATATGATATATATAATTTATATATATGATATATAATATATACTAAACATAGAAATACAATAGTATAATTCCACTTCTGTGTATTTACCTGAAGAAAATGAAAACACTAATTCAAAAGATATATACACTGCTATGCTTATTGCAGCATTATTATAAGAGTCAAGATATGAAAGTAACCCAAGTGTCCATCAATAGATGAATGGATAAAGATGTGGTATATATCGATATGTGTGTGTCTGTGTGTACAAAATGGAATAAACATAACAGTTTATAACCATAAAAAACAAGACCTTGACATTTGCAAAATGGATGGACTTAGAGAGTGTGATACTAAATAAATCAGAAAAAAAGACATACACCTTATGATTTCACTTATATGTGGAATATAAAAAACAAAACCAACCAACCAACAAAATAGAATTTTAAATACAGAGAAGAAACTGATGGTTGTCAGAGGGGAGGCTGGTAGGGGTAATCAATGAAGTAGGTGAAGGTGATAATTAATGAATTAATTAATAACATATACATAAATACATAAAACTGTTATGAACATCCATGCATTTGTTGAACAAAGAATTATTGGGTACTTACTTTGGACCAGGAACTAATATGGGACCATAGATTTCAATAGAAAACAGCAGTAAAAAATGTACGGCTTTAGGTACCTGGCTGATTCAGTTAGTAGAGCATGCAACTCTTAATCCTGGGGTTATAAAATGAAAACCTACATTGGGTGAAGAGATTACTTAAGAATAAGATCTTGGAGCACCTGGGTGACTCAGTTAAGCATCTGCCTTTGGCTCAGGTCATGATCTCAGGGTCTTGGGATGGAACCCCGTGTTGGGCTCCCTGCTAAGCAGGAGTTGGCTTCTCCCTCTCCCTCTGCACCTTCCCACTGCTCATACTCTCTCTCTCTTTCTCATCTCTCTCAATTAAATTAATATAAGGAACAGTGTTGAGTATCATGGGGGAAGGGATGAAAAACTGAATAGGAAGATATCAGAGAGGGAAACAAACCATGAGAGACTCTGGACTTGAGGAAACAAACTGAAGGCTTCAGAAAGGAGGGCGGTGGGGAGATGGGGTAAGTGGGTGATGGGTATTAAGGAGGACATGTTTTTTGATGAGCACTGGGTGTATATGCAACTAATGAATCATTGAAGGCTACATCAAAAAGTAATGATATACTATATGATGGTTAACTGGAAGAAGGAAAAAAAGAAAGAAAGATAGAAAGAAAGAAAGAAAAAATGAATATTAAATAAATGGTGGTGCCTATGTGGCTCAGTTGGTTAAGCATCTGACTCTTGATTGCAGCTCAGGTCATGATCTCAGGGTCATGAGATCGAGTCCCACATCATGCTCTGTGCTGAACATGAAGCCTGTATAAGATTCTCTCTCTACACTACCCTTAAAATCAATAAAAAATTAGGTCAACACCTGATCAACTAATAGTAAAACTCACAAGTCATAGAGACAAAAAGAAAATCCTGACAGTAGCTTGGGGGATAAGAGGTCTGTACCCTACAAAGGTAGAGATATTAGATTGGAAGCAGACCTATAGACAGAGATCTGGCAGGCCAGAAAGGACTGGCATGATATATGCGGAACACTAAATGAGGAAACTATGCAGCCAAGAATATTCTACCCAGTGAGGTTGTCATTCTAAATAAAAAGAGAGATAAAAACCTTCCAGGACAAACAAAAACTAAGAGAATTTGCAAACACCAAAACCAGCCCTACAGGAAATGTTGAAAGGGGTGCTCTAAACAATGAGGGAGCCTTAAAGTAACAGACCAGAAAGGATCAGAGACAATATACAGTAACAGTCACCTTATAGGCAATGAAATGGCACTAAATCCATATCTTTCAATGTTATCCTAAATGTAAATGGGCTAAATGCCCCAATCAAAATACACAGGGTATCAGAATGGATAAATAAAACAAGACCCACTGATATGCTATCTGCAAAAAATTCATTTTAGACCTAGAGACATCTACAGAATTAAAGTGAGGGGGTGAAAAATAATTTACCATGCTTATAGACATCAAAAGAAGGCTGGGGTGGCAACTCTTATATCAGAAAAATTAGATTTTGAGCCAAAGACTATAATAATAGATGAGGAAGGACACTATATCATATTTAAAGGGTCTATACAACAAGAAGATCTAACAATTTTAAATATCTATGCCCCTAACACGGGAGCAGCCAATTATATAAACAAATTAATAACAAAATCAATGAAACACATTGACAATAATACAATTAAGAACATTCCATCCTGAAGCAAAAGAATACACATTCTTCTCTAGTGCACAAGGAACATTCTCAGAATAGATCACATCCTGGGACAGAAATCAGGTCTCAACCAGTACCAAAAGACTGGGATCATTCTCTGCATATTTTCAGACCACAATGCTTTGAAACTGGAACTCAACCACAAGAGGAAAGTTGGAAAGAACTCAAATACATGGAGGCTGAAAAGCATCCTACTAAAGAATGAATGGGGTAACCAGGAAATTAAAGAATTAAAAAATGTATGGAAACACATGAAAATGAAAACATTACTGTTCAAAATCTTTGTGATACAACAAAGGTGGCCCTGAGAGGAAAGTATATAGCAACACAAGCCTTTGTCAGGAAACAAGAAGTGTCTAAAATACAAAACCTAACCCTATACCTAAAGGAGCTAGAGAAAGAACAGCAAATGAAGTCTAAAACCAGCAGGAAAAGAGAAGTAATAAAGATCAGTGGAGAAATCAATGAAATAGACACAGAAGAACAGTAGAAAAGATCAATGAAACTAGGAACTCATTCTTTGAAAGAATTAAGAAGATTGATAAAACCTTGGTCAGACTTATCAGAAAGAAAAGACAAAGGACCCAAATTAATAAAATCATGAATGAAAGAGGAGAGATCACAACCAACACCAACGAAATACAATATTTAAAAAAACATATTCTGAGCAACAATATTCCAGCAAATTAGAAAATCTGGAAGAAATGGATGCATTCCTAGAGATGTATAAACTACCAAAACTGAACCAGGAAGAAAGGAAAAACCTGGACAGACCCATAATCAGTAAGGAAATTGAAGCAGTCATCAAAAATATCCCAACAAGAGACTGGGGCCACAGGGATTCCCAGGGGAATTCTACCAAACATTTAAAGAAGAATCAATACCTATTCTCCTGAAACTGTTCCATAAAACATAAATGGAAGAAAAACTTCCAAACTCATTTTATGAGGCCAGCATTACCTTGACCCAAAACCAACAAACGTCCCATCAAGAAGAACTGTAGACCAATATCCCTGATGAGCATAGATGCAAAAATTCCCACCAAAATACTAGCCAATAGGATCCAACAGTGCATTAAAAGGATTGTTCACAGGAACCAAGTGGGAATTATCACTGGGCTTCAGGGTTGGTTCAACATTTGCAAATCAATCAATGTGATACAATACATTAATAAAAAAAGAACAAGAACCATATGATACTCTCAATAGATGCTGAAAAAGCATTTGACAAAGTACAGCATCCTTTCTTGACCAAAACTCTTCACAGTGTAGGGATATAGGGAACATTCCTCAATATCATAAGACCTATCTATGAAAAACTCACAGCAAATATCATTCTCAATGAAGAAAAACTGAGAGCTTTTCCCCTAGGGTCAGGAACACAGCAGGATGTCCACTATCACCACTGCTATTCAACATAGTTCTAGAAGCCATAGCCTCAGCAATCAGACAACAAAAAGAAATAAAAGGCATCTGAATTGGCAAAAAAGAAGTCAAACTCTCACTCTCTGCAGATGATACTGTATGTGGAAAACCCAAAAGACTCCACCCCAAAACTTCTACAACTCATAGAGGTATACAGTAAACCGTCAGGATATAAAATAAATGCACAGAAATCAGTTGTGTTTCTATACACCAACAACAAGACTGAAGAAAGAGAAATTAAGGAGTCGATCCTATTTACTATTACACTCAAAACCATAAGATACCTAGGAATAAATCTAATTAGAGGGACAAAGAATCTATACTGAGTACATAGAATAGAATACTGAATACATAGGAAACAGAGTACATAGAATATAATAGTCATGAAAGAAATTGAGGAAAACACAAAGAAATAGAAAAGCGTTCCATGTTCATGGATTGGAAGAACAAATATTGTGAAAATGTCTATGCTACTTAGAGAAATCTATACATTTAATGCAATCATTATCAAAATACCATCAATTTTTTCAAAGAAATGGAACAAATAGTCCTAAAACTTATATGGAACCAAAAAAGACCCCAAATAGCATGAGAAATGTTGAAAAATAAAATCAAAGCTGGCAGCATCACAATTCCAGGCTTCAAGCTCTATTACAAAGCTGTAATCACCAAGACAGTACAGTACTGGCACAAAAACAGACACATAGATCAATGGAACAGAATAGAGAGCCAAGAGATGAACCTTCAACTCTAGGTCAACTATCTTCAACAAAGCAGGAAAGAATATCCAAAGGCAAAAAAGGCAGTCCTTCAACAAATGGTGTTGGGAAAATTGGACAGCCACATGCCAAAGAATGAAACTTGACCATTTTCTTATACCACACCCAAAAATAGACTCAAAATGGATGAAAGATCTCTATGTGAGACAGGAATCCATCAAAATCTTTGAGGAGAAGACAGGCAGCAAATAATTCAACATCAACCACAGCAACTTCTTCCTAGAAACATCACCAAAGGTAAGGGAAGCAGGGCAAAAATGAACTACTGGGACTTCATCAAGAGAAAAAGGTTTTGCACAGTAAAGGAAACAGTCAACAAAACCAAAAGACAACTGACAGATTGGGAGAAGATATTTGCAAATGACATATCAGATAAAGGACTAGTATCCAAAATCTATAAAGAACTTATCAAACTCAACACCCAAAGAACAAAGAATCCAATCAAGAAATGGGCAGAAGACATGAAGAGACATTTCTGCAAAGAAGACATTCAAACGGCAAGCAAACACATGAAAAAAGTGCTCAACATCACTGAGCATCAGGGAAACACAAATCAAAACCACAGTGAGATACTACCTCAAACCAGTCAGAATGGCTAAAATTAACAGGTTGGGAAACTACAGATGCTGGCGAGGATGTGGAGAAAGGGGAACCCTCCTACCTTGTTGGTAGGAAGGTAAGGTGGTGCAGCCACTCTGGGAAACAGTATGGAGGTTCCTCAAAAAGTTGAAAATAGAGCTTCCATACAGCCAAGCAATCACGCTACTGAGTATTTACCCTAAAGATACAAAAGTGGTGACCTGAAGGGGCATTTGCACCCTAATATTTATAGCAGCAATGTCCACAATAGCCAAACTATGGAAAGAGCCTAGATGTCCATCAACAAACGAATGGATAAAGAAGATTTGGTGTGTGTATATATGCAAAGGAATATTATGCAGCCATCAAAAAAAAGAAATCTTGCTATTTGCAATGACATGGACAGAACTAGAGGATATTATGTTAACCAAAATAAGGCACTCATAGAAAGATAAATATCATATGATCTCACTTACATGAACAATTTAAGGAAAAAAACAGAATCATAAGGCAAGGGAGGGGAAAATGAAACAAGATGAAACCAGAGAGGGAAAAAAACCATAAGAGACTTTTAATCTCAGTAAACAAACTGAGTATTGCTGGAGTGGAGGGGGGTGGGAGGGATGGGGTGGCTGGGTTATGGACATTGAGGAGGGTATCTGCTATGGTGAGCGCTGTGAATTGTGCAAGACTGATGAATCACAGACCTGTACCCCTGAATCAAATGACACATTATATGTTAATTAAAAATAAATAAAATAAAATAAAATAAACAGTAGAAACCACCTAAAACACAATGTTTAGGTCAACAAGGAAATTAAAGAACTTGATTCATGGAAACCAATGAGAACAAAAACACAACAGTCCAAAACCCATTAGATACTGCAAAGGTGGTCCTCAGGTGGAAATACATAGCCATCCAAGCTTCACTCAAAAAAGTAGAAAAATCCCAAATGCAAAAGCTAACCTTACACCTAAAGGACCCATCAAACAGGAGAAGAGAAATAATAAAGATTAGAGAATTGATCAATAAAATAGAAATCCGAAAAACATTAGAGCAGATGAACAAAACTGGAAGGTGGTTCTTTGAGAAAGATAGTAAGATTGATAAATCTCTGGCCAGACATATTCCAAAGAAAAGAGAAAGGACACAAATAAAAAAAAATTAAGAATGAAAGGGAAGAGATCTCAACTAACAGTAAGGAAATAAAAACAATTATTAGACATTATTATCAGCAACTATGCCTATAAATTAAGCAACCTGGAAGAAACGGACGCCTTCCTGGAAAATTATAAACTACCAAGACTAAAACAGGAAGAAATAAACAATCTGAATAGACCAATAACTGGTAATGAAATTGAAATAATAATTAACAACCTCCCAAAAAACAAGAGTCCGTGGTTGGTTGAATTCCCAGGGGAATTCTACCAAGCATTTATTTTTTTAAAATATTTTATTTATTTGACAGAGAGTGGGAGAGCTAGAGAGAGAACACAAGCAGGAGCAGAGGGAGAGGAGAAGCAGGTTTCCTGCCAAGCAGGCTGCCTGATGTACGGCTCAATCCCAGGACCCTGGGATCATGACCTGAGCCGAAGGCAGCTGCTTAACAACTGAGCCACCCAGGCACCCTCTACCAAGCATTTAAAGAAGAAATAATACCTATTCTTCTGATTCTCTTTCAAAAAATAGAAATAGAAGGAAAACTTTCAACCTCATTCTATGAGGCCATCATTACCCAGATGCCAAAATCACAGAAAGACCCCATCAAAAAGGAGAATTACAGACCAATATCCCCGATGAACATGGATGTCAAAATACTCAACAAGATCCTAGCCAATAGGATCTGGCAGTACATTAAAAAGAATTATTCATCACAACCAGGTGGGATTTATACCTGGAATGCAAGGGTGTTCAACCTTTACAAATCAGTCAATGTGATAGAGCACATTCATAAAAGGAAAGACAAGAACCATATGATTCTCTCAGTTGATGCAGAAAAAGCATTTTACAAAATACAGCATCTTTCCTGATTTAAACTTTTCAGAGTGTAGGGATGGAGGGAACATTGCACAATTTTATAAAAACCATCTATGAAGATCCACTGTGAATATCATTTTCAATGGGGAAAAGCAGAGAGTTTTTCCCTTAAGATCAGGAACACTACAAGGATGCCCACTTTCACCACTATTATTCAACATAGTACCAGAAGTCCTAGCATCAGCAATCAGAAAACAAAAAGGAATAAAATGTATTCAAATTGACAAAGAAGAAGTCAAACTCTCTCTCTTCACAGATGACATGATACTTTACGTGGCAAACCCAAAAGACTCCACCCCCAAATTACTAGAACTCATACAGCAATTCAGTAATGTGACAGGATACAAAATCAATGCACAGAAATCAGTTGCTTTCCTATACACTAACAATATAACTGTAGAAAGAGAAATTAGGAATTATATCCCATTTACAAGAGCACCAAAACCCTTAAGATCCCTTGGAATAAATGTAACCAAAGAGATAAAAGATCTATACCCTAGAAACTACAGAACACTTATGAAGGAAATTGAGGAAGAAACAGAGATGAAAAATATTCCATGCTCATGGATTGGGAGAATAAACATTGTTAAAATGTCTATCCTGCCCAGAGCAATCTGCAATTTCAATGTCATCCCAATCAAAATATCACTGGCATTTTTCAAACAGCTGGAACAAACAATCCTAAAATTTGTATGGAACCAGAATCCCCAAGGCACTGCTGAAAAAAAAAAAAGCTGGGGTATCACATTGCCTAAGTTGATGCTATATTAAAAAGCTGTGATCACCAAGACAGCATGGTACTGGCAAAAAAACAGAGACATGGATCAATGGAAGAGAATAGAGTCTCCAGAAATGGACCCTCAACTCTATGGTTAACTAATCTTTGACAGAGCAGGAAAAAACATCCAATGTAAAAAAGAAAGTTTCTTTAATATATGGTGCTGGGAAAATTGGACAGCTATATACAGAAAAATGAAACTCAGCCATTGTTTTACACCATACACAAATATTAACTCTAAATGGATGAAAGACCTTAATGTGATACAGGAATCCATCCAAATCCTTGAGAACATAGGCAGTAATCTCTTCCACATCAGCCACAGCAACCTCTTTCATGACCATCTCCAAAGGCAAGGGAAACAAAAGCAAATATGATCTTTTGGGACTTCAAGATAGAAAGCTTCTGCACAGCAAAGGAAACAGTCAACAAAACTAAGAGGTAACCCACAGAATGGGAGAAGATATTTGCAAATGACACTACAGACGAAGGGCTGATACCCAAGATCTATAAAGAACTTCTCAAACTCAACACTCAAAAAACAAATAATCTAGCCAAAAACTGGGCAGAACACATGAACAGATACTTCTCCAAAGATAACATACTAATGGCTAACAGACACATGAAAAAATGTTCAATCTCATTAGCCATCAGGGAAATTCAAATCAAAACCACATTGAGATACCACCTTACACCAGTTATAATGGCAAAAATTAAGAAGGAAGGAAACCAAATGTTAGAGAGGATGTGGAGAAAGGGGAACCCTTTTACACTGTTGATGGGAATGCAAGTTGTTACAGTCACTTTGCAAAACAGTAAGGAGGTTCCTGAAAAAGTTGAAAATAGAGCTACCCTATGACCTAACAATTGCACTACTGGGTATTTACCCCAAAGATACAGATGTAGTGAAAATAAGGGCCACATGCACCCCAATGTTCATAGCAGCAATGTCCACAATAGCCAAACAGTGGAAGGAGCTGAGATGCCCTTCAACAGATGAATGGATAAAGATGTGGTTCATATATATAATATAATATTACTCAACCATCAGAAAGGAAAAATACCCACCATTTGCATAGACATGGGTGGAACTGGAGTGTCTTATGCTGACTGAAATAAGTCAAGCAGAGAAAGACAATTATCACATAGTTTCACTTACTTGTGGAACATAAAGAACTGCCTGGAGAACATTAAGGGAAGGAAGGGAAAACTGAAATGGGAGAAATCAGAGAAGGAGAGGAAACATGATAGACTATGGACTCCAGGAAACTGAGGGTTTCAGAGGGGATGGTTTAGGGGATGGGCTAACCTATTGAATAGTGTTAAGGAGGGCATATGTTGTGATGAGCACTGGGTGTTATACACAAGTAATGAATCATGGAACACTACATCAAAAACTAATGATGTACTATATGGTGACTAACAACATAAAAAAAAGAAAAATTATTCACTATCTAAAATGGAAATTTAACTGGGTATATATATATATATATATATATATATATATATATATATATATGAGCTAAAGCTCATAACTTTACTCCCCCTTATTTCTCTTTCTGACAATCCCAACACATATTTCTCTGGGATGGAAGGCAGCAAACTAGTATATATGGGCCTCTTTTTAAATTTATTAGCACCAGTATTCCTGGCCAGTGTCCTTTTAAAGCATATATCAAATCACATCATTCACATGCTTAAAACCCCTTCTTTAATTCCTGTCATATTAGAATAAAACACAAATTCCTTACCAAACCCTGTAAAGGCTGTACATGTCTTCTCCTGCCTACCTCTCTGAATTTCACAGGAGCCCTATGAAGAGGACATCATTATTAATCCCATTTCACATGTGAGAAAAATGAAACCTTGAAAAGGAGCACATGCCCCACTAAATATCAAAATTAACTGTCTTATATAAAAACAGTTATGGCATTAGTGCAGAGTATAAGAATAGATTGGAAAAATTAAAAATTGATACCATTCAACATTGGTTAAGGATGCAGACCAGTACGCAATTTTATACATTGTAGTGTGAATTGGTCATGCTATTTTAGAAAGAGATTTGGCAGTGTTCATGATCATTTAAAATTATATGTCCTCTGACTGAGCATTCATACTCTAGGTATTATCCTAATTACATACATGCATACATTCACATAATATGTAAGTGTATAAAATAAAATCAAAGTGTATGATCTTTTTCAGTAGTTACCTCTTTTAAGTAGTTACCTCTTTTCATTGTTACCTCTAGGGAAGAGTATGAAACTGGGGCAGGGGTGTGGGTCAGGAGTAATTTTCACTTTCTATTCTATTCTTTATTAAAGATTTATGGCTAGGATATATTCATGATTTTCTTGTACAATTTAAATTAATATTAAAAAAAATAAAATTAAACATGCTAGCAAAACACACTCCAAAAGTCTTTGGTGATGACAGGATTATAACTAACATTTCTTTTTTCTATTGAAACAGGATAACCTTCCTTTGACTCAAAATTGTTCTAAGATTTTTGAATTCTTGATGCACACAAGAGGGGAAAACTGTCATATTAAGACTATGAGCCATTGTCTTTCTCTCAAATAATAACAACTCAGTTACCTTTGGGGTAAGCAGCTCTTTTGTTTTAGGGAAAGTCTCC
The DNA here is from genome assembly GCF_002288905.1 of Enhydra lutris kenyoni. Taxonomy (NCBI): domain Eukaryota; kingdom Metazoa; phylum Chordata; class Mammalia; order Carnivora; family Mustelidae; genus Enhydra; species Enhydra lutris. The sequence continues at coordinate 11,322,685 of NW_019154137.1, forward strand.
CGAACAGCACCTGTGACACAAATTTTAACAATCTGTTTTTTCTCGGAAAAAACTGTAGAGTAAACTGAATGTAGACATTTTAGATGCGGAAGTAACTGTTTTCCTCCATAATGTAAATTGTTATGAATTATTGAATTAGGGCTGTATATGCAGACTTTATTGCTTTGGGGGTAGTAGTGTGGTGGTTTTCTATGAATTTAGACTACACAGTGCTTGGGTTGTTGCTTGTAAACTTAAGATATGGAACTGTTCATCAATTTCTTGATGGATAACTTTAGTTGAGACCTAGAGAACTATAGGAAAGACACACAGATGTGATTTTGCCTGCTACATAATTCTAATTCCCATAAAAAGAGAACCACAACAGGTTTATGTAGTTTAATTATCTGAGACCAGTAGTATTCTATGCAGTGTACTTTATTTTTTTTTTAAGATTTTATTTATCTATCTGACAGAGAGACAGAGATCACAAGAAGGCAGAGAGGCAGGCAGAGAGAGAGAGAGGGAGAAGCAGGCTCCCTGCTGAGCAGAGAGCCTAATGTGGGGCTCGATCCCAGGACCCTGAGATCATGATCTGAGCTGAAGGCAGAGGCTTAACCCGCTGAGCCACCCAGGTGCCCCAGTGTACTTTATTTTTTAATTTATTTTTTCAGTGTTCCAGGATTCATTGTTTATGCACCACACCCAGTGCTCCATGCAATACATGCCCTCCTAAATACCCATCACCAGGCTCACCCATCCCCCCACCCCCTCCCTTCCAAAACCCTCAATTTGTTTCTCAGAGTCCACAGTCTCTCATGCCTCATCTCCCCCTCTGATTTCCCCCAATTCACTTTTCATTTCCTTCTCCTAATGTCCTCCATGTTATTCCTTATGCTCCACAAGTAAGCGAAACCATATGATAATTGACATTCTCTGCTTGACTTATTTCACTCAGCATAATCTCCTCTAGTCCTGTCCATGTTTGATACAAAAGTTGAGTATTCAGTCTTTCTGATGGAGGCATAATATTCCATTGAATATATGGACCATACCTTCTTTATCCATTCATCTGTTGAAGGACATCTTGGCTCTTTCCACA
>NW_019154137.1:11323865-11352479 GCF_002288905.1 Enhydra lutris kenyoni
ATGTCCTCCATGTTATTCCTTATGCTCCACAAGTAAGCGAAACCATATGATAATTGACATTCTCTGCTTGACTTATTTCACTCAGCATAATCTCCTCTAGTCCTGTCCATGTTGATACAAAAGTTGGGTATTCATCCTTCCTGATGGAGGTATAGTATCCATTGTATATATGGATCATATCTTCTTTATTTGTCTGTTGAAGGGCATCTTGGCTCTTTTCACAGTTTGGCAACTATGGCCATTGCTGCTATGAACATTGGGGTACAGATGGCCCTTCTTTTCACTACATCTGTGTGTAGTGGCACACCTTGGGGTAAATACCCAGTAGTGCAATTGCAGTGTCATAGGGTAACTCTATATTTAATTTCTTAAGGAATCTCCACACTCTTTTCTAAAGTGGCTGCACCAACTTGCATTCTCACCAACAATGTAAGAGGGTTCCTCTTTCTCCACATCCTCTCCAACACTTGTTGTTTCCTTTCCTGTTAATTTTAGCCATTCTAACTGGTGTAAGGTGGTATCTCAATGTGGTTTTTTTTTTCAAGATTTTATTGATTTATTCAACAGAGAGAGAGAGAGAGAGAGAGAGAGATCACAAGTAGGCAGAGAAGCAGGCAGAGAGAGAGGGGGAAGCAGGCTCCCCGCTGTGCAGAGAGCCTGATGTGGGGCTCGATCCCAGGACCCTGAGATCATGACCTGAGCTGAAGGTAGAGGCTTAACCCACTGAGCCACCCAGGCGCCCCTCAATGTGGTTTTGATTTGAATCTCCCTGATGGCTAATGATGATGAATATTTTTTCATGTGTCCATTAGCTATTTGTATGTCTTCATTGGAGAAGTGTCTGTTCATGTCTTCTGTCCATTTTTTGATGTTTTCTGTCCATTTTTTGATGTTTTTGGGGTATTGAGTCTGAGTTCTTTATAGATCTTGGATATCATCCCTTTGTCTGTAGTGTCATTTGTGAATATCTTCTCCCATTCTGTGAGTTGCCTCTTTGTTTTGGTGACTGTTTCCTTTGCTGTGCAGGAGCTTTTGATCTTGATGAAGTCCCAAAAGTTCATTTTTGCTTTTGTTTCCTTTGCCTTTGGAGATATGTCTTGAAAGAATTTGCTGTGTGGGTGCCTGGGTGGCTCAATAGGTTAAAGTCTCTGCCTTCTGCTCAGGTCATGATCCCAGAGTCCTGGGATCGAGCCCCACATTGGGCTCTCTGCTCAGCAGGGAGTCTGCTTCCCTTCCTCTCTCTCTCTGCCTGCCTCTCTCCCTACTTGTGATCTCTGTCTGTCAAGTAAATAAACAAAATTAAAAAAAAAAAAAAGAAAGAAAGAAGTTGGTGTAGCCAATGTCGAAGATGTTGCTGCCTATGTTCTTCTCCAGGATTTTGATAGACTCCTGCCTCACATTGAGTTTTTTATCCATTTCAAGTTTATCTTTGTGTATGATGTAAGAGAATGGTCAAGTTTCATTCTTCTACACATAGCTGTCCAATTTTCCCAGTACCATTTTTTTTTAATTTATTTATTTGAGAGACAGAGAGAGAGCATGAGAGGGGAGGTCAGAGGGAGAAGCAGACTCCCCATGGAGCTGGGAGCCCGACGTGGGACTCGATCCCAGGACTCCGGGATCATGACCTGAGCCGAAGGCAGTTGCTTAACCAACTGAGCCACCCAGGCGCCCCCCCAGTACCATTTATTGAAGAGACTGTCTTTTTTCCACTGGATGTTTTTTCCTGCTTTGTCAAAGATTACTTGACGATAGAGTTGCAGGTCCATATTTGCACTCTCAACTCTTTAATTTGAAATCAAATGACCAAAACTTTAGGAAAAGTACTCATACTAAATAAATTGCCTTCTAATTTCACTGTCTTGAGGGTTAAAGAGTAAGCGTACAATTCAACAAGACCTCAACTAAGAGAGAGTGGGAGTTTCCCTTTCAGAAGAGTCGACATTCCCATCAACAGTCATCCTTAAAAATGACAAGGCTTGTGGGAGAGAATGAGAACATGATAACTAGTCCTCACTTGGAGGTAACAGGAAACTTTTCCTCTTTCTTGACATGGAAGAAAATGCATCTTAACCTAGAATGCATTGTGTAAATATGCTAATACTATTTGTTGCCTGGGGCAGGGAGTGGCAGTTAGCTAGTTCCTGGCCACACAGAAGCAAGCTAAGATCTAGTAGAGAGATGCCTTTTATGGAATCTTGATTATATATTTGGCCCTATGGGCCATGAGAGAACCACATGTACTGTTAGTGGTGATGGTGAAATATCTTTTATGTTTTATTTCCCTTCCATGATCCCCAAACTTTTAGTAAAATGTCATGAAAAGTATGTAACATGTGCAATGCACACTTAGAATTGTTTTGCAATTGTTTCAATGGTCTATGACTACCACCATGAAATTCTTAATTTTTGAACAAGGAGCTCATAATTTCTTTTTGCACTGAGCCCCCCAAATTACAAGCCAATCCTGCTCAAAATTTCAGCTTTTTATCAGCTGTGAAGCATATGGGATATCTTACAGGGTTTTTACTCCATGGATGAAGTAGTGGTAGCAACAGTGGTCAAAAGAACATAATGATAGAGAGCAAAGCCACCAGTCCTGAGGACCTTTGGCTGCAGGGGCAGAACACTTAACAAGGATGATTCTGGAGTACCCTTGAATATTTTCATAAAGTAGGGGTACTTCCAAGGGGAACTGCACAGATTGAAATCTCAAAGTCTCCATAATTTAATTAAACAAAATGCGACTTCACTGAAAGTCCATTGTCTAGAATTATTTATATATCCCTTAGGTTTCTTTGCATTTTTTTTTTTACTTTTTAACAGGTTTATATTTATCATGTAAAAATAGAGATGTAGTGCCATCAATCCTAAGAGTTATGAGAAATATTAATGTCTATTTAGTCTAGCAGTTCTTATTCTATGTGCTAAAGACACCTGAGGTAAGGTGCTGTCACAGTAATCTATACACACTAGGACCATTTGTAGTCAGAATAAATAATGTGCCTCACTGTCCTCTCAGCTGAAATGCCTTTTACTCATTCTTTCCTTGCCTGGATGACTCCTACCAAAGTTTTGGGCCTTAGCTTAGAAATGACCTCCACAAGAAAGCCTTCTCTGATGGTCTCAGGCTGCATTAATTGTTCCTTTTTTAAGCTGCCAGAGAACCCTGTACATGCACCACACTATCTATCATCCTACAACTGTCTACTTATTTTATCTATCTCCCCTAATGGACCATGAGACTTTAAAAGTAGAGATCTTGGCTCATTCAACTTTTTTTCCCTATCACTTAGCAAGAAGTCACCTGCCACATCTTAGATGATAATCAATTGTGAATAAATAACTAAATGAATGAACAAAGTACTATATTTTTTTTCAAACTGCATAAGATGCTGTAATTATTAAAGAAAATTTTCACATTATAGTCTAACTGCTGTTAAGTATTCAACTCACAGCTATATTAAGTACACATTACTATCATGGTGGGCTGTGAAATTATTTGATAATAAAAAGGGTCCTTCATCATTAAAAAGACTGAGAATTACTTATCTAGTTTAACTTTTTTATTGTACAATAAAGATACAGAGAAAAGACTGCATTCACTTGCCCGATGTCTCAAAATCTACTAAGGACACTGGGGGCAACAGTCAGCACCTGGGCCCCAGTCTTTTCCTGACTTTTCTAATTCTCTCTTGTTTCTTCTTCCCAAATGTGACAATGCAGCCTACACAAACAAGATTGATGCAAAATGGCTTTCTTGTACTTGTGTCCCCTACTCCGGGGTCTGCAAAGCAGCACTAATAAAGTATCTCAAGGTCCATGTCTACAACCCAAGAGGCTAAATGCAAACATGAGGCAAGCCAGTGAGCAGGCAGAGTGAATGGATCAGCATGAAGTCAAGTCACAGAGCAGGACAAAGTGGTCTTTCGTCCAACTTAGGGTCTGGCAACGTCAGAAGTTAAGCCAATTGAAGGCTTGAGAAACTTCTGCAGCCAAAATTCCAGTTGTATATGATTTCCAAGTAGGCAGGCCCTGTCTCATTCACTGCTATATCTCCAGTGCATAGCAGTGTGCCTGGAATATAGCTGCTGCTTAATTCATATTTGCTTACAGAATTAAAATTGAAAAATGGAAACTGAACTCCTTCAGGTCCTGAAGTAACTTCTTCAAAAACTACCTAAAGCATTTAGCCTTGCAGATTCACTCATCTGACTCTAAATGAGTACTCAATGGTCTGTTATGCTTTAAATTAATCAGACAAGCAACATTTAAGGAACAGGGACTACCCGAGGGAAGCTGGACCTTAAGCCTGTAGCTGAGGGGAGAAGACGGATCCCATTTGATGCTAAAATTAAGGAAACCAAGTCAGATGCTCACATACATAAAGAGACCTTTAAGGCTCATGACCCAAATAAAATGAAGAGACCGCTCCAACATCCTGGAACTATATACCCACAGGAAGAAGGCCTTTTGTGAATAATGTACTCCATTTAGTTTTCCTTTTAGCTTTTTATTTCATGTTCCTTATAATGTGGTTCCTTCTGGATAAATAGGGGGAAGGAGGTGAGTAGAATATGATAGGTAGATAGTAGTGTGATTGTTTCTGGACTCCATAAACCCCAGGGATAGACCTGGAGCCCTGCATACACCTGAGAACTCCTGACTGATTTTAAAAATTTATCTTTTCTCCATAATGGGGTTGGGGACCTTGAGATTTTAAAATAATTACTCCAATTGCCCATTTCCCTTTGCTTGTTTAGACAGATTTAGTGGCCATTTCAAGATGGAACTTTTCTGATTTCTTTCACTTGCCTGAATGCCATTTTGTGACACATTTTTATTCAAGTTCTCAAGTCATTAATTCCCCCTCTTTAATCCTGTTAGGAGCCAGTGTCCTTTAATGTCATTCATTGAATTTCCCAAGAGTGAACTCTTTTTTCTCATCTTGCAAACATCTCCTAATTAATGGTCACTACCACCTTCTCATTAATGCTCAATAGAGGAGGCAATTAATGATCACTCATGCACCAGATGAGATTTTCAGTCACAGCTCACTCTAGTAATGCCGTAGCTTATTTTACTTCAGTCAAAATTTCATTTCTATGTCCTTTCTATAAAAGAGAGGTTGCTATAATCTCACTTTCTCAACTTCTCCCAAGCAAGAGACTCTTTCCATCAGTCAACAAACATGTTCAAGTTTTTTCCATATATATTTATATATCTATATCATCTATATCTATATATGTATATCTATCTATATATTAGTTACTGAAAAACTCTTGCTATTAAAATTATCTCCCTAATCTCAGTAATTACCTCTAAATGCAAAACATCTTTGATTTCTATGTGCCATATATTTCTGCTGACCATCAGCTTATTTTTTAGTAATTATTCTGTTGATGTTTGCAGCACCATTTTTTTTTTAATCTTGGTTCTCTTCAAATTCCTCATACTGTCTCGCCTCATTGTCCTTAACTGGCTCATTTTAATTCATCTATCACTTAAATATTGATATGCTAGAGGATTCTTTCTTGACTCTCTTTCCTAAAATCATCCTATGAAATACCATATTCTTCTGCCCTTTGTTAATCAGTTTCCAAATTGGTTTTTTGCCCCATTATACTTCCTGACCCCAGGTTCATTATCTATCTTTCTACAGAAAATTTCCACTTAGATGACACACAGGTAACTTATACTCATACTCAACATTTATCAAACTAGATTTATCATCTACCACACCTCAAATTTATCCCTCCCCCAGTGCTCTCAGTGAGACACACCACTATTCATGCAGTTGTTTGTAACAGAAATGTATGAGTCAATCTTGATTCTTCCATCTTTCTTATTCCTTTAAACATGATCAAGTCCTGTCAACACTTTCTGCTAATTATCTCTTAAAATCTTATCTTTATTTCCAACTCCTCACTAATTATCACCACTAGTATGAAATCTAAAATCTTTATCACTATTGTCCAATGCTCATTTATTTAATCAATAGTTATTGTGTTGCCAACTGTGTTCAAAGCATAATAGAAGATGCTTTTCATATTTAAGACCCTGGTTACTACTGTAATGTCATCTCTTTAGCTTGATCCAGCCTCCTTACCACTTTCCTTGCTTGAATCATAACTTACTTATGTCTTACTAAATACATAATACTAGTGCTCTATTTCTTCTCTATTTTTGCAGAGACTGTTTACTGTAATTGAGTTTTTAAAATATTTACCCTAAAGACATATATGTAGTGATCTGAAGGGGCACGTGTACCCTAATGTTTATAGCAGCAATGTCCACAATAGCTAAACTATGGAAAGAGCCTAGATGGCCATCAACAGATGCATAGATAAAGAAGATGTGATATATATGTGTACACACACACACACATACACACACAATGGAATGTTATGCATCCATCACAAAACACAAAATCTTGCCATTTGCAACAACATGGATGAAACTAGAGGATATTATACTAAGCAAAATAAGTCAGTCAGAGAAAGACTATTATCATATGATCTCTCTGATATGAGGAATTTGAGAGGAAGGGCAGGGGGGTCGTGATGGGAAAGGAGGGAAAAATGAAACTAGATGGGACCAGAAGGGAGACAAACCATGAGACTCTTAATCTCAGGAACAAACTGATGGTTGCTGGGTGAGGGAAAGGGATAGGGCAGCTGGGTTATGGACATTGGGGACAGTATGTGCTATGGTGAGTACTGTGAAGTGTGTTAAGACTGATGATTCACAGACCTGTACCCCTGAAAAAAATAATATATTATATGTTAATTTTAAAAAGATTCAGTTTAAGCATTACATGGATATAATTAAATACCAATTTAATATTTAATATTTAGATTTATATATAAATTTAATATATTAATTTATTAATAGATTTGACATTAATAAATTATTATGTTAATTTATTAATAAATTTAATATTAAATTACCAATTTAATATTTGATTCAATACTGTTTGTGACCACACAAGGATACCCAGATATGTTATTTAACTTTCTTCCTTGGGAGAATCCATTTGCACTTTTATCAGTCAGACCCATTACCATTACAAGGAAGTAAAGAAACTGGTCTGAGGAGTTTTGTTGGAGGTAGGAAATCATAGGTTAGATGGACTTTAGTTGAGTAAGGGAACCAAGGGTAACATGTCTGCCCAGGATGTCTCTCAGCCCAGTCAACAAAAGCTAGATTAGATTAGGCTTGAGTTATTCAAAAAGTTTTGGAGTTCACTTGCTTGGTACTTTAAACCAAAGAATTTTTTTTTTTGTGGTACACAATCCAAATCCTGAGTTAGACCTATAAGATAACAATCTTGAGGCTCAAAGATTTCTAACCCTCAATAAAACATGGGGATGGGTTCCTTGTCTTTATAGGTAGTATGCTAGCTAGCACTGGAAAGGGAAGAGAGAAGAGCAAGGGATTCTAAAATCTTTGTAAATTTTGTATTTCTTTAAGCTTTTCATTGCCCAACACTCCTTCTAACTCAACTGTCTTTACTAAAAATCACCTGTTTTCTCAATATATCCTTCAGTGGGTGTTTCCCACATGCTGCAACTACTATCTTTAAAGAGATTATTTTTCAATCTAATTTTCTAGCCTAATACTCCCCTCTGCCTATTCTTGACTTTCTTGCTGTTTTATTCCTCCTTCACTTAGGAGATCTACCCAGGATTTGAAACTCAGTATGGAAATAAAGCATATCCATCTTCTCCTCCCCCAGGAAAGCCAGGCTAAGTCCCAAGTGTAAAATATACAACCTGATTTTTGTCTCTTTCCTCTAACATATCACAGGAATTCAAATAATCATCAAATCTTTGTTTTTTAAACCACTGTTTCTCCTGCTCATGACTTATAAAAACTGCATTGCTGGAACGATTGCCTTAAAATCAAGTTTCCAAAACACTATCTTCCAATTTTATAAAAAGACCAATAACAACAACAATAAAAACAAACATGCATACAAGACTTATTATGCACTGAGTACTATTTTAAATTCTGTGTGTGTGTGCAAATATACATACTTCTTTCTCACCTAATCCTCACATGAGATTGCCTATGAGTCAGGCACTACCTAAACTTTACTGATAGAGAAATAGTCACAGAGAAACTAAGAGAATTACCCAAGGTCACACAGCTAGTAAATATTAAAGGCATGCTTTTAACCTAGATTATCTGTCTCTCAAGTCCATGCCATTGACTATTTTACACTAGTTTCTTTTTTGCTTAAAGGCCAGAGGTAAAATTCATCTAACATTCCACATTCTCTTTCCAATAGATTTTCAAGATGTTATAATTAAACACACATCTTTTAATGTCCTGGTCTAAACTCCATATTTGAGCTATATAATATAATAGCAACTAGCCACATGTGGCTATTAAGTTCCTAAAACTTGTCTAATACAACTGGGTCACTGATTTTTTAATTTTATTTAATTTTAATTACTTTTAATTTTAATTACTTTTAATTTTAATTAAAATAGCCACACGTGACAGTGGTTGTTATCTTGGACTGTATAGTAGCATTGGCTTTTCTTTAATAATCAGAAAATAGATGTTAACTAAACATATACTTGTCACTAAACAGAACAATAAATGCATAAGGGCATGGCCTTTTCTTCCCAGTAGAATAGGACATACTTGGGAATGTAAGACACTGGGAAGAATAACTAGCAATTCAATGTTGGTGTTGAATTGAGAGTTATACTAAGACAAGGCAGACCAAGAGAAGTCAGGACACTAAGCTAAGTCACAGATGGTTCATGTTAGGTTCATGGCAAATAGATACAAGCTAATAGCCAGAGTGCCAGGGGTTAGGTCAAAAAAGTACAGGTGGACAAAGAGGAAAAACACATATAATATTTTAGATGTTAACTTAAACAAGAAGCAGATCAGCTGTGGTATCCAACCTGAGACAAGTCAGAAGTCTAAGATGGGCAAAAGGGTTCAGGCTAGCACAAACTGAGTGTATATGCAGTAATTAGTTCATACTGGGCACCAGGCAACAAAGAATAAAAGTGAAATAGGAAGAGAGATAACATATTTAAAAGGAAGACATGCAAGCAAGTGGGTCTACCCTAAAGATGGACTAAGTTAGGATCTCGGAGCCTAATAGCAAGAGCTACTGTCTAGTGAGCACCTACTATGAGCCAGACATCATTCTAGGTGTTTTATACATATATAATTTAGTATTCTGAGGTAAATACTATTATCTTCATTTTATAGATGAGAAAACCAAACCTCAATGAGGTTCAGTTATCTTCCAAAATTACACAGCTATTCAGTGGTAGAACAAGGATTTGAAACCAAATTCTGTCCAATTTTGAAGTCCATCTAATTTTCACTATTCTATCAGATATCTATAAAGTAAACAGCTTTAGGCCTAGGCAGAAGTAAATGTTCTTGGGAATTTGCCAGGCCTAACAGGAAAGAGTAGCTCCTTTCAAAGAGAAGTTCAAAAGAAGAGACAAAACATGAGAGACTCTTAACTATAGGAAAGAAACTGAGGTTTTCTGGAGCACAGGTGGGTGAGGGGATAGGGTAACTGGGTGACTGGCATTAAGGAGGGCATGCAATGTGATGAGCACTGGGTGGTTTTGTTTGGTGTGTTGGTTGGTTGGTTGGTTGGTTTTTTGAGAGAGAGAGATAGAGAAAGAGAAAGTGAGAGAGAGAAAGAGAGAGAGACCACAAGCAGGGGAAGCAGCAGAGAGAGAGGGAAAAGCAGGCTCCCTGCTGAGCAGGGAACCCAATGTGAGGCTATATCCCACCCTGAGATCATGACCTGAACCGAAGGCAGATGCTCAACTGACTAAGCCACCCAGGCACCCCAAGCACTGGGTATTATATGCAACTGATGAATTATTGAACTCTATATCTGAAACTAATGATGAACTATATGTTGACTGATTGAATTTAAATTTAAAAAAAGATTCAGAACCTTAACAATAGGCATATAATGGTATATTAAAGAGGAAAGGGGAGTTTCCACTGAGGGAAGGCCTGAAAGCTTGAGCAGGTCAAAGTTTAAAAATGTAAAACTATTGAGGCTATTCTGGAGGCAGTGCAAAGGATGGAACAATGTTAATATCTCCCACTTACCCACATACAAACCACTGAACTAGATGTTTCCCATAGAACTCAGTGATTTATAGCTATTATTCATGATTCTAAGTTAAATTATTTATGGTAGATGGCATGAACTTTCCTAGATGAAGTCTATATGAAAAGACATGGATTATAAGCAAGGCCTGTCTTGTTCTAAAGCCATACTTTTTCCTTTAAAACAAATAGCTTCCATGAAAAGCCACATGAAAGGCTTTGCTCTTTCCCTACTCTTCAAATATTCCTTTCTGAGACTTCCTTCTATTCTTTAGATCCCCTTTGAGATTGGGTGCGTATCTCAATGGTCCAAAGTCCAGACCATCCAAGGATATCTTGGTCTCTGAAGATCACGTCCTCTTTTCAGCTATTAATTTCCATAGTAGTCAACCCAGTGGCAGCTCCAGAATTTCTGTGTGGTAAGAGCATTTAGGTACGGTGATCTGGTTAAAGGCTTACCTAGGGAGCCTGTCTTGAAGCTGCATCTCCATATCAAACTACTAAACACATGGTTCTTGCTTTGCTTTACATGAAAGGTTCTATTTCGTAATTACTGTTCTATTTTTTAAATTTTGTTTTATTAAAGTAAAATTTATGTATAGAGAAATGTACATAATAAGGTACAAATTTAATGAGATTTGACAAATGTATATATTCTTGCAAGCACACCCAAATCAAGATATAGAATATTTCTATCATCCCAACAAAAGATTAAAGTTTCTTTCTTACTGCTTTCCAGTCAATCCCTCACTACAGCTGCCAGGCTGGGCAACTGCTGTTTGGATTGTCTGTTCTCAAAATTCATTTAAATTGAATAATATTATATATACTATTTTGTGTTCTGGTTTCTTTCATTCAATCTTGCATATGTAGCATTGGTCAACTTATTAAAGAGAACACCCTTTCTCCATTGTATATTCTTGACCAACCTTAAAAAAAAAAAAGAAGGAAATCCTGTCATTTGCAACAACATGGACAAAACCTTATATGCTATTATGCTAAGTAAAATAAACCAGACACAAAAGAAACAATACCATATGATCACACCTATATGAGGAATCTAAAGTAGTCAAACTTACAGAAGCAGGGAGTGCAATGGTGGTTACCAAAAACTAGGGAAAGGAGAAACAAGGAGGTGTTGGTGAAAGGCACAAAGATTGGATTATACAGGATGAATAATTCCTAAATATCTACTGTATATCACAGGGCCTATAGTTAACAACACTGAATTATATATTGAAAAATATGCTATCACAGTCAATCTTATGTTAAGTGGTTCTACCACTATAGAGATAGATAGATGATAGATGATAGGTAGATAGATAGATAGATTAATGATAGACAAACAGATTAGATAGATAGATAGATAAGGTAGGAAGTAACTTTTGGAGACAATGGATGTGTTTATGGCATTGATTGTGGTGATAGTTTCAAGGATGTATACTTATCTCCAAACTCATAAATTGTACACATTAAATACAGCATTTTATATGTCAATAATATCTCAATAAAGTAGTATTAAAAATTAATCTGTTTCACATGCATCAGTAATTCATTCTTTTTGCTAAGTAGTATTCCAATGAATTGATATATCAATGTTCATCTATTCTCCTGTTAAGATACATTGGGCTCTTTCTATTTCGGAGGCATTATAAGTAAAGTTTACAATTTAAGAATTCCATCCAAGTCTCTTTTGTGGACATATATTTTCATTTATCCTAGGAAAAGTGCTAGAAGCCAAAATGTTGGGTCACAGCGTAAGTGTATGTTATTGTAAGGAACTGCAAAATTGTTTTCCAAAGGGGTTGCAACATTTTATATTCTTACTAGCAAAGTACTAGAGTCTTGGTTGCTTCACATACACACAAAACTTTGGAGTTGTCAATCTACTTAATTTTACGCATTCTGGTGGGTGTATGGTAATATCTCACTATGGTTTTAATTTTAATTTCCCTGAATACTAATGACACTGAACATCTTTCCATGTGCTTAGTAAGGTTCTCTATGTTTATAGTGGTAGACTACACATATCTTCTACCAGTTAAACTCAGACACTATTAACTGGAAGTTTTTTGTATTAAGGAAGGCAGGGCTAATGGAGATTATAGGATGGCCTACTGCCTTTCTATCAATCTCTAAGCGTGATCATTGTGTCTAACTCTGTAAGAAAATGTCACTGCTGCCATTGCTGCCTTCAAAACTGCAAAATATTCCATTGTATATATGGACCACATCTTCTTTACCCATTCACCTGTTGAAGGACATCTTAGCTCTTTTCACAGTTTGGCGACTGTGGCCATTGCTGCTATGAACATTGGGGTACAGATGACACATCTTTTCACTACATCTGTATCTATGGGGTAAAAACCCAATGGTGCAATTACAGGGTTATAGGGTAGCTCTTTTTTAAAATTTTTTGAGGAGTCTCCACACAGTTTTCCAAAGTGGCTGCACCAACTTGCATTCCCACCAACAGTGTAAGAGGGTTCCCCTTTCTCCATATCCTCTCAACACTTGTTTCCTGTCCTGTTAATTTTGGCCATTCTAACTGGTGGGTGGTATCTCAGTGTGGCTATGATTTGAATCTCCCTGATAGCTAAAGATGATGAAAAATTTCTTTTTGATATATAGTCATATCTTTATCTATATCTATAATGGTAATACATATATATATATATTTTCCTCTAGTAAGTTCTGGCACTCACAATACCCCCACTGAGCTTCTAGAACATATGATATCATTTCAAAGACATATGACAGAGAAACAATGTTTAGATTTCTAAAAGTGACACAAACTGAATTTTAACTGTAACAAACTGTTGTACCAAGCTATGTTTAAAAACTATATATTTAGAAACAATAACACATGCTGCCAAAGACTGTTTGAAGTGTTCGTTCTCTGTACTATGCATAAAGACTTTCTATTTTTTTTATTTCTTTTCAGCTTAACAGTATTCATTGTTTTTGAACTACACCCAGTGCTCCAGGCAATATGTGCCCTCCCTAATACCCACAACCTTTTCCCCCCAACCTCCCACCCCCTGCCCCTTCAAGACCCTCAGATTGTTTTGCAGAGTCCATAGTCTCTCATGGTTCACCTTCCCTTCCAATTTCCCTCAAATCCCTTCTCCTGTCCATCACCCCATGTCCTCCATGTTATTTGTTATGCTCCACAAATAAGTGAAACCATATGATAATTGACTCTCTCTGCTTGACTTATTTCTCTCAGCATAATCACTTCCAGTCCCGTCCATGTTGATACAAAAGTTGAGAATTCATCCTTTCTGATGGAGGCATAATACTCCATAGTGTATATGGACCACATCTTTATCCATTCGTCCGTTGAAGGGCATCTTGGTTCTTTCCACAGTTTGGCGACCGTGGCCATTGCTGCTATAAACACTGGGGTACAGTTGGCCCTTCTTTTCACTACATTTGTATCTTTGGGGTAAATACCACGTAGTGCAATTGCAGAGTCCCAGGGAAGCTCTACTTTTAATTTCTTGAGGAATCTCCACACTGTTCTCCAAAGTGGCTGCACCAACTTGCATTCCCACCAACAGTGAAAGAGGGTTCCCCTTTCTCCACATACTCTCCAACACATGTTGTTTCCTGTCTTGCTAATTTTGGCCATTCGAACCGGTGTAAGGTGGTATCTCAATGTGGTTTAATTTGAATCTCCCTGATGGCTAGTGATGATGAACATTTTTTCATGTGTCTGATAGCCATTTGTATGTCTGCATTAGAGAAATGTCTGTTCATATCTTCTGCCCATTTTTTGATATGATTATCTATTTTGTGTGTGCTGAGTTTGAGGAGTTCGTTATAGATCCTGGATATCAACCTTTTGTCTTTCTCTGTACTGTCATTTGCAAATATCTTCTCCCATTCTGTGGGTTGCCTCTTAGTTTTGTTGACTGTTTCCTTTGCTGCGCAGAAGCTTTTGATCTTGATGAAGTCTCAAAAGTTCATTTTTGCTTTTGTTTCCTTTGCCTTTGGAGACATATCTTGAAAGAAGTTGCTGTGGCTGATATCGAAGAGGTTACTGCTTATGTTCTCCTCTAGGATTCTGACGGATTCCTGTCTCACGTTGAGGTCTTTTATCCATTTTGAGTTTATCTTTGTGTACAGTGTAAGAGAATGGTCGAGTTTCATTCTTCTACATATAACTGTCCAATTTTCCCAGCACCATTTATTGAAGAGACTGTCTTTTTTCCACTGTATATTTTTTCCTGTTTTGTCGAAGATTATTTGACCATAGAGTTGAGTGTCCATATCTGGACTCTCTACTCTGTTCCACTGGTCTATGTGTCTGTTTTTACTCCAGTACCATGCTGTATTCGTTATCACGGCTTTGTAGTAAAGCTTGAAATCATGTAATGTGATACCGCCAGTTTTATTTTTGTTTTTCAACATTTCCTTAGAAATTTGGGGTCTCTTCTGATTCCATACAAGTTTTAGGATTATTTGCTCCAGGTCTTTGAGAAATACCAGTGGAATTTTGATCAGAATGGCATTAAATGTATAGATTGCTCTAGACAGTAGAGACATTTTAACAATGTTTATTCTTCTGATCCAAGAGCATGGAATGATCTTCCATCTTTTTGTGTCTTCTTCAATTTCTTTCATGAGTGTTTAGTAGTTCCTCGAGTAGAGATCCTTTACCTCTTTGGTTAGGTTTATTCCCAGGTATCTTATTGTTCTTGGTGCTATAGTAAATGGAATCGATTCTCTAATTTCCCTTTTTGTATTTTCATTGTTAGTGTATAAGAAAGCCAATGATTTCTGTACATTGACTTTGTATCCTGCCATTTTACTGAATTGTTGTATGAGTTCTAGTAGTTTCAGGGTGGATTCTTTTGGGTTTTCCATATAAAGAATCATGTCATCTGCAAAGGGAGAGGGTTTGATTTCTTCATTGCCAATTTGGATACCTTTTATTTTTCTTTGTTGTCTGATTGCTGTTGCTAGGACTTCTAATACTATGTTGAACAAGCGTGGTGAGAGTGGGCATCCTTGTCGTGTTCCTGATCTCAACGGGAAGGCTGCAAGATTTTTCCCATTGAGGATGATATTTGCTGTGGGTCTTTCATAGATAGATTTTATGAAGTTCAGGAATGTTCCCTCTATCCCTGTACTTTGAAGCATTTTAATCAGGAACGGATGCTGGATATTGTCAAATGCTTTTTCTGCGTCAACAGAGAGGACCATGTGGTTCTTCTCTCTTCTCTTATTGATTTGTACTATCACATTGATTGATTTGCGAAAGTTGAACCATCCTTGTAACCCAAGAATGAATCCCACCTGGTCATGGTGGATAATCTTTTTAATGTACTGTTGGATCCTGTTTGCTAGGATCTTGTGAGATTCTTAGCATCCATATTCATCAGTGATATTGGTCTGAATTTCTCCTTTTTGGTAGGGTCTTTGCCTGGTTTGGGGATCAAGGTAATGCTGGCTTCATAAAAAGAGTCTGGAAGTTTTCCTTCTGCTTCAATTTTTTGAAACAGCTTCAGGAGAATAGGTGTTATTTCTTCTTTGAAAGTTTGGTAGAATTCCCCAGGGAATCCATCAGGTCCTGGGCTCTCGATTTTTGGGAGGTTTTTGATCACTGCTTCAATCTCGTTACTAGATATCAGTCTATTCAGGTTGTCAATTTCTTCCTGGTTCAATTTTGGGAGTTTACAGTTTTCCAGGAATGCATCCATTTCATCTAGGTTGCTTAGCTTATTGGCATATAACTGTTGATAATAACTTCTGATGATTGTTTCAACTTCCTTGGTGTTAGTTGTGATCTCTCCCTTTTCATTAATAATTTTATTAATTTGGGCTTTCTCTCTTTTCTTTTGGGTTAGTGTGGCCAATGGTTTATCGATCTTATTCATTCTTTCAAAAATCCAGCTTCTAGTTTCATTGATACATTCTACTGTATCTCTGGTTTCTACCTCATTCATCTCTGCTCTAATCTTGATTCTTTCCCTTCTTATGTGTGGAGTTGGTTTGATTTGTTGTTGGTTCTCCATCTCTTTAAGGTGTAGAGACAGGTGGTGTGTTCTGGATTTTTCAATTTTTTTGAGGGAGGCTTGGATGGCTGTGTATTTCCCCCTTACGGCCGCCTTTGCTGTATCCCATAGATTTTGGACCGAAGTGTCTTCAATCTCATTGGTTTCCATGAATTGTTTCAGTTCCTCTTTGATCTCCTGGTTGATCCAAGCATTCTTATGCAAGGTCGTCTTTAGCTTCCAGGTGTTATAGTTCTTTCCAAACTTTTCCTTGTGATTGAGCTCCAGTTTCAAAGCATTGTGATCTGAGAATATACAGGGAATAATGTCAGTCTTTTGGTATCAGTTGAGTCCTGATTTGTGACCTAGTATGTGGTCTATTCTGGAGAAGGTTCCATGTGCACTTGAGAAGAATGAGTATTCTGTTGTTTTAGGGTGGAATGTTCTGTATATATCTATGAGGTCCATCTGGTCCAATGTGTCATTCAATGCTCTTCTTTCTTTATTGATTTTCTGCTTTGATGATCTGTCTATTACTGAGAGAGGCGTGTTAAGATCTCCTACTATTAAGGTATTCATATCAATATGACTTTTTATCTTGATTAATAGTTTTCTTATGTTATTCGCTGCTCCCATATTGGGGGCATAGATATTTACAATTGTTAGATCATCTTAGTGGATAGTCCCTTTAAGAATTATGTAGTGTCCTTCTGTATCTCTGACTTCAGTCTTTAGTTTAAAATCTAACTTATCTGATATGAGAATCACTACCCCAGCCTTCTTTTGAGGCCCATTGGCATGAAAGATGCTTCTCCATCCCTTCACTTTCAGTCTGGGTGTATCCTTCGGTTCAAAGTGGGTCTCTTGTAGACAACATATGGATAGGTCCTGTCCTTTTATCCAGTCTGCAACCCTGTGTTGTTTTATGGGCGCTTTAGGCCATTCACATTGAGAGTGATTATTGATAGATACATTTTTATTGACATCATGTTACCTTTGAAGCCTTTCTTTCTGTAGATTGTCTCTACATTTCTGTTCAATGCTATTCTTAGGATTTTTCCTCTTTTATAGAACCCCGCTTAATATTTCCTGCAGTGTTGGCTTGGTGGTTGCATAGTCTTTTAAGCCTTGCCGATCTTGGAAACTCTTTATCTCTCCATCCATTTTGAATGTCAGTCTTGCTGGATAATGTATTCTTGGCTGCATGTTCTTTTCATTTAGTGCCCTGAATATATCTTGCCAGCCCTTTCTGGCTTGCCAGGTCTCTGTGGACAGGTCTTACATTATTCTGATGGGCTCTCCTCTGTACGTAAGGAGCTTCTTTTTCCTGGCTGCTTTCAAGAGGGTCTGCCTACAATTATAATTCTTCATTCTTACTACTAGGTGTCTCGGGGACTTTAGAGA
The DNA here is from genome assembly GCF_002288905.1 of Enhydra lutris kenyoni. Classification (NCBI taxonomy): domain Eukaryota; kingdom Metazoa; phylum Chordata; class Mammalia; order Carnivora; family Mustelidae; genus Enhydra; species Enhydra lutris. Next base: position 11,341,385 of record NW_019154137.1, read on the forward strand.
ATCTATAATCTTGGGGGGAAACCGTTCTGCCTCTAGTACATGAACACTGGTTCCATTCGTGAGATTGGGAAAATTTTCATGGATAACTTGTTCCACTATATCTTCTAGACTTCTTTCTTTCTCTTCCCCTTCAGGGATTCCAATAATTCTGACGTTGGAACTTTTCATGGCATCATTTATTTCCCTGATTCTGTTTTCGTGGCTTCTAAGCTGTTTGTTCCAGGCTTCCTCCTGATCCTTTCTCTCTGTTTGTCCTCCAGATCACTAATTCTATCCTCTGTCTCAGTTACCCTAGCTTTTAGGGAATTTAGATTATATTAGAACTCATTGAGAGCATTGTGAACCTCATCCCTGGTAGCTTTCAGTTCTGCCCTAACATTGTAAACATCATCCCTGGTGGCTTTCAGTTCTGCCCTGATCAATTCTGTTTGGTCATCCACGGCTTTCTCCAACCTAGCTATTGCCTGGATAATTGTTAGCCTGAATTCCCTTTTCGACATATTGTCTATGTCAATAGCCATTAGCTCTGTTGCAGAAGGCCCATCCTCTGTATTTTTCTTCTGTTGGGCATTCCTCCTCCTAGTCATTTTGGTGAGAGATGACTGAACGGATGGAGCTGGATGTATCGACCATGGTGCAGTCAAGGTGCACCCTGGAACGCTTCTGAGCAATCAGGATTCCCCACCCAAATGAGAGAAAAAAGAAAAGAAAAAGAAAAAAAAAACAGAGAGAGAGAGAGAGAGACAGGAATAAAAGGGAAGATAAAAGAGAAGGCTCAGCCCAAATGGGCCCCAAGGTAAGATTTATGAAGTATACAAACAAAAACAGACAAACAAAAAGACTGATAAAATTATATGACTAGAGGAAAAAAATTATATATATATGCAAAAAAGGAAGAACCTCATCAAAAAGAACCCCGAGTATAAGATTTATATACTATCAGGACAAACACAAATACACAGAAACACTGGCAGAAGAAAAAGATGAGAGAGTGGTTATAAATTCTCAGTGTGGGAGAGGAAGGTTATTTTGATTCTTCCTGGATGTATCTTGAGATCTTTGTTAAAGGACTCAACTTTCTTAAGAAAAAGGGGGATTAAAAATTGGTTTACCTACAGGGGTAGCATTGATTGGGGAAAGGGGATTATCTTGAAATTTAACTCTATATGAATATTAGAAAATAAAAATAATAAAAAGAATAAACTAAACTAAACTAAAATTTAAAAAAGAAATTAAATAAATAGAAAAGCAAAAGAAAAACACAGGTGTATGTATCAAAAAGTTCAGGTTAGAATGTTATTATGGAATTTGATATACTGGACATCTCACTGTGATGGTGAATAGGTTAAAAAATTATCTATATAAAAAAAAATGAACCAGAATAGTGGGAACGAGTTAAAATAAAAGTTGTATCTATGAAGTAGTGGTGGTGGTTCTTTTGTCATCTTCTTTTTTTTTTTTCTTTCCTGGTTGGTTTTCTGGGGGAGGGGCCTGTCACGTGGGTTTTCAGTCAATGATGTTCCCTGAGTTAAGTCCTCCCGCCCCTCTCAAGGGGGTGGGCTCTGAGGAAACTGGTTTTTCAGGCTTTTGTTCTCTGGAGGTTTTTATATTTGTTTTTTCGTTTTGTGTTTTTTTTTTTTTTTTCTCTCGCCTTGACAGCTTTTTACGGTTTTGGGAGGTTTAGAGGAAAGCAAACTGCACCCCAGCCTCCCTCTCAGAGAGAAGCATCAGTCTGCTCCCCTGTGGGTGCTGCAGAGCTGCTGGCAGAGCAGGTTCCAAGTTGCGGTCCCTGGGGATGCAGCATCTCCTGCTTGTACCCAAAACCACGGCAGCGGTGGCTGTCTGGGCAGCTCCAGACCGCCAGAGAGGTTCCAAGCAGCGATTGCACACTGAGATTTTCCCACTGGCCCAGGCTTGGAATGCCTGGTCTTTCCAGGTCTAAGAGAACCGGGCTGGGCCTTCGCGCACCTCTTTAAGGGGAAGGTGTGGGGCGCATGCGTCTCAGGCTCTGATAGCATGGCGGAGTGGTGTTCTGCCGTCTGGCGAGGCTCCCAGCCCCTCACAAGAGCCGGACCCCACACGTTCTCGGGCGCGCTGGCAGCTCAGGGACCAAGACCTGGTTTCTTTGCTACACTCTCTCTGGCTCAGTGCCAGCGGAGGCTGTCCTGATTCCGGGGACTTAAGCCCCTGTCCCTAACCGCCCTGATTCCCACAATTCCCGCCCCCCCACCGCTGTGATCCTTGTTCTTTTTGAGTGCTTTCAACCAGACTCCTTGTTAATACTGGTCCCCAGATGCAGGGCACTCTCATATTGGGGTATTACTTTCCAATCGGTCACCTCTGGTGGCTCCCTCCCCCTTTTATTTATCTTCCGATATCAGTCTGATGTTCCCACTTCACTTTACCTGCCCACTGGCGTCTTCTGCCCCTGTAGAGATCCAGACGCGTATAATTCTGATCTCAGGCTTGTTTGATGGGTGATCGGAGTTCTTTGGTAGGTAATCAGCTCACTTTAGGGTACAGGTTGAAACGGTGCCTCCTCCTACTTCCCCGCCATCTTGTCTCCCCAGTGATGAACAATTTTTAATGTTTCTGTTAGCCATTTGTATTTCTTCTTTGGAGAAGTGTCTGTTCATGTCTTCTCATTTTTTGACATGATTATCTGTTTTTTGGGTGTTAAGTTTGAGGAGTTCTTTATAGATCTTTGATATCAGCCCTTTGTCTGTAGTGTCATTTGTGAATATCTTCTCCCATTCCGTGGGTTGCCTCTTGGTTCTGGTGACAGTTTCCATTGCTGTGCATAAGCGTTTGATCTTGATGAAGTCCCAAAAGTTCATTTTCACTTTTGTTTCCTTTGTCTTTGGAGAAATGTCTTGAAGGAAATTGCTGTTGCTGATGTTGAAGAAGTTACTGCCTATGTTCTCCTCTAGGAATTTGATAGATTCCTGTCTTGCATTGAGGTATTTTATCCATTTCAAATTTATTTTTGTGTATAAGAGAATGGTTTAGTTTCATTCTTCTATACATAGCTGTCCAATTTTCCCAGGACGATTTATTGAAGAGACTTTTTGCCACTGGATATTTTTTTCTGCTTTGTTAAAGAATATTTGACCATAGAGTTGTAAGTCCATATATGGACTCTCTACTCTATTTTACTGGTCTATGTGTCTGTTTCTGTGCCAGTACCATGCTGTCTTGGTGATCACAACTTTGTAGTAAAGCTTGAAATCAGGTAACATGACGCTCCCAGGTTTGTTTTACTTTTTCAACATTTCCTTGGCAATTTGGCATCTTTTCTGGTTCCATACAAATTTTAGGATTGTTTGTTCCAGAACTTTGAAAAATGCTGGTGGAATTTTATCTAGGTGGCATTGAAAGTATAGATCACTCTGGGCAGTATAGACATTTTTAAACAATGTTTCTTCTTCCAATCCATGAGCATGAAATGCTTTCCCATCTTTTTGTGTCTTCTTTGATTTCTTTCATGAGTGTTCTGTAATTCCTCGAGTACAGATCCTTTACCTCTTTGGTTAGGTTTATTCCAATGTATCTTATGGTTTTTGGTGCTATAGCAAATGGAATTGATTCCCTAATTTCCCTTTCTATATTTTCATTGTTAATGTATAAGAAAGCGACTGATTTCTGAGCATTGATTTTTGTATCCTGCCACATTACATATATACAATGGAATATTATGGAGGCATCAGAAAGGATGAATACCCAGCTTTCGTATCAATAGGGACAGGACTGGAGAAGATGATGCCGAGTGAAATAAGTCAAGCAGAGAGAGTCAATTGTCATATAGTGACACTTATTTGTGGAGCATAAGGAATAACATGAAGGACATTAGGAGAAGGAAAGGAAAAGTGAAGAGGGGGAAATATGAGGGGGAGATGAACCATGAGAGACTGTGGACTCTGAGAAACAAACTGTGGGTTTTGGAGGGGTGGGGGTTGAGTAAGCCTGGTGGTGGGTATTATGGAGGGCATTTATTGCATGGAGCACTGGGTGTGGTGCATAAACAATGAATGCTGGAACACTGAAAAGAAATAAAATAAAATAAAATGGAAAAAAATTCTTCATAAAGATTTGATATCTCTCACATTACCACTCGAGAAAGTACATTACCAAAGAATAATTATGATGACTATGTCAGCACTCTATAGCTCCTTTTTACAAAAGCTATAATGTATACCCCTCCCCCCTTGCCTTTAAATCTAAATTTTCACTGTTCTTTATTCTTATCTGTATCCAAAATATTGGTTTAGGTCCAGGTGCCGTAACTGCATGTACTCAACCAAAAGAGGTTTAATTCTGCAAGGTAACTGTTCTCTGATGAATACTAATCAGGCAAAATATCCACTCTTTTTTAAAAAAGATTTATTTATTTATTGGAGAGAGAGAGAATGAACAAGCAGTGAGGAGGGGCAGAGGGAGAGGGAAAAGCAGACTCCCTACTGAGCAGGGGGCCCAATGCAGGGCTCAATCCCCGGACCCTTGGATCATGACCCAAGCTGAAGGCAGATGCTTAACCCACTGAGCCACCCAGGTGCCCCAAAATATCCACTCTTTGAACAGAAGCAACTGAAGACCTTAGACAACCTCATTAGAAGTAAATATTGACTTTGCTTGTATTTTTCTCTCTTAAACTTTATTATCTACAATATTTGTCATATACGAAAATAGTTTTTCAAATAATCAAACATTTTGGAATTTTTTCCCAAGGTTTTTTTTTTAAAGCTCCAGTTCTCTCACCCTACTCAAAATGGTCAGAACGCAAACAGAATACTTCAGAGTGTCTATATACTATTGTATGGTAGGAGAATGAGGTGACTCAGATCTGCTTTCCAATTCTATCTCAGCCTCAGTTATCTCACTGTTAATATTGGGATAATACATATTTCATAGGACTGTAGTAAGGATAATTTCTATAAAGCATACAGTATATAATAGGTATTCAATAAAGACCAGTTTCTTTACCACTTTTACCTATTTTTATTCCTATGTCAAGGTTAAACACTAAATAATATCAATACAAAGGAAATTCAGGATTAAGATCCCATTTGCACTCTTACTGTCCAACATTTGTTTTAAGTAAAATCTGTCTCCATCAAAATTATCAGAGTCCACATCAAATGAGAACAATATTTGAATTTCAACACACCCTATATTACATAAGCGAAATTCAAGTTCACCTAGCTGCCTCATTTAACCAGGATATATGGGTTTGTTTAAACACATACTTTTCAAAATGACAATAAAAAACCCTAATTCATGGATTTACTCATTTCAGTTCTTTGTTGTAGATATGTCACAATTTGGCATGTTCATATGTGACTGTCATGTATGTATTTGTCTTTGCATGTGTGTTTTATATGTATGTTTTATTTTTTCTTTCTCATAAATCAAGCCAGAAACCTTTTGAGATCAGGGATTGTATCTCTATTACAGTAAAATCCGCACCATTAGTAGCATGTATGTCTTCCCCATTAGACTAAGCTTTCCTGGCAAACAAGGACCAAATCTCCTCCAACCCAGCTCAGAGTTAACAATTGCTCCTGGCTGTCAATCCCTTGTTGATTGTGTGAGCATACAGTGGAGCCTGGGGATTACTGATAGATACTAAAAGCAGCTGAGTATGTATCTTGGAGACCTGTGTCACACAAAATTGCATCCTAGATTTAAGGTAGCCATAATGAAGTCACTCCTGAGTGAGATGCTTAAATGGCTAAGGAAACTATAGATGTTCCCTTTACATTAATAGAATCATAGCCAAATGGCCAATAACATGCAGCAACAAAGAACCATACTAAGAACATGATGGTTGGGAAAGTTTCTTGGAATGTAAACAACACTGGGCTGGAATTCAGAGACCACCTGGGGTCCTGCCCTAACTCTACTACTGACTTTGCTGTGATCATGACACATTTACTTTATCTGTCTGGATCTCAGATCCTGGATCCCTTATGAAATGAGCAGATGAGACCCTGAGTTCCATCCCAGGTCTAACAGTCTAAAGTTTAACATTAAATGAAAATTGATGCCTCTATTTCAAAATTCATGCTAAAATTAAAATCTATATGATACAGGTTAGCACATGATCAATTGCTGCTTTGCTCTTGAATTGTTTCTTATACATTCAATTTGTATCTCTGATACAGGAATCATGGATCACACACATCTGTATATTAGGCCAAAACCTAGCCCATGGATGCTCAAACTAGCATATGCTTTTAAAAATATCTGTGTTGATTGATTGAACTGGAAAATGAGAAATCTGACTACTGATGTGGCCTCACACCTGGGATGTCAAGATTAGCAAGGTAATATATATTAACACTGACACTGCTTTGAGCTTGCTAAATAAGAGGTGGTATAAGTTCAGAGTAAAAGCACAGATCAGGATCAATTTTCTATTTCCTTATAAATCTTTTCAGTGCTTAGCAAATATAAAATAACATGATGAGATCTGCTGGCTTCTTTGAAAACCCATTTTTCGCCCAAGAAGTCTGGTATTTCTATGTCTGACCATAGAATAGTTAAAAATACTTTCTTGGAAACTTTGCTCAGTAGTAGACACTGAGATCAATCCTATGTGTTTTGCTGTGAGTGATTTTAGAGATGCTCATAGTCACCAATTCTGCTCAATAGCCTCTTTACTTACAGTTTTTTATGGTTACTGAGATTTTCACTTTGGAGTCACCTCTGGGGCCAGAAGTAGTAAGACTTAGGTAGTTTGGATGATGGAAAAAAGGAGCAAGAAATATATACTGGGCATTGGAGAGCAAGTCCAGGAAAGGGATAAGAAGGCACTCAAAGAGAAAAGAGAAAAAAGAGAGAGAGAAGAAGGAAAGCATTTTTTCTTCTACAATTGTACCAGGACTGTAAAAAAAATGGGGAGGGGTGGGTAGAAAAGAAAATATACATTCTATTCTACAGACTAAGTAAAATGACTAATTAAATATGATTTGTAAAGGTAACCACTATCATTTCATTAGACCCTGGGCATATCTTTCAGCGTTTGACTTCTGCAATGAAATCCAAACACTTTTCACCATCTTTACTGCTACAACCCTAGTCCAAGCCAATATCACCCTTTACCAGAATCTTTTATCAGCCCCCTAACTGGTATCTTTGTTTAAACATTTTCCTCTTATATCCACCACACAGCCACTAGAGTCATCCTTTCAAAGCATAAACATAAATACAGGACTTAAAACTCTCCAATGGCTTCCATTGAAAGTGTAATAAAACCAGGGTATCTTGGTGGCTCAGTCAGTTAAGCATCTGCCTTCAGCTCAAGTCATCATTTTGGGGTCCTAGGATCCAGCTCCATGTTGGGCTCCTTCCCCACTCAGTGGAGAATCTGCTTATCCCTCTGACCCTCCCCCTGCTTATATTCTACCTCTATCCCTCTCAAATAAATAAATAATTTAAAAAAGAAGGTGGAATAAAAACCTAAGTCTTTCACATGGTCTCTTGCCTACCTCTGTGACCTTACATCCTATCATTCTTTCTTCTCTTTGAAGTCCACCTACACCAACTTACTTCTGTCCTTTGAATACCCTGAGATTGTTCTTGTCTCTGGTAGTCTTACATTTATCCTTCTGCACAGAACTTGCTTGTATACATAAACAACGAATCTTGAAACACTACATCAAAAACTAATGATGTACTGTATGGTGACTAACATAACATAATAAAAAATAAATAAAATAAAATAAAAACTAGAAAAAAAAAGAAATTGCTTTAAAAATGCTTATTTTCCACATTCCTTCATTAAATGATAAACTCCATGAGGGAAGATTTCTTTTTAGTCCTGAGCATTATTGTATCCTCAGTTTTGGGCCACATATAAAATATAATAATTGCCTAATAAACGTTTGTCAAAAGAATGAATAAGTAGTAAAGGGAATCATCAAGTCATGAAAAGAAGTGTAGATGAGTAGCGAAGAAGGTCCAGCTGAAATTACCTACCATGGTTATAGGGGATAATATTGTCATGATTTTGTAACTTTCCTTAGAAACACTCAACACCTCAGAAGCAAAAAAGAAATTGGTAGAGGTTATCCAGGCTTTGGGTTGACAAGGCAACAACTTTGACAGATTATTAATGGGCTAAGGAGTCCTGGGATATTAGTGAGCACATCCTCAAAATAGTGAGAACAGAGCCCAGGTAAGTATAAAGGCAAACCACAGTGGGAGGTAGAGGACTGGGAGACCTGGAGTTACTTAAGGGTTTGAAGGTGATGATGGGAATAATAAAAGAACATTCCATAGGTAAGTAGGGGTAAAGAGCCATAGAAGCACAAGAGATTATAGTCAGAGAGGAGGATCAGAATTCAGGATCATGGAACAGTGATGAGGGAATGTATGTTATAACTGAAATAAAGGGATTATGAAGTCGGAGGAGCTCAGAATGGAAAGACCCCTCAATCACTCAGAACTATCTTACTTAGCTATAAAAGCTCTCCCTTGACAACACTGTGAAACTAATACACCAATCAACTTTACACCAGACTCGCTACTCCTTTGAAGTAAAGAATAGCTCATCATACAAGTCTTACCTGGAAAAGTCTCTGACAACATCTGATCACTTATTCTGGAGTACTAGGCCAAAATCAAGAGTAAGAGAACTTTTGTCTAGCTTTTTCTCATTTGGCTTTTCTCCAGATATTGGGCTTTATCCCTAGTTTTAAATATTTTCTTTTCTATATCAACATGGAACAGACTGGAGGAGATTATGCTGAGTGAAATAAGTCAAGCAGAGAAAGTTAATTATCACATGGTTTCACTTGCTTGTGAAATATAAGGAATAGCATGAAAGACATTAGGAGAAGGAAGGGAAAAATGAACTAGGGCGGGGGAATCGGAGGAGGATATGAACCATGAGAGACTGGATTCCTAGAAACAAACTGAGGGTTTTTGAAGGGAGGGTGTAGGGGTTGTGTTGGCCTGGTGATGTGAATGGCATGGAGCACTGGGTGTTATACGTAAACAATAAATCTTGGAACACTACATCAAAAACTAATGACATACTGTATGGTGACTAACATAACATAATAAAAATAATAATAATTTAAAAAATAAAATGTAAAAAAAAAAATCCAACCTCTATCAGAGGGCCCTAATGGAGCTGATAGCTAAACTAATTCACAGTAAAATAAGAATGACTTAAATCCTTACCAATCCTGGATTACAGGGTTGTTTAAACATTTTCATGTTTAAATTTTGATTGTGTCCTTCCTGTCTTAACTCAAACTCATGAATAGTAAATAAAGTGGAAATTTAGGGCCATTGTTAGTAACACTTTTGCTGGACCTAAGGTCATCTCCAACAGACAATATCCCCAGACTCCTCTGCTATGCTATTGAATATCCATGTGGAATTAGGATCTCATGGCAGCACTGCCATCTATTTAGATTAAACCTGGATTATAGGCCCTCTGACTCCACAGGAGAAAACAAAATGACACTGATCCCCACACATCTATTTAGCTATTGACGTACCCTCCAAGAGAGAAAGTATCCCTCCAGGAACATGAAGCTCTTAGGGACAGATTCCAGTGCATCATTTTTAGATCCATTAGTACTAATATGCATGATGGTTGCTAGGATGCTATAAATTGGGAAAGAAAATATCACATAATGGTAGGTGCAGAGAGGTAGGTGCTGGCATGCTTTGCAGACTACGTACTGGGCTGTTACTTATTAGCATAATGATTAGGATCATTTTCAGCAGCTCCTGTGTATTTTTCTTCTGAAAACTAGGATACTGTTGCATTTCAATTGGTAGAGTTTTCATAATTCATGTTTTTTGAGGAGTAATTGAATTTGTGAAAGTTGAGCCTCATAATTTCTACTGAGGAATCTATTAAGAGTAAGAAGGAAGTTGTGGTGTGCATGTGTGTGTTTTTTACCTGACTATTAAATAGTAACTTCAACTTGGGAATGAAATCACCCTCCATTGATTTCCAGTGTATTCTGCTGTATTTCAGATAGCACTTTCAAAGAGTTCTGTAAATGAGATTTGTAGCCAAGGTAATTGCTGCTGCAAAAGCATGCAATAGAAGGCAAGCTTTATAACTGCCACGTTCTTGATGTTGTAACTTAACTACCTCCTTTTTAAACAAATATGAGTGGGATAGAAGATGAAATCCTCTTTGAGATAAGCAGAGGAGGAGTCAAGATGGCAGAGAAGTAGCAGGCTGAGACTACTTCAGGTAGCGGGAGATCAGCTAGATAGCTTATCTAAAGATTGCAAAAACCTACAAATGCAACGGGAGATCAAAGAGAAGAAGAACAGCAATTCTAGAAACAGAAAATCAACCACTTTCTGAAAGGTAGAACTGGCGGAGAAGTGAATCCAAAGCAAGGGGAAGATAGACCACGGGGGGAGGGGCCGGCTCCCAGCAAGTGGCAGAGCAACGGAGGACAAAATCAGGACTTTTAAAAGTCTGTTCCACTGAGGAACATCGCTCCAGCAGAGGCTTAATCGGGGTGAAGCCCACGCAGGGTCAATGTGGCCTCAGGTCCCACAGGGAAACAGAAGGATCGGGGGTGTCTGGTGTCTGAGTGTCGCAGAGCTTACAGGTATTAGAACAGGGAAGATGGCTACAGAGACAGAGCCGAGGAGTGAGCTCTAAGCTCAGGGTTACCTTGAACCGGTTGCAGGCTCGGTCAGCTCGGAGCACGGCCAGAGGCAGGGTGACGGGAGTAATTGAGCACTCTTCTCTGAAAGCACACTGAGGAGTGGGGCCCCGGGCTCTCGGCTCCTCCCGGACGGAGACTGGGAGGCCGCCATCTTCATTCCCATCCTCCGGAACTCTACGGAAAGTGCTCAGGGAACAAAAGCTCCCGAAAGCAAACCCAAGCGGATTACTCAGCCCGGCCCCTGGTAAGAGCAGTGCAATTCTGCCTGGGGCAAAGACACTTGAGAATCACTACAACAGGCCCCTCCCCCAGAAGATCAACAAGAAACCCAGCCAGGACCAAGTTAACCTACCAAGGAGTGCAGTTTCAATACCAAGGAGAGCAGCAGAATTCCAGAGGGGAGAAAGCCATGAGTTCCGTGCTTTGCTTTCTCCTCCTCTGGA
>NW_019154137.1:11357479-11377745 GCF_002288905.1 Enhydra lutris kenyoni
TGTAGACATTTCTGCAAAGAAGACATCCAGATGGCCAACAGACACATGAAAAAGTACTCCATATCACTCGGCATCAGGGAAATACAAATCAAAACCACAATGAGATATCACCTGACAACAGTCAGAATGGCTAAAATTAACAAGTCAGGAAATGACAGATGCTGGTGAGGATGCGGAGAAAGGGGCACCCTCCTACACTGTTGGTGGGAATGCAAGCTGTTGCAACCGCTCTGGAAAAGAGCATGGAGGTTTCTCAAAATGTTGAAAATAGAACTACCCTATGACCCAGCAACTGCACTGCTGGGTATTTACCCTAAAGATACAAACGTAGTGATCCGAAGGCGCATGTGCACCCAAATGTTTATAGCAGCAATGTCTACAATAGCCAAACTATGGAAAGAACCTAGATGTCCATCAACAGACGAATGGATAAAGAAGATGTGGTATATATACACAATGGAATACTATGCAGCCATCAAAAGAAATGAAATCTTGCCATTTGCAATGACGTGGATGGAACTAGAGGGTATCATGCTTAGCGAAATAAGTCAATCGGAGAAAGACAATTATCATATGATTTCCCTGATATGAGGGAGAGGAGATGCAACATGGGGGGTTAAGGGGGTAGGAGAAGAGTAAATGAAACAAGATGGGATTGGGAGGGAGACAAACCATAAGTGACTCTTAATCTCACTAAAGAAACTGAGGGTTGATGGGGGGAGGGGGGTTGGGAGAGGGGGCGTGGGGTTATGGACATTGGGGAGGGTATGTGCTATGGTGAGTGCTGTGAAGTGTGTAAACCTGGCGATTCACAGACCTGTACCCCTGGGGATAAAAATATATTATATGTTTATAAAAAATAAAATTAAAAAAAAAAAGAAATCCTCTTTGATTTTTGACTTGCCTCTTACCTCCTAGAGAGAGGAGACACTCCAGACAATATTTTGATCCCCATCTCACTTTATGAGGTTAATAACCTTACTAAAAAAAACTGGAAAAAACTTTTCAGCAAATTTCTTGGTATTAATGATCACACCTTGATTATCCATAGATTTGGGGATTCCCTTAACACTAACAAACAATAACTATTTTGCAATAATTTCCCAATGGTGTTGTCCAGGAGATGATAAGTAGCTCCTTCCCAGAGGAGACTTATTACTTCTAAGTGCAGTGTTTTAGTAAGAGTTGTGAGGAAGACAAAAATTCATCTCCACAGACTGGCTGCCTACCTCTGAGTGTCTGAGTGATATCCATTGACAGTGAACACCCTCTGCCTGGATCATAACTTTAAAAGTAGGCTCCTCATCAACTACCAGTCTCTGTGTCTGAAAGGCTGGGGAGGTTTCATTAGGAAAACATCATGTACCTGGAACAGACCCTTCACCTTCACAGTATGATAATTAGAACCCTGAAGTAGCCTGGTACCATACTGGGTCTATATCATATCTCATTATGCAACACAAGTTTCTATTGTAAGTAATTTAATATCTTTCTACCTCTTTCTCTATTTTCTCTCACTCCACTTTGAGATTTAGGGAGGGAGGCATATGTTTTTTATTTAGCTTTAGGTGCAAAAGACTTTTGCACCTAGCAAGTGTTTAATGTTTAAAAAAGGTTTGATGCCATAGTAAACATTAACAATCAGGTAAAAGTATTTTGGGGTACCTGGCTGGCTCAATTGGTTGAGTCCAGCTCTTGATTTTGGCTCAGGTTATGATCCCAGGGTCCTGGGATTGAGTCCTACATTGCTCATTGGGGAGCCTGCTTTTCCCTCTGCCTGCCACTCCCCCTGCTCGTGCACTCTCTTTCTCAGAAGTAAATAAAATATTGAAAAAAATAAAGTGAGAAATTTACTAGAAATGCTCAATAACATATTTAAGCAGGCAGATGAAAGAATAAGAGAATCTGAAGATAGATCCATTGAGATTACACAGTCTGAGAATGAAAAAAAAAATGAGGAAAAATGTAGTCTCAAAGATCTGTGGAACAGCATCAAGCATACCAACATATACATGATTGGTATCCCAGAAAGAGAGGGAAGAAAGAAAAATGAAGAAAGAATATTATAAAGAAATAATGACTGAAAATTTCCCAAATTTTACAAAAATAAATCAACCAACACTTTCAAGAACCTCAACAAATTCCAAGTAGTATAAATGCAAAGAGACCCCCATTTGGACAAATTGTAATTAAACTGTTAAAAACCAAATACGATGAAACAAACTTAAAAGCTACAAGAAGAAAGCACTTCTCATGTGCAAGGGAACTTCAAAAAGATTAATAAATGATTTCTCATCAGACACTATGGAGTCCTGACAACTGAAATGAAAGGACCCTGAACAGTAATTCATATCCACATGAAGAAATAAAAATCACTGATAAAAGTAACTACATAGGTAAATATAAATGATGGCATAAATATACTTTTAACTTTTTCCTCCTATCTGATTTAAAAGACACATACATAAAGCAATAATTATAAACCTAGATAAGTATACACTGTATAAAGATATAATTTTATGATAATTTCAGCAAAGAGGAGAGTATAGAGAATAGAGAGATATAAGTTATATACAACTGAAATTAAGTTTTTTAAATCGAAACTATATTGTTATATGGAAAGATGATATTTTTAATACACAGAGCAATAACAGAGAAAGTAACTTTTTTAAAAGTACTAAAAGAAATGACAGTACTTAAAATGGTACATTACAAAATATCTACTTTATGAAGAAGCTATCAATAATGGAGAAATATAGAAAAATATGTCATATGGAAAATGAATAGCAAAACAGCAGACATGCAACCTCTTGTAGGAGTAAGTATATTGAATGTAAGCAGATTGAACACTCCAACCAAAAGAAGATTTGCAGAATCAATTTTAAAAATCCAATTACATGCTGTCTACATGAGACTGACTTAGATTCAAAACACAAATAGGATAAAAGTAAAAAAAAAAAGAAATGATATATTATGTAAATAATGAAGAGAAAGCTGAGTGGTTATAATATACTTCTATAAGACATAATAGACTTTGAGACAAAAATTGTTACTAGAGACAAAGAAGGACATCTCCAGATGATAGATGAGTCAATCCATCAAGAAGACATAGAAACTATAAGCATAAATGTATAGGACACTAGATCTCTAAATACATGAGGCCAAAACTGACATGATTGAAGGGAGAAATGGTCTATTCAACAATAATAGTTGGAGAATTAAATATGCCACTTTCAAAAATGTATAGAACAAATGGGCAGGTCATCAACAAGGAAAGAAAAGATTTGAACAACACTATAAAACAAGTAAACTAAACAGACACCTATAGAAGACTTTACCCAACAACTACAGAATACACATTCTTCTCAGGTATACATGGAATATGTTCGAAGAAAGATGATATGGTAACAGACCATAAAAGAAGTCTCAATATATTGATAAGGGTTGAAATAACACATAATATCTTCTCCAATCACAAGAGAACGAAATTAGAAGTCATAATAAAATGAAGCTTGGGAAATTCACAAAATACATGAAATTTGAAAAAAGAGAGTCCTAAATACCCAACAGGACAAAAAGAAATCACGGGAGAGAAAAACAAAACTAAAAGTTGGTTCTTTGAAGGGTCAACAAATACAATAACCCTGCAATTCCACTCCTGAATATATACCCAAGAGAGTTAAAAAACATATATTAACACAAAAATCTGTACACAAATGTTCAGAGCAGCATTATCCATAATTGCCAAAAAGTATTAAAAACCTAAGTGTTTGTCAGCTGCTGAATGGATAAGTGGTGGCATATAAATGCAATATCATTCGCTATTAAAAGGAATGAAGTACTACTGCATGCTACAATGTGGATGAATCTCAAGAACATAATAGTAAGGGAAAGAAGCCAGCCACAAAGGACCACATATTATGATTCCATTAATATGAAATGTTCAGAATAGACAAATATATAGATACAGAAAATAATTAGTGGTTGCTAAAGATAGATGAGATGGGTAGGATGGAATGGGGGAGTGACTGCTAACTTGTATGTTGTTTATTTTGCTTGATAAAAATGTTATTAAACTGCATTGTGTTGTGGCTGCACAGCCCTGAGAATTACTAAATGCCATTCAACCTAAATTTTAAATGTGCAAAGTTTATGGCATATGAATTATATCTCAATATAGTTGTTAAAAATATATTGGATAAACAGCTTATAATTTACTTAATGAAAAACCAACAAAGACAAGGGAAAAATAAGACCACACAGTTTTAATTAGTAGAACTGGTATTCAAACCTATATATGTCTGGTTTTAATATTTGTATTAAAAACTAATGTGATAGAACATCAAAAAGAGGTGGAACCACAGGAATGATGTAATTGTTTGGCACAGTTGGTGTCATTATTTAAAGGTATTTACAGAAACGTTTTCATGCAGGTACTAGAAGACAAATGTTCTGTTATTGAAATGGCATGCGTTTGGGTTAAACATAACTCTCTCCAAATAGGATCTTTTGAACATAAGGACTTCTGTTAAAGAAGTCACTTATAATAGTTTAATAAATTCTAAGTTCTTAGTGTAAAAAATCACTAAACTGATTGTAACAAGATCTAGTTCTGGTCCCAGTTCTGCCATTAATTTACTGTATTTCCTTGACTGAGTCACATTACCTCTGTAAACCTTAATTTCTTTACTTCTAAATGAACATTGAATGTGATGACCTCAAAAGTCAGAAGTGCTTTTATAAATAAATATATAAAATTATTATAAATAATGCTACAGTGAATGTAGGGGAGCCTATAGATCTTCATGAGTTAGGATTTTAATATTCCTTAGAGAAATACCCAGAAGTTGAATAGCTGGATCAAATGTTCACTGCAACATTATTTACAATAACCAAATAATAGAAGCAATTCAAGTGTCCATTAATGGATGAATGAATAAGTAGGATGTAGTGTACAATGGAATACTACTCAGCCAAAAAGAAGAATGAAGTCTTGCCGTTTGCAACAACTTGGATGGACCTCAAGTGTATTATGCAAAGGAAAGTAAATCAGAGAAAAACAAATATAATTTTACTCATATCTGGACTCTAAAAGTAAGAAAACAAAACAATATGAAAACAAACTCATAGATACAGACAACAGATTGATGGTTATCAGAGGCCAAGGTGGTTATGGGAATTGAAATGGGTGTAGGGGATCAACTGTATGGTAATGAATAGTAACTAGACTTTTGATGATGATAACTTTATAATGCATACAGATGTCAAATTATAATGTGTACTTGAAGTTTAAATGTTTTTATATATAAATTTAACCTCAATTTTAAAAAATCACAATTCCTTCCCTTGCTAATATTCTATTTATTAATTCATTTATTCAACAGGTATTTACTGGCCACAAGTTATGTGGCAGGCATTGTGTTATATTCTGGGGTTCATGTAATATGACCAAGACCCCACCCTCATAAAGATTACATTCTAGTAATAAGAGATAGATAATGCTGTACTGTGAAGAAGACTAACTAATTGAACAGTGTGACTGGGGTCTACTCTACTTTAGGGGGAGGTCTATCTAAAGAGGTAACATTTGTCTGAGATCTAAGTGGTAAGGAGGAACCAGCCTTGTGAAACACTTGGAGGAAGTACTAAGGTTGTTTCTGACAGAGGAAACAGCAACTATGAAGTCTCTGAGATGGGAAGAAGCTTATAGCAAGACAAGAAGAAAAAAAAAAGCCAATGTGACTGTAGTGTGGTATGCAAAGTGTAGACTAGAAGTGGAGGAGATTGGAGAGTTGGTTAGGAGGCAGATTACACAGTCATGTAAATTGTAGTCATGTAAATATCTAAATTACACATTTAGATAGAAAGTGGGTTATAAGGGGAAATCATTAAGAGGTTATAAGAAGGGGTGGGATGCCTGGGTGGCTCAGTTGGTGAAGCTGCTGCCTTTGGCTTAGGTCATGATCCCAGGGTCCTGGAATCAAGTCCCGCATCAGGCTCCTTGCTCAGCAGGGAGCCTGCTTCTCTCTCTGCCTCCACTTGTTTGTGTGCTTTCTCTCTCTCTTTCTGACAAATAAATAAATAAAATCTTTAAAAAAGAGGTTATAAGAAGGGGTACAACAAGATCAGTTTCACATTTTTAAAAATATTACTCAGACTGCAGTGTGAAAAAATGGAGAAAAGCAGAGGGACACCAAATATGGAGACTGTTGCTTGCAACACACTGACTTAAAGACATTATGTGCTAACCTGATGGTCAAAACTGGTTAATATAACTTTATAGAAGGTATAACTCTTCAAGATGGACTATGTAATGGGTAAGAAGCAAGTTTATATGACACAAAATAAAATTGTGTTCCATTTGAAAAGAAATAAGTTTATATTATATACCTTATAAAGAACTCTGGGGGGCCTGGGTGGCTCAGTGGGTTAAGCTGCTGCCTACGGCTCAGGTCATGATCTCAGGGCCCTGGGATCGAGCCCCACATCGGGCTCTCTGCTCAGCAGGGAGCCTGCTTCCTCCTCTCTCTCTGCCTGCCTCTCTGCCTGCTTGTGATCTCTGTCAAATAAATAAATAAAATCTTAAAAAAAAAAAAAAAGAACTCTGTATCAGTGCATCAAGCTACCTTTTAGAATGTGTGTATATAGGCAAACTCTAGCTAGAAATACAAAGGCAAACACTATAATGATGTATAGCTTTCTGTTTTTAAAATAGTGTGAAATCTTAGAGTTGGGAACAAAAAAAAAGCAGCAGTGATTCAATTTATCAGTCATTTAGTAATAAGTTAATATGCCTGACTAAAACTAGGGCCCTCATGGTGTTTATTGCTTCAATAAACAAGCAATTATGTTGTGAAGAAAAGATCAGTCCAGCTGGTATCTATAGATATACTGGTCCTTTCTGAGGGAGGTGTAATATTCCATTGTATATATGGGCCATATCTTCTTTATCCATTCATCCGTTAAAGGCATCTTGGCACTTTCCACAGTTTGGCTATTGTGGCCATTGATGCTATGAACATTGAGGTACATATGGCCCTTCTTTTCACTACATCTGTATCTTTGGGGTAAATACTCAGTAGTGCAATTGCAGGGTCATAGGGTAGCTCTATTTTTAATTTCTTAAGGAATCTCCACACTGTTTTCTAAAGTGGCTGCCCCAGCTTGCATTCCCAAATTGTGTAAGAGGGTTCCCCTTTCTCCATTTAATTTTTTTATTTGAGTATAGTTGACACGCAATATTAAAACAGTTTCAGGTGTACAACACAGTAATTCAACATCTGTATACATTACGCTATGCTCACCACAAGTGTAACTACTATTTGTCACCATATAATGCTATTAAAATATCATCGACTGTATTCCCAATGCTGTACCTTTTATTTCTGTGACTTATTCATTTCATAACTAGAAGCTTGTAACTCTCACTCTCCTCACCCATTTTTCCCATCCCCCCTCCACACCTCCAGCTACTATCAGTTTGTTCTCTGTATTTATAGGTCTAATTCTGCTTTTTGATTTTTTATTTATTTTGTTTTTTAGATTCCATATATGAGTGAAATAATATATTTCTCTTTTTCAGTTTGATTTATTTAGTATAATACACTTTAGGTCTATCTACATTGTCATAAATGGCAGGATATCATTTTGTGGCTGCATAATATTCCATTCTATATACATACAATTTCTTCTCTTTTTTTCCCTCAAGTTTTCATTGAAATTCCAACTAGTTAACATACCATGCAATATTTGTTTCAAGTGTAAAATTTAGTGATTCACCACTTGCATATAGCAGCTGGTGCTCATTAGAACAAGTGCTCTCCTAAATACCTTCCTTATCCATTCATCTATTGACGAACACTTAGACTTCATTTTTTTATGATATTTGTGATTTTTTTAATTGAAATATATTTGACAAACAACATTCTACAAATTTAAGGTATACAATATGTTTACTTGATACATTCATATATGTATGATTGCCGCTGTAGTGATAATTAGCTTCTCTATCATGTCATATAATTATCATTTGTTTTGTGATGGGAATTATTAAGATCTATTCTCTTAGCAACCTTGATGACTATAATGCAATAATGTTGTCTATGTTCACTACATTGTACATTAGATCTCCAGGACTTATTTATCTATTACTGTTGCAAGTTTGTGCTCTTAAAAACATCTCACCTCTTCTCCTACCCACCAGTCCCTTTTTACCAATACTTCACTGTTTTTTTACAAGATAGGCTTTTGTAGATTCCACATATAACTGATATAATACAGTTTTTGTCTTTCTCTGTCTCATTTATCTCACTTAATATAATGTCCTTAAAACCCATCCATGTTGTCACAAATGGAAAAATTTCACTTTTTCTCATAGCTGAATAATATTCCACTGTACATGTATTTACAACATATTATTTATAATTCATCCATTATGAGAACTTATATTGTTTACATATCTTGTTTGTTGTAGATAATGCTGCAATAAACATGAAAGTACATGTGTCTCCTCAATATCCTGTTTTCATTTCTTTTGGGTATATTCCCAGAAGAGGAATTGCTGGATCATAAGGTAGTTCTATTTTTACTCTTTTGAGGAACCTTCCTGTTGTTTTCCTTGGTAACTGAACTAATTTACATTCCCACCTACACTATACAAGAATTTCCTTTCCTCCATATCCTTGCCAATATTAGATATCTCTTGTCTTCTTGATGATAGTCATTCTAAGGGTATAAGTTAATATAGTTGTTTTGATCTACATTTCCCTGGTCAGTAAGGATATTCAGCTCCTTTTCACACATCACTGGCCATTTGAATGTCTACTTTGGAAAAAATGTCTATTTATTTCCTCAGCCCA
This sequence comes from Enhydra lutris kenyoni, assembly GCF_002288905.1. Lineage (NCBI taxonomy): Eukaryota > Metazoa > Chordata > Mammalia > Carnivora > Mustelidae > Enhydra > Enhydra lutris. Next base: position 11,366,338 of record NW_019154137.1, read on the forward strand.
TTGATTAATCACATTGCTTTCTTTGTTGTTACTGTTGGTTGTTCTCACTGAGTTGTATGAGTTATTTATGTATTTTGGATATTAACCATAAACTTTATCAAAATTCCAATGACATTCTTCACAAAAATAAAAATATTAAATTTCCTAAAATTTGTATCAAATCACATAAGACTCTGAATAGTCAAAGCAATGCTGAGAAAAAACAAAGCCAGAGGCATCACACTTCCTGATTCCAAACTATACTACAAAGCTATAGTAATTAAAACTGTATGGTACTGGCATAAAAATAGACACATAAACCAATGGAACACACTACAGATCCCAGAATTGAACCTCCACCTATAATACATTAATATTACCAACTAGCATTTGACAAAGGAGCCAAGAACACCCAGTGAAGAAAGAATAGTCTCCTCAACAAATGGTGCTGGGAAAACACCATTTTTTTCATGTACTTTAATTACAGTAGTATTTTGTTTTGTGAATGTACCAAAATTTATTTATACATTCTATTAATGGATATTTGAGAAATTTTCAGGTTTTGATTATCATGTATAGAGCTATTATGAACAATCTAGCATATACATTTTGGTAAACATATGTTCACTTTTCTCCTGTGTATATACCTAGCAATAGAACTGCTGAGTCATAGGATAGCATATATTCAAATTAATAGTTACTGCCGAAAGATTTCCATAATGGGTACACCAAGTTACACTCATACTAGAAATGTAGATGCATTCCAGTTCCTCTACATCCCTACCAACACTTGGCATTATTGGGGTTTTTGTTGTTGTTGTTTGTTTGTTTTCCTTAGCCATTCTGGAAGGTGGACTGCACTTTAATAGATGGAAAATAGTTAGAAATATATAGGATATACACAAGATGTCATAACAGAACGGAAATGGAAACTCAACAACACATAGTTGAAGACAGTTATTTGGAGAAAAGTAAAGCTCTTTCATGTTTGTACCTCACTGAATTCACACTATTTAGTAAATCAGTTACATTTTCTTAGGCATTGGTATTCCATCTATACTGATTACACTCAGATAGCAGAAACCATATGTTGCCAATTGGCACTTACATGGAGCCTGAATCATATTAGCCACTCAGTGTTTGTTAAATGAATGAATAAATGCTCAAGACCTCCCATTATGAGACTTATTATAACCCATGGTGGGGAAAAAGCAAAGAATGGAAGTACTTCATAAAGCAATAGTCTTTTTTTTAACTTAATTTTTTTTAGTATAGCTTACATACAATGGTACATTAGTGTCAAGTGTACAACATAGTGATTTGACAAGTTTATACATTGTACTATGCTCACCATAAGTGTAATTACCATCTATCGCCATACAATGCTATTATAATATCATTCACTATATTCCTTGTTGTACTCTTTGTTCATGTGTATTCATTCCATAGCTAGAAGCCTGTAACTTCCACTCTCCTTCACCCATTTTCCCCATCTCTCTACTGCTCTCCCTTCTGGCAGCCATCCGTTTGTTCTTTATTTATAGGTCAGGTTTTTGCCTTTTGTTTGTTTATTCACTAATTTTTTAGATTCCACATATGAGTAAAACCATTTAGTATTTGTCTTTCTCACTCTGACTTATTTCACGTGGCATTTTTTCCTCTGGTCCAACCATGGTCACAAATGACACAATCTCATCCATTTTTATAGCTGCATAATATTCTATTATACATGTATGCTGTATTTTCCTTCTCTGTTGCATACCAATTGGCACTTGTGTTATTTCTATATCTTGGTTATTGTAAATAATGCTGCAATAAACATAGGGTTGTACATATCTCCTCAAATTAGTGTTATCATTTTCTATAGGTAAATGCCCAGTAGTGAAATTCTTGTATCATATTTCTGAGTTTAAATTTTGAAGAAACTATATGCTGTTTTCTGCAATGGCTATACAAATTTACATTCCCACCAAGAATGCACAGGACTTCCTTTCCTCCACATCCTCACCAACACTTGTTATTTCTTGTCTTCTTTATTTTAGCCATTCTGACAAGTGTAAGGTATTATCTTTTTCTGGTTTTGACCTGCATTTCCCTGATCAGTGATATTGAACATCTTTTCATGTGCATATTGGCCATCTGTATCTCTTCTTTGGAAAAATATCTATTCAGGCCCTCTGCCCATTTTTAAATTGGATTACTTGGGGTTTCTTTCTTTTTCTTTCTTTTTTTTTGTGGGGGCATTGAGTTATATATGTTCCTTATGTATTTTGGATATTAACTCCTTATGGGATCTATCGTTTGCAAATATCTTCTCCTATTTAGTAGGCTGCTTTTGTTTGTTTGTTTTGCTGATGATTTCCTTCAATGTGCAAAAGTTTTTAATTTTGATGTAGTCCAAATATCTTATTTTTGCTTTTGTTTCTCTTGCTTTAGGAGACATATCTAGAAAAGTGTTGCTATAGCCTATGCCAGAGAACTTACCACCTGTGTTCTCTTCTAGAATTTTTATAATTTCAGGACTCACATGTAGGTCATTGATCCATTTTGAGTTTACTTTCGTGTAGGGTGTTAGAAAGTAGTACAGTTTCATTCTTTTACATGGAGCTGTCCAGTTATCCCAGCACCATTTATTGATGAGACTGTCTTTTCCTCATTGTAGATTCTGGACTTCTTTAATCATATATTAATTGACCATATAAGCATGTCTTTATTTCTAGGGTCTATATTCTATCCTACTGCTCTATGTGTCTCTTTTTGTGCTAGGATGATACTGGTTTGATTACTACAAATTTGTAGTATATCTTGAAATCTGGAATTGTAATACCTCTAGCTTTGTTTTTCTTTCTCAAGATTGCTTTGGGTATTTGTGATCTTCTGTGATTCCATATAAATTTTAGAATTTGTTCTAGTTTTGTGAAAAATGCCATTGGCATTGCAATACGGATTACACTGAATCTGTGGATTGCTTTTGACAGCATGAACATTTCAATATTAATTCTTCCAATCCATGTTTTAGTTTTCTATAGTGTTTTAGTTTTCAGGGTATAGGTTGTTTGTTTGTTTGTTTGTTTTACCTCTTTGGCTAAATTTATTCCTAGGGATTTTATTACTTCTGGTGCTATTGTAAATGGGTTGTTTTCTTAAATTCTCTGTCTGCTACATTGTTATTGTATACAGACAATCATATAAAAAATGGGCAGAAGATATGAACAGACACTTCTCCAATGAAGACATACAAATGGCTATCAGACACATGAAAAAATGTTCATCATCACTAGCCATCAGGGAGATTCAAATTAAAACCACATTGAGATACCACCTTACACCAGTTAGAATGGCCAAAATTAGCAAGACAGGAAACAACATGTGTTGGAGGGGATGTGGAGAAAGGGGAACCCTCTTACACTGTTGGTGGGAATGCAAGTTGGTGCAGCCACTTTGGAGAACAGTGTGGAGACTCCTCAAGAAATTAAAAATAGAGCTTCCCTAGGACCCTGCAATTGCACTACTCGGTATTTACCCCAAAGATACAGATGTAGTGAAAAGAAGGGCCATCTGCACCCCAATGCTCATAGCAGCAATGGCCACAGTCGCCAAACTGTGGAAAGAATGAAGATGCCCTTCAAGGGAAGAATTGATAAGGAAGATGTGGTCCCTATACACTATGGAGTATTATGCCTCCATCAGAAAGGATGAATACCCAACTTTTGTAGCAACATGGACGGGACTGGAAGAGATTATGCTGAGAGAAATAAGTCAAGCAGAGAGAGTCAATTATCATATGGTTTCACTTATTTGTGGAGCATAACAAATAGCATGGAGGACAAGGGGAGATGGAGAGGAGAAGGGAGTTGAGGGAAATTGGAAGGGGAGGTGAACCATGAGAGACTATGGACTCTGAAAAACAATCTGAGGGTTTTGAAGGGGCGGGGTGGGAGGTTGGGGGAACCAGGTTGTGGGTATTAGGGAGGGCACGGATTGCATGGAGCACCACTGGGTGTGGTGCAAAAACAATGAATACTGTTACGCTGAAAAGAAATAAAAATTTTTTAAAAAAGAAACAATACAAATTTCTGGGTATTAATTTCACATCCTGTGACTTTACTGAATTCATTTATTACTCCTAGTAGTTTTCTGATAGCATCTTTAAGATTTTCCAGTATAGTTTCATTACATCGGCAAACAGTAACAGTGAATTTCTTTATCAATGCAGATGCCTCTTCTTTCTTTTTCTTGTCTGATTGCTGTAGTTAGGATGCCAAGGAATTTGATAAATAAGAGCGGTGAGAATGGACATCCTTGTCTTGTTTTGGGTTTTAGAGGAAAATCTCTCAATTTTTCACTGTTGAGTCTGATGTTAGCTGTGGGTTTTTCACATATGGTCGTTATTATGTTGAGGTGTGTTCCCTCAAAACCCACTTTGTTGAGAGTTTCTATCATGAATGGACGTTGATTGTGTCAAATGTATTTTCTTCATCCATTGAGATGATCATATGATTTCTATTTTTCATTTCATTGTGGTGTATCACACTGATTGATTTGGGAATATTGAACCATTATTGCATCTCCAGAATAAAATTTACATGATCATGGTAAATGATCTTGCTGAATACAGTTTGCTAACATTTTGTTGAGTATTTTTTCATCTATGTTCAGGAGGAATATTAGATTTTAGTCCCCTTCTATTATTGTATTACCATCAGTTTCTCTCTTTATGTCCATTAATATTTGCTTCATATATTTTAGGTGCTTAGTGTAAGGCTCATAGATATTCACAACTATTATATCTGCTTCTGGATTAATCCCTTTTAAAAGTTTATTTGGTCTGATATGAGTATTCCTACCTTGGCTTTTTTTTCCACTTCCATTTGCATGGTAAATAAATGCATCTCCATCCCTCTGCTTTTAGGCTGTATGTGTCTTTAGGTCTGAAGTGAGTTTCTTATAAGCAGCATATAGATGGGTCCTGTTTTGTTTTGTTTTATTTTGTTTTGTTTTAATCCATCCTGAAACCCTATATCTTTTGATCAGAGCATGTAGGCCATCTGCATTTAAAATAATTATGAATAGGTATATACTTACTAACACTTGTTATTTGTTTTCTGGGTTTTTTGTTGTTGTTGTTGTTCTCTGTTCCTTTCTTCTTCTTTGTTCTCTTTGTGATTGATGAGCTTCTTTAATGTTATGTTTGGCTTTCTATTTTTTTTTTGTGTGTGTATCTATTACAGGTTTTGGGATTGCCATTAACATGAGATTCATATATAACATCCTAACATCCTACGTATACAGCAGCCTATATCCTATAATTTGATGTCAGTTCAATTTGATTGGTCATTTAAGTTCAAACACATTTTAAAATGTTTTTCTTTTTACTTCCTCCATGTTTTATGTATATGCTGTCATATTTTACATTTTTTTATTCAGAATTTCCTTACTTGTAATTATGGACATTTCTTTTCTACTTAAAGAAGTCCCTTGGGGCAACCTCTGGTGCACGTGCCCATCCCCTCAGGCTCTGGGGAAACTTCAGGGCTGGAGGGCGGGGAAAGCCAGCTGGTTCCATCAGCAGCATGGTTCCAGACTGAAGAAGGGGTTGTAGGTGGCATCCATATGTGATGACAGGAGCAGTAGCAGCCACCTTGGAGTCAAAGATGAATGTCCTGTCTAGACGATGATAGCATCATCTGATCCTTGATCTGTTACAAGATCTTTCACACTGGAGCAAATTTATTTCCCACATTATTTCCAAGACGTGTTACTCTATGGTAAGTGAAATGAGAGACTATCTCCTTCCAAAAACTGAGAGGAGTCAAGATGGTGGAGGAGTAGCAGGCTGAGATGACATCAGGTAGCAGTAGATTAGCTAGATAGTTTATCAAACCATTCCAAACACCTAAAAATCCAACAGGAGATCAAAGAGAAGAAAAGCAGCAATTCTAGAAACAGAAAATCAACCACTTTCTAAAAGGTAGAACCTGCAGAGAAGTGAATCCACAGCAACAGGAAGATAGACCACGGGGGGAGGGGCTGGCTCCCGGCAAATGGCGGAGCAATGAAGCAAAAAATCAGAACTTTTGAAAATCTGCTACACTGAGGGACATCACTCCAGAGGCTAAGCGGGGATGGAGCCCTCATGGGAAAGAGTGGTCTCAGGTCCTACAGGGTCAGAGAAGGATTGGGGGTGTCTGAGTATCACAGAGCTCTCAGGTATTAGACCAGGGAAGCTGGCTACAGAGACGGAACTGAGGAGTGAGCTCTCAACTCGGGGTTACCTTAAACTGTGATCTGTGAAACAGTCAGTTCACTGCTCTTTGAGCAGGGACCATACAAGTGGGAGGTCCAGGGAGACTCCCCTGGAAGAGTGGCAGGGATCTGCTGGGTTTGGAGACTCCAGGTGGGGCTGTGTGCCAGAGACAGAGACACTCAGTCACAGGCCAGGTGAGCTTGGAGCGCAGCTGGAGGCCAGGGAGACAGGAGTGATTGAAGGGGTTCCTCTGAGGGCACACTGAGGAGTCAGGCCCCAAGCTCTTGGCTCCTCTGGACCAGAGATTGGGAGGCCACCATTTTCATTCCCATTCTCCAGAAGTCTACAGAAAGCATTCAGGGAACAACAGCTCCCGAGAGAGAGAACCCAAGCAGATTACTTAGCCCAGCCCCTGGCAAGGGCTGTGCAATACCACCTCAGGCTAAGACACTTGAGAATCACTACAACGGGTTCCTCCCCAAGAAGATCAGCAAGAAACCAAGCCAAGAATAAGCTCACATATCAATGAGAACAGAGGAATTCTAGAGGCGGAGAAAGCAAAGCATGTAACTCATGGCTTTCTGGCCATGATTCTTTAACCTTGCAAAGTTAATTAATATTTTTTAATTTTATTTTTTATTATACTTTTTCTTAATTTTAACTCTTCCTCTTTTAATGTTTTTTTAAATAGTTCATCTTAATACATTCCATAAAAAAATCATTGTGAACCTTCATTAAAATATGCATATTTTATCTTTCATTGTATCTAACTTTATTTTTTGTATACATGTAGCATTTTTTCTCCTAAAAAATTTTGGGATACAGTTTCCTCTAATAGGTCAAAATTTTCTAATAGGTCAAAATCCCTAAATCTAGCACAGGGTTTTTTTATAGTCTCCATCCTGAGCAAATTCTCTCCATGTTCTTTTTCCTTCTTTTCCCAACCAATTTATATTATCAACTCTTTTTTTAGAATTTTAAAAAATTTTCATCTTTACAATCATATTCCATCCCTTCATCATGTTTGCCCATATTTTTCTGTGTGTATATATATATAAGTTTTTCTTTCTTTAAAATTTTGGGAGGTAGTTTCTTCAAAAAGACCAAAATACTCCCAAAATTAAGTGGGTGGCTCTGTACTATTCACCAGTCTAACATATATATTAGACTGGTGAATATATATATATATATATATATATATATTAGACTGGTGAATAAAAAAAGTGTGTATATATATATACATATATATATATACACACTTTTAAATTTTTTTATTCTTTTTAAATTTTTAACTTCTTTTTACCCCTTTTCTTCTCCCCACAATTTGGGGTGCCTTCTGATTTGGTTCATGCACATTTTTCTGTGATCCTTGAAACCCTTTTAGTATTTTATTCTCTCTTTCATACATTCATATCTGGATAAAATGACAAGGTGGAAAAACTCACAAAAAAAAAAAAAAAAAGAACAAGAGGCAGTACCAAAGGCTAGGGACCTAATCAATACAGACATTGTTAATATGTCAGATATAGAGTCCAGAATGATGATTCTCAAGGTGTTAGCTGGGCTTGAAAAAGGCATGGAAGATATTAGAGAAACCCTGTCTGAAGAAATAAAAGTCCTTTCTAGAGAAATAGAAGAACTAATATCTAACCAAGCTGAAATCAAAAAAGCTACTAATGAGGTGCAACCAAAAATGGAGGCTCTTACTACTAAGATAAATGAGGCAGAAGAGAGAATTAGTGATATAGAAGACCAAATGATGGAGAATAAAGAAGCTGAGCAAAAGAGAGACAAACAAATACTGGACCACAAGGGGAGAATTAGAGAGATAAGTGATACCATAAGATGAAACAATATTAGAAAAATTGGGATTCCAGAAGAAGAGGAAAGAGACAGGGGGAAGAAAGGTATACTGGAGCAAATTATAGTAGAGAATTTCCCTAATATGCAAAGGAAAAAAGCATCAAAATCCAGGAGACACAGAGAACCCCCATCAAAATCAATAAGAATAGGTCCACACCCCATCATCTAAGAGTAAAACTTACAGGTCTTAGTGACAAAGAGAAAATCCTAAAAGCAGCTTGGGACAAGATGTCTGTAACATACAATGGTCAAAATATTAGATTGGCAGGAGACTTATCCACAGAGACATGGCAGGCCAGAAAGAACTGGCATGACATATTCAGAGCACTAAATAAGAAGAACATTCAGCCAAGAATACTATATCCGGCTAGGCTATCATTGAAAATAGAAGGAGAGATAAAAAGCTTCCAGGACAAACAAAAACTGAAAGAATTTGCAAACACCAAACCAGCTCTACAGGAAATATTGAAAGGGGTCCTCTAAGCAAAGAGGGATGCTAAAAGTAGTAGATCAGAAAGGAACAGAGACAATACACAGTAACAGTCACCTTACAGGCAATACAATGGCACTAAATTCATATATCTCAATAGTTACCCTGAATGTTAATGGGCTATATGCCCCAATCGAAAGACACAGGATATCAGATTGGATAAAAGAACAAAACCCATCAATATGCTGCCTACAAGAAACTCATTTTAGCCCCGAAGATACCCCAGATTTAAAGTGAGGGAGTGGAAAACAATGTACCATGCTAATGGACATCAGAAGAAAGCTGGGGTGGCAATCCTTATATCAGATCAATTAGATTTTAAGCCAAAGACTATAATAAGGGATGAGGAAGGACACTATCTCATACTCAAAGGGCCTGTCTAGCAAGAAGACCTAACAATTTTAAATATCTATGCCCCTAACATGGTAGCAGCCAACTATATAAACCAATTAATAACAAAATCAAAGAAACACATAGACAATAATACAGTAATAGTAGGGGACTTTAACACTCCCCTCACTGAAATGGACAGATCATCCAAACAAAAGATCAACAGGGAAATAAAGGCCTTGAATGACACACTGGACCAGATGGACATCACAGATACGTTCAGAACATTCCATCCCAAAGGAACAGAATACACATTCTTCTCTAGGGCACATGGAACTTTCTCCAGAATAGATCACATCCTGGGTCACAAATCAGGTCTGAACCAGTACTAAAGGATTGGGATCATCCCCTGCATATTTTCAGACCACAGTGCTCTGAAGCTAGAACTCAATCACAAGAGGAAATTTGGAAAGAACCCAAATACATGGAGACTAAATAGCATCCTTCTAAGGAATGAATGGGTCAACCAGGAAATTAAAGAAGAATTGAAAAAATTCATGGAAACAAATGATAATGAGAACACAGCAGTTCAAAATCTGTGGGACACAGCAAAGGCAGTCCTGAGAGGAAAATATATAGTGATACAAGCCTTTCTCAAGAAACAAGGAAGGTCTCAATTACACAACTGAACCATACACTTGAAGGAGCTGGAGAAAAAAACAACATAGAAAGCCTAAACTCAGCAGAAGAAGAGAAATAATAAAGATCAGAGCAGAAATCAATGAAATAGAAACCAAAAAACAATAGTACAAATCAATGAAACTAGGAGCTTGTTCATTGAAAGAATTAATAAGTTTGATAAACCCCTGGCCAGACTTATCAAAAAGAAAAGAGAAAGGACCCAAATAAATAAAATCATGAATGAAAGAGGAGAGATCACAACCAACACCAAAGAAATACAAACAATTATAAGAACATATGATAAGCAAATATATGCCAGCACATTTGACAATCTGGAAGAAATGGATGCATTCCTAGAGACGCATAAACTACCAAAACAGAAGCAGAAAGAAATAGAAAACCTGAACAGACCCATAACCAGTAAGGAGATTGAAGCAGTCATCAAAAATTTCCAAAAAAACAAGAGCCCAGGGCCGGACGGCTTCCGTGGGGAATTCTACCAAACATTTAAAGAAGAATTAATACCTCTTCTGTGAAACTGTTCCAAAAAATAGAAATGGAAGGAAAACTGCTAAACTCATTTTATGAGGCCAGCATTACCTTGATCCCAAAACCAGAGCAGGATCCCATCAAAAAAGAGAATTACAGACAAATATCCTTGATGAACAAGGATGCAAAAATTCTCACCGAAATACTAGCCAATAGGATCCAACAGTACATTAAAAGGATTATTCACCACGTCCAAGTGGAATTTTTTCCAGGGCTGCAAGTTGGGTTCAACATCCCCAAATCAATCAATGTGATACAATACATTAGTAAAAGAAAGAAGAAGAAACATGATACTCTCAATAGATGCTGAAAAAGCATTTGATAAAGTACAGCACACTTTCTTGATCAAACCTTTTCAAAGTGTAGGGATAGAGGGTACGTACCTCAATATCATCAATGCCATCTATGAAAAACCCACAGTGAATATCATTCCCAATGGAGAAAAACTGAGAGCTTTTCTGCTAAGGTCAGGAACATGGCAGGGATGTCCATTATCACCACTGCTATTCCACATAATACTAGAAGTCCTAGCCTCAGCAATCAGACAACAAAAGGAAATTAAAGGCATCCAAATTGGCAAAGAAGAAGTCAAACTGTGACTCTTTGCAGATGATATGATGCTTTATGTTGAAAACCCAAGAGACTCCACTCCAAATCTGCTAGAACTCATACAGGAATTCAGTAAAGTGTCAGGATATAAAATCAATGCACAGAAATCAGTTGCATTTCTATACACCAACAACAAGACAGAAGAAAGGGAAATTAAGGGGTCAATCCCATTTACAATTGCACCCAAAACCATAAGATACATAGGAATAAATCTAACCAAAGAGGCAAAGACTCTGTACTCAGAAAACTTTAAAGAACTCATGAATGCAATTGAGGAAGACACAAAGAAATGGAAAAATGTTCCATGCTCATGGACTGGAAGAACCAATATTGTGAAAATGTCTATGCTACCTAAAGCAATCTACACATTTAAAGCAATCCCTATCAAAATCCCATCATTTTTTTTCAAAGAAATAGAACAAATAACCCTAAAAGTTAAATGGAACCAGAAGAGACCTCGAATAGCCAGAAGATTATTGAAAAAGAAACCAAAGTTGGTGGCATCACAATTCCAGACTTCAAGCTCTATTACAAAGCTGTCATCATCAAGACAGCATGGTACTGGCACAAAAACAGACACATAGATCAATGGAACAGAATAGAGAGCCCAGATATAGACCCTCAACTCTATGGTCAACTCATCTTCGACAAAGCAGGAAA
>NW_019154137.1:11377845-11497224 GCF_002288905.1 Enhydra lutris kenyoni
CCAATTCCAGACTTCAAGCTCTATTACAAAGCTGTCATCATCAAGACAGCATGGTACTGGCACAAAAACAGACACATAGATCAATGGAACAGAATAGAGAGCCCAGATATAGACCCTCAACTCTATGGTCAACTCATCTTCGACAAAGCAGGAAAGAATGTCCAGTGGAAAAAAGACAGTCTCTTCAACAAATGGTGCTGGGAAAATTGTACAGCCACATGCAGAAGAATGAAACTGGACCATTTCTTTATACCACACACGAAAATAGACTCAAAATGGATAAAGGACTTCAATGTGAGAAAGGAATCCATCAAAATCCTTGTGGAGAACACAGGCAGCAACCTCTTCAACCTCAGCTGCAACAACTTCTTCCTAGGAACATTACCAAGGCAACAGAAGCAAGGACAAAAATGAACTATTGGAACTCCATCAAGGTCAAAAGCTTTTGCACAGCAAAGGAAACAGTCAACAAAACCAAAAGACAACTGACAGAATGGGAGAAGATATTTGCAAACAACATATCAGGTAAAGGGCTAGTATCCAAAATCTATAAAGAGCTTAGCAAACTCAACACCCAAAGAACAAATAATCCAATCAAGAAATGGGCAGAAGACATAAACAGACATTTCTGCGAAGAAGACATCCAGATGGCCAACAGACACATGAAAAAGTGCTCAACATCACTCGGCATCAGGGAAATACAAATCAAAACCACAATGAGATACCACCTCACACCAGTCAGAATGGCCAAAATTAACAAGTCAGGAAATGACAGATGCTGGTGAGGATGCAGAAAAAGAGGAACCCTCCTACACTGTTGGTGGGAATGCAAGCTGGTGCAGCCACTCTGGAAAACAGCATGGAGGTTCCTCAAAGAGTTGAAAATAGATCTACCCTATGACGCAGCAATTGCACTACTGGGTATTTACCCTAAAGATACAAATGTACTGATCCGAAGAGGCACGTACACCCAAATGTTTACAGCATCATTGTCTACAATAGCCAAACTATGGAAAGAACCTAGATGTCCACCAACAGATGAATAGATAAAGAAGATGTGGTATATATATGTATATATGTATACATATACATATATACACAATGGAATACTATGCAGCCATCAAAAGAAATGAAATCTTGCCATTTGCAATGATGTGGATGGATCTAGAGGGTATTACACTTAGCAAAGTAGGTCAATCAGAGAAAGACAATTATCATTTGATCTCCCTGATATGAGGAAGTTGAGAGGCAACATGGGGCTTTGGGGGTAGGAAACGAATAAAGGAAACAAGATGGGATCAGGAGGGAGACAAATCATAAGAGACTCTTAATCTCACAAAACAAACTGAGGGTCGCTGAGGGGAGGTGGGTAGGGAGAGGGCGGTTGTCTTATGTACATTGGGGAAGGTATGTGCTATGGTGAGTGCTGTGAAGTGTGTAAACATGGCAATTCACATACCTGTAAGCATGGGGCTATTAATACTTTATATGTCAATAAAAAATAAAAAAATTACATTAAAAAAAGAAATCCCTTAATATTTTTTAAACAAATTTTATTTTTATTTATTTGACAGAGAGAGAGAGATCACAAGTAGGCAGAGAGACAGACAGAGAGAGAGAGGAGGAAGCAGGCTCCCCGCTGAGCAGAAAGCCCCATATGGGGCTTGATCCCAGGACCCTGAGACCATGATCCGAGCCGAAGGCAGAGGCCCAACCCACTGAGCCACCCAGGCCCCCCTTAATATTTTTAATAAAACTGGATTAGTGATGATAAACTACTTTATCTTTTGTTTGTCTGGGAAACTGTTTATTTCCCCTTCAAATCTAAATGATAATCTTGGTGGGTAGAGTATTCTTAGATGTAGATTTTTTTCCTTTCAGCACTTTGAATATATCAGGTCATTTACTTCTGGCCTATAGTTTCTGCTAAAAAATCAGCTGATAGCCTTATAGTGTTGCCCTTTTAATAATTTTTTTAATTCTCTCTTGCTGCTTTTAAGATTCTCTTTTTATCTTTAGCCTTTGACATTTTAATTACTGTGTTTCATTAATGGCCCTCCCTGGGTTCATCTTGTTCCATACTCTGTGTTTCACATAATTAGATGTCTACTTCCTTCCCTAGGTTAGGGAAGTTTTCAGCTATTGTTTCTTCAAATAAGTTTTTTACTCCTTTCTCTCTCTTTTTCTGGGACCATTATAATGTAAGCATTTGCATGATATTGTCCAAGAGACCCCTAAGCCTAACTTTTTTTAAAAACTTCTCTTTTTGCTGTTCAACTTGGGTGCTCTCTATTACCCAATCTTCCAGATCGCTGATACATTCTTCTGCATCCACTAGTCTACTGTTGATACACTCTAATGTATTGTTTATTTCCATTAATATATTCTTCAACTCTGGTTTTTCTAAGGAGTATTAAAGGATATAGGAAGAAGAAAATAGTGAGCACAAAGGTGAAAAGATGAAATTGAGAGACGTGTAAAGGAGAAAGAAGAGAGCAAAATCTGAAAAAGTTGACCAAGGGCTCTACATTTAATAAGACGGTAAAGAGAAAGCCCTGTTACCAGAGTAAGAAAGAGGTAACTATCTGCAAGATATTAAAAGTCTCCTTAGAAAAAGAGAGAAGCAGACAACAACAACAACACCCTAAACAGAGCCTTCAAAAAGTCCAGGTCCATGGCATTTTATACTTTAAATATGCATGGCCTTAACCAGGCCTAAGTTTTAGCCAGACCTGCTTTCCAATCTTCCAGTACAATTCAAATTGAAGATTTTTTCTCATTCTATTTGCTACACAGAGATTTGTTTCCCTTTAAAACAATAGCCCAAATCTACAGTGTCATAGGCCCACCCAATTCCATGCCAGCCTGAGTCATATTAGTAAGCAGTTTGATGCTGACCTTTTCACCTTCAGTATTTGACTGTTTGGCCCATAAGTGGGTCTTAGGTCTCTCTGTTTACAGCTTCACTAAACTGCAAAAATGGGACCACCAGTCAAAATACCAAAAGCTAAAAGATCACAGCACACAGCTTACTATTTGCTGATGATTTTTAATCATCCACTCTGCAATACACCCAAGACTCTACTGTTAATTCCATTTGTTATTGACAGAAAGAATTTCACCAACCTTCTTTTCTAGGATTTAACAGAAACCAGAGACCAATGCCATAGAATTTCACTATATTGTGGGTATTGGAGATGATTCAATTCAATTCATCAGGCTTTTCTTCGATACATTTAACACACCAGCAATGTGCTTATTATTATGGAAATGCAAAATAAACAAAAAGGATGCACATTACTTTACTGAGTTTTGAGAAAGTATGTAAGAAACAAGGCATACCCATATAACTTACATCTTCTGAAGCTCTTCAGAGATGGTGGTTATTTAGTGAAATCACCAAAGCACATTGAATAGATTGAATGAATTCTAATAATGACTTAGAATCAAATATCGTGTATCCCTTTAAAACAGGGATTCTCAACCTCAGCACTATTGACATTTGAAGCCAGATCATTCATTGTGGGAAGTTGTCCTGTCCATTTTAAGATACTTAGCAGCATCCCTAGCCTCTCCTCACCATATGCTAGTAGCACTGCTCCCAGTTGTGACAACCAAAATAGGCTACATATGTTGGCAAATGTAGGGCAAAATCTTCCTTCGTTAAGAACCACTGTTCTAAAAAAGAAAACAGATTAATATTTGTTGATATATTATTAGTGAAAAGTGAAAGATGCAGAAGATTCTCTCATATATATATTTATATATGTGAAAAAATCTATATCTTACACTTTTCAATTATAATATATATAATATCATGTATATGTATATGTTTTATACATGTATATGTATATAGAAAGCCTAAACCAATGACTCTTAACTCTGTCAACACATTACAATTACTGGAGGAGCTTTTTAAAAATCTCTGGAGGTAAGACCTGGGCACTAGCATTTTGTTTTTCAATGTTTCTCTGGTGTTTCTATTATTATTCAACCATGGTTGATAACCACCCAGAGACTTGTTAAAACACAAATAGCACAACCACATCTCTAGAGTTTCTAAATCAGCAAATCTGGGATTGGGCTGATAATTTGCATTTCTAACAAGTTCCCAGGTGATGCACATAGTGCCAGTCCACGGATCACTCTGAGAATGACTAATCTGGAAGGATGTATCCCAAATTATTGACAACGCTCTTTTCATCTCTTTTTTAAAAAAGATTTTATTTATTTATTGACAGAGAGAGAGAGAGAGAGATCACAAATAGGCAGAGAGGCAAGCAGAGGGGGAGGGGGAAGCAGGCCCTCTGCTGAGCAGGGAGCCTGAAGCAGGACCCGATCCCAGAACCCTGAGATCATGACCTGAGCCAAAGGCAGAGGCTTAACCCACTGAGCCACCCAGGTGCCCCACTCTTTTCATCTCTCTCTTTTTTTTTTTTAATTTATTTATTTGACAGAGAGAGATCACAAGTAAACAGAGAGGCAGGCAGAGAGAGAGGAGGGAAGCAGGTTCCCTACTGAGCAGAGAGCCCGATGCGGGGCTCGATCCCAGGACCCTGGGATCATGACCTGAGCCGAAGGCAGAGGGTTTAAACTGCTGAGCCACCCAGGTGCCCCACTCTTTTCATCTCTTAAATGGAATTTTAGAGAAGAGGAAAAGGGACAACTCTATTCCTGATCTTGTATTCTTCTGTATTGTTCCACAGTTTATGATAGCCATGTATTGCTTTTATAATAGTTTTTAAATTTTCAAAACTAAAGAGCACATTCCCAATATTTAAAACCTTCTTTATGTTTCTTCTAATTATCTCCCCATCCTTTCACCTATCCTGAATATTTTGTTAATCGTTCTCAAGTAGTTTTATCACTCAAATCCATATCCCTAAAAGATACACCATTTAATTTTTACATTTTTAGACATTAAAAAACTAAAATTATACTATCTGTATTTATCTATGGCATGCTATTTTTTTGGTAAGTGGCATGATGGTTTTAAGATTTTATTTATTATTTGACAGATAGAGATCATAAGCAGGTGGGAGGGCGGGGGGGAAGCAGGCTCCCTACTGAGCAGAGAGCCCGATATGGGGCTGAATTCCAGGACCCTGCGATCATGAACCAAGCTGAAGGCAGAGGCTCAACCCTCTGAGCCAATCAGGTGCCCCAAAGGTCATGATTTTTAGATGTACCCATGTTGATGTGTATAGCTGTGGCTTACTCATTTTCATTCATTGCATGATTTTCCCCAATATATTTATACATATTATATGTACATTCATATTTTTCCAGGTTTTTCCACTTACAAACAAGGCTGCTATGAACATTCATGTACATGTACATGTTTGCATTTACTGGGTAAAGAAAACATACAAATTCACATTCCCAACAACAGAAGATTAGGGTTCCCATTATATCATTCTTCACCAACACTTGATATTAACAGATTTTAATTATTTTCCATTTTATTATTGCAAAATTATATCTCTTTGCTGTTTAACTTGTATCTCCATGATACAAGTTAGTTACTAAAGGAAATAACTTTATGCCTCAGTCAGACATGTGTAATATTAGAGGTACAAATATTTAACTCCCTAACAAACTCCTTGGGGCACTTTTCAAAAACACCCATAGGTGAGAAAGAATGAATCCTGTGTTTGCTGACCAAGGGCTTAATAAAATTCAATTACATAATAATGATATTGACCATATGTCCGTTTTGAGTATTTTAAGTTAATTTCACATTCATTTCAATTCTCATAAAAGGAGGTGCTTGGTGTAGGTCAGGCAAGTTTCCTTTTTCCAAAGTCACAAGAGGACAATGGGAACTGAGTTTAACAAATCTTTCCCAATCATACCACCGGCTTTTTGACAAAGATGGGGTTACAAAATAATTAGAAGGACTGAAAGCAAGCTTGGAATTTACCCCTCTCAATCCTTCACTTTTGAATAGAAAAAAATATAGAAAATAGGCGTTCTTATTCAAGGTCATATAGCCAGTTTATAGTTGAGCTGAATATAGAATGCAAATCCAGTCATCTTTTCAGTATACTTTAACCCTCTGAGAATAAGCCTATGAAAGAGATTGAAGATGGAAATCCGTGACATGGAGGTGGGGGTGGAATAAAGGGCCTTAGAAACAGGAAGTTAGTCAGTAGGCTCAGGACAAAAAGGCCATTGTCCTGGAGTGCTTTTGGTATCATTGAGAAATGGTCTCGATGTTCCTGTCCACAGCTGAGGCACTAAACCCCAGGAGTGTACCAAGTTAGACTTATCAACAAAGGATCATGCTTTCTAATGGGGGAGGCACCAGCTATAGAGTAACCTGCCAGCCACCTTGATGTGGGTTTCTTCTTTTTTTTTTTTTTTAAAGATTTTATTTATTTATTTGACAGACAGAGATCACAAGTAGGCAGAGAGGCAGGCAGAGAGAGAAGGGAGAAGCAGGCTCCCCGCGGAGCAGAGAGCCCAATGCGGGGCTCGATCCCAGGACTCTGGGATCATGACCTGAGCCGAAGGCAGTGGCTTTAACCTACTGAGCCACCCAGGTGCCCCTTGATGTGGGTTTCTTAAAGTCACTGTTTTAAAGCAGGCACCATTGCACTGGCTTAAAATACCTCAGTCAGATTATCGTGCTCTTAATTAGCTGTGCATGATGGCAATCGATTAAGGATGGCATAAGAGCCAATAGAAATAATGCAACTCTCATTAGGGATTTCTCATTTGTTATATGAGTGTATCTACTGGGTAAGTTCCCATTAAAGCAAACTGGGGCCTATTATTTAAACTGTTTCAGGACAGTGCTAGGTTATCTTTCCATTTGACATTTATTGTACCTGGCTTAAAGGTTAAAAACAATTATGCTCACTTGGAATATTTATTATCTTATGATATTCAAGCGGAGCCATTATATTTGTTTTCTTCTTCTTATCAAAGCTGGTCAAGGAGAGACTTTTTAATGAGCCTGAGCTAAATAGTAAGGAAATTTTCCCTCTCCTGTACTAGAGAGATAAACCTGTAAATAAGCCTGGTAATAGTGATACTCTGTACAAGATTTAGCTTTGAGACTTATTATTTATCATTTGCATATTGCTGCAGCTGCACATGCATTGAGCCAGTTTCCATTGTCTGAATGGAAGGCACACTCAAATTGGGATTTAGAGGGGTGTTAGAGGGAGTTAGAGGGCCTGGCTTCAAGACCTTGCTCTTCTACCAGTATGACTTTGACAACTCCATTCTTCCAGTTGCTCAGACCAAAAAACCTTGACTTCTCTCTATTTCTTATACCCACAGCCAACCACTCAGCAAATCTTGTTTGGTTCTACTGTCAAATCTAGAATGTGATAACTTCTCATCTCATCTACTGCCAAAAAGATGGTCTAAGCCAACATCATCTCTAGGCTAGCTTACTATCATAGCTTCATAGCTGGTTTGATTAGTCAGGGTTCTCCAGAGAAACAGAACCAACAGGAAATATATAAGATATACAGGAAGAAGCATATTATGAGGGATTGGTTTACCTGATTATGGAGGTACAGTTTCATGATCTGCCATCTGTAACCTGGGGGCCCAGGAATGCTGGTGGTGTAGTTCCAGTCCTTGCTTGAAGACTAGAGAACAAGAGGACTAGTATCTCAGACTAGATTTGAAGGCTTGAGAATCAGGAGTGCCAATGCCTGAGAGCAGAAGATGAATGTCTTAGCTCAAGCAGAGAAAGTAAATTTCCCCTTCTTCTGCTCTTTTGTTCTATTTAGGCCCTCAACCAACTGGATGATGTCCACCATAATGATGAGGGCAAATCTTTACTCATTCTGCCAATTCAAACCCCAATCTCTTCCTGAACACCCTCACAGACATATCCAGAAATAATTTTTTACCAGCTATCTGGGTATGCCTTAACCAAGTTGGCAAAGAAAAATAAGCATCACATGGATCATTTACTTTCACTTTCACTCCCTTACCTATCTTCAACAATAAAGCTAAAATATTAATCCCAGTCAGCTGTCACTTCTCTGCTCAAAATCCACATTTGTCCCTCATTTTACTCATAGTTTTCCAATGGCATTACAAACCCAGTGGCATCTGGCATTCCACTGCCTCACTTCCCTCTTCTCCTACTATCTTCCTCCTCACTCACGTTACTTCATTCAGCTTGTCTGTTGCTGGAACATCTCAGTTCAGGCATTGGATGAGCATTTATCTCTGCCTGAAAATGTTTTCTCCCAGGTGTCTCTAATGCTCACCCTAACCTTTTCAAATCTTTTCTAAAATCTCAACTTCTCAGTGAAGCCTATTCTTATCACCTTATTTAAAGTTTTGACACTTTCCACTTCACACTCCCAATTCCCCTTTAACCTGCTATTCTTTTTCCATGGCATTATAAAGTGCTAACATTAATATGTTAGTATAATTTTTAGTATAATTAGTCTGAAATTTTTATCTGTTTTTTTCACTGATGTATCTCAAGTGCCTTCAATAGTGTCCAATATAAAGTAGAGTAGTTGTTTGCCTAACTTAATAATATTTCTCCAATTTGGACTTCAATTACTCCATCTGCATTATGATATAGTTCACCTGGTTCAGAGGTCAGCAAACTTTTTTTCTGTAAAGGGCCAGATAGTGAAGTATTTTTGCAGTCATCCAGTCTCTATCACAACTATTCAGTTCTGCCACTGTAGCATGAAAGCAGCCACAGACAATACATAAATGAATGGGACATGGCTGTTCAAATTACAATTTGAATGTAATTTGGCAGAGAGGCAGATTTGACCCCAAGACATAGTCTGCCAACACCTGAACTAGATGATCACTTGGGTTTATTTGTTTGTATGGTTGGTTGTTGTTTTTTTTCCAGTGTTCTAAGATTCATTGTTTATGCACCACACCTAGTGCTCCATGCAATATGTGGCCTCCTTAATACCCACCACCAGGCTCACCCATCCCCCTCCCCTCCAAAACCCTGAGTCTGTTTCTCAGACTCCATAGTCTCTCATGCTTCCTCTCCCCCTCTGATTTACCCCAACTCACTTTTCCTTCCCTTCTCCTAATGTCCTCCATGTTATTCCTTATGCTCCACAAGTAAGTGAAACCATGTGATAATTGACTTTCTCTGCTTCACTTATTTCACTCAGCATAATCTCTTCCAGTCCCATCCATGTTAATACGAAAGCTGGATATTCATCCTTTCTGCTGACTGTATAATATTCCATTGTATATGTGTAATTGGCAGGATACAAAGTGCACAGAAATCAGTTGCTTTCTTACACACTAACAATAAAAATATAGAAAGGGAAATTAGAGAATTGATTCCATATACTATAGAACCAAGAACCATAAGATACCATGGAATAAACCTAACCAGAGAGGTAAAGGATCCATACTTTAGGAATTACAGAACACTTATGAAAGAAATTGAGGAAGACACAAAAAGATGGAAAAGCATTCTATGCTCATGGATCAGAAGAATAAACATTGTTAAAATGTCTATACTGCCCAGAACAATCTATACTTTCAATGACATCCCAATCAACATTTCACCAGCATTTTTCAAAGTGTTGGAACAAACAATTCTAAAATATGTATGGAATCAGAAAAGCCCCCAAATTGCTAAGGAAATGTTGAAAAACAAAAATAAAACTGGCGGCATCACGTTACGTGATTTCAAGCTATATTACAAAGTTGTGGTCACTAAGACAGCATGGTACTGGCACAGAAACAGAAACATAGATCAGTGGAACAGAATAGAGAGCCCAGATATGGATGCTCAACTCTATGGTCAACTAATCTTTGACAAAGTAGAAAAAAAATTTCTAGTGACAAAAAGACAGTCTCTTCAATAAATGGTGCTGGGAAAATTGGACAGCTATGTATAGAAGAATGAAACTTGACCATTCTCTTATACCATACACAAAGATAAACATGAAATAGATCAAAGACCTCAATGTGAGACAGGAATCAATCAAAATCCTAGAGGAGAACATGGGCAGTAACTTCTTAAACATTGGCCACACCAACTTCTTTCAAGACCTGTTTCCAAAGGCAAAGGAAACAAAAGCAAAAATGAACTTTTGGGACTTCGTCAAGATCAAAAGCTTCTGTACAGCAAAGGAAACAGTCAACAAAACAAATAGGCAACCCACAGAATGGGAGAATATATTCACAAATGACACTACAGACAAAGGGCTGGTATCCAAGATCTATAAAGAACTCCTCAAACTTAACACCCAAAAAACAGATAATCATGTCAAAAAAATGGCAGAAAACATGAACAGACACTTCTCCAAAGAAGACATACAAATGGCTAATAGACACATGAAAAAATGTTAAGAGCTCATTTGATTCTGATCTGTGTCTTTGACATATGAAGGAACAAGTTTGTTGTTATGGTATTTCTTTTTCTGTCTTTCATATCACAACACACAAGTACTACCTATCCTGCTTGTGATTAGACTTGGACAGCCCTACAACAAAAACAAGATAAACTAAGCAAAGTATCAGGATGCCAGACCACTAAACAGTATTTTATGTGCTTAAGTCACTATCTCCTTTCTATAATATAAAAATAATAGCAGCTTCCTCAGTGGTTTCAGTCTTAGCATTCCACCTGCTGGTACAGAATCAAGAGGAGGTTGCTACTAGATAATGAATCTTTAAAGAATGTAAACTTGCTCAGAAATAAGTCTGGCCTTTGCCCGTGGTTTCTGGGAAGTAATCTCTAAACTCCTGGAATATCATGTCCAATAAGAGTATCTTTACCTGGGGACCTTGGCCACTGGACAGACTAAAAATGTGATTTATGGACAGTGACTTTGGGCTATGCAGTGTCCACTTTACTTCAAAAGGGAATGGAGACTGAAGGTCCTCTATGCAGTAGCAGTTCTATCTCTGGAGGGCCTAGAAAGTAAGGGTCCATCATGTGGGCAGACAACCACAGAGCCGTAAGAAATTTTAGACCAAGACTCAGGCTAGCTTCCCTGGATGACAACACTCTGTGCATATTATCACATATTGATGCTGATAAAATAATACTGCCAATGACTCCATGGGAAAGGACAACTGGAAGCTCTTATTTGCAGCGTTCCTGGACTCTGCCTCATGTATATTTCCACAGGCTTTGTGAACAGTTTTGAGAAAATTTCTGGCAAATTCTTGGCCCTTTATCACCTCTCTCTCTCCTTTAGAGAAACAGCAGGAAGTACAAGCATTGTTTTTACTTCTTTCCTTGAAGAAGTTGACAATGCTCTAGGGATATAATGAAATGGTTAGTTAAAAGCTCAACTTGCCCCCAAATGGCCACTGTGTGAAAAATCAATTTTAGGAACTCTAGAGGGGACACAAAGAAAATAGAATATGGAAAAGTTCCCTTGTCTATGTCCCTGAGAACCTGAAAATCTAATCTTTGCCCAAGTACATAAATACAAGAAAAGGTTGATTTTTCTTCTCCAGGAACTGGAAAGTGCATAATTAGAAAGTCTACTGAAGGATATTTTCTGGGAAAAATACAGTCAATGAGGAAGAAGAATAACCATGCTACCAATCAAGACAGGTTTACTGGAAATGTGACTCTGTATACAGAGTTTAAAGGAGGGAAGGGATATGATGTGATAGTGAGTAGCATGTGGTTTAACATATAATGATCAGGTAGAAGAAAATGTTGAATTAAGAATTTTACTGCCCAGAGAGCTCTGGTGGAGACATGTCCTAGCATCAAACAGCAGCAATCCAAGAAGTTTTCTAAAACATACAACATAAAATAAGGTCTGAGCAAGACTGTGTGGGAGTGCCAGAGCCTCTGAAGGTTAAAAGAAAGCTTACTGTATTGATCAATGTTATAAAGGTTTATAGAAAACCATTGCCTCTTCAATTGCTACTTCCGAATGGGCATTTACCTATTTCAACATATATCTTAACTGCGTCTATTCTCATGCCTCTAACTCCTCACAGACCAACTTGTGTTCTGCTTACCAACATGATGCTACTATTATTACTAATCATAATAATACAGTCAGTTCCAAAATTAATAACTTTACACTAATCTTTTCATTGACTTTTCACAACACTTTGAGGTAGATTCCATTATTATACTCCACTATACAACTTGAGTAAGAATATCTCACTGACATAGAACTGAAACTTGAGTCTGTGTCTGTCTTATATTCAAGTCCATCTCCTTATTCACTGTTTTATAGGTTTCCAATTACATCAAGGAATCATAATTTCAACATCTTCTCATATCCACTCCTAGAAATTATTATAAAATCAAAACAAAACAAAAAAAACTTCATATATTCAATTTTTAGAGAAACCAGTATGGTAGAGACAGCAAAGTGTTCACCAAAATCTATTTTCTTTCCTTTATGGACAAAAAGCAACCTTACATTTCCAAGGCTTACTTATAATGAAATATGAGCCTATGATTGTGTTCTGGACAATGGATGGTGGGTATAATTGATATAGACCACACCTTGGCCCAACCTACAAAACCCTCCCATCTGTCCCTAGTTTTTCATCTCATAACTGTCAGTAGGAGACAGATGATTCAGTCAAAGATTCAGAGGTCCTATAGATGACAAAGCCACAAAATAGAAAGAGTCTGGGGACCTAACAAGCACATAGAAGTCTGCCTAATTACCAGAAATACCTATACTGGGTTCCGTATGCATAGGACATTTTTACTGTGTTAGACCACTAAAATTTGGGAGTTTGTTAAGGAAATAACTGCTAAAAGATTAGATTTTGTTTTAATTATGAGGCCACTTATATAAATAAAAATGAAAGCCAAGATGAAGTGAGTAATTTTCTATAAAAGTGTAATTTATCAAAACTGACACTAGAAAAGAGAGAAAAATCCAAACAAGCTGATTTCCACTAAGGAATTAGGGAAAGTTGTCAAAGACCTGCCTCTCCACTGCTCTAAAAGTAAAATAATATAAAATGAAAATGGAACAGATAGTTAAAGAACAGATCATTTTAGAGAGGATAAAGAGAACATAAAATTCCAAAACCTTGCATACACAAGACGTTTTAGATATGTAAACTTAATTTCATTATAATTGCAACTGCTCCTAAGTTATTTTATAAATTTCACATGTCTGAATAAAGTTAGCATTTTTTGTTATAGGGAAAACTAGAGAAGTAGTTTCTAGAACTCACATAAAATTAAATAAACAAGACTCCTCAGGTGAGAAGAAAACTCTGAAAAAATAAGAACTGTGAGTAAGGGACAGACGTATCATATATCCAAAGTTATTTTAAAATTATGATAATCAAAACTATAATACAGGTTACAAACAAGCAGATAATTGAAAAAGAATATAAAGTCTAGAAATAAACCATAATGCATGGGGAAAACCTGTTCAATAAATAATTCTTGACAACTGAATAGTTATCTGCAAAAGTTAAATTGGAACCATACTTCATGTATACATCAGGATACTCTCCAAATGGATTAAATATTAAAATATAAAATAAACCACAAAAACTGGAATAAAACATTCAATAATCCACTTATAAACTTAGCTGAAAAATTCTAACTATAACTCAATCCAGAAGCTATAAATTTGACTATATTAAAAACATTATTAAGTACTTTATTCTTTCTGATGCTAGTGTAAATGGGATTGTTTCTTAATTTCTTTCTCAAATAGTATATTGTTAGTGTATGGAAATGTAATTAACTCTTGTATGTTCATTTTGTATCCTTCAACTTTAGTGAATTTATTAGTTCTAACAGTTCTTCTTAATGGGGTCTTTAGAGTTTACATAAGATGATGACATCTGCAAACAGAGATAATTTTACTTCCTCATTTTTTTAAAGATTTTATTTATTTGACAGAGAGATCAGAAATAGGCAGAGAGGCAAGCAGAGAGAGAGAGGAGGAAGCAGGCTCCCCACTGAGCAGAGAGCCCGACGAGGGACTTGATCCCAGGACCCTGAGATCATGACCCGAGCCAAAGGCAGAGACTTAACCCACTGAGCCACCCAGGTGCCCCATTTACTTCCTCATTTTAATGTGGGTTCCTTTTATTTCTTTTTCTTGAGTACTTGCTCTATGACTTCCAATATTAATTTAAATATAAGTGGTGAGAGTGGGCATCTTTGTCTTATCCCTGATCGTAGAGAAAAAGCTTTTACTTTTCTCTGTTGAATATAATGGTATCAGCAGGCTTTGGGTTATATATGACTTTTTTTTTTAAGATTTTACTTATTTATTTGACAGAGAGAGAGAGAGATCACATGTAGGTGGAGAGGCAGAGAGAGAGAGAGGAGGAAGCAGGCTCTCCACTGAGCAGAGAGCCCAATGCGGGGCTCAATCCCAGGACCCTGGGATCATGACCTGAGCCAAAGGCAGAGGCTTTAACACACTGAGCCACCCAGGTGCCCCTATATATGACCTTTTTTATGTTGAGATGTTTTTCATCTATTCCTAGTTTGTTAAGAGTTCTTATCATGAACATGTGATGAATTTCATCAAATGTTTTTGGTAAATCTATTAAGACAAACGTGATTTTTATTCTGTTAATGTTGTGTTTTGCATTAATTGATTTTTATAGGTTGAATCCTTGCACATCAGGGACAAGTCCCATTTGGTAATGGTGTATGATCCTTTTAACATGCTATTTGATTTGGTTCTGTATTATTTTGGTAAAGATTTCTATATTCATTAGAGATACTGAGCTATAGTTTTCTTTTTTTGTGCTGTTATGTTTGGCTTTGGAATCAGGGTAATGCTGGCCTCATAAAATGAGTTTGGAAGTATTTCTTCCTCTTTAATAATTGGAGAAGGATTGTCATTATTTTTCGTTAAGTGTTTGATAGAATTCACCCAGAAGGCCACCTGGTCCTGGATTTTCTTTACAGGGATTTTTGTTGTTGGTGGTGCTGTTGTTATGTTAGTTGGAGTGGGAGAAGAACCATGAGAGACTTTACCGGGATTTTTGGTTACTGATTCAAACTCCATACTAGTTACTAACCTGTTAAGATTATAAAACTTTGATGAAAGAAATTAAAGACATAGGCAAATTGATATATGTTCTGTGATCATTGATTGAAAACTTAATATTGTCAAAAATATCCATACTATCTGGAGAAATCTACAGATCTAATGAAATCACTATAAAGTAACATTATTTATTAACTCTTCTCCTACCCCCTTAACCCCCCATGTTGCATCTCCTCTCCCTCATATCAGGGAGATCATGTGAAGAGTTAATGAAACAAGATGGGATTGGGAGGGAGACAAACCATAAGTGACTCTTAATCTCACAAAACAAACTGAGGGTTAATGGGGGGAGGGGGGTTGGGGGGGTGGGATTATGGACATTGGGGAGGGTATGTGCTATGGTGAGTGCTGTGAAGTGTGTAAACCTGGCGATTCACAGACCTGTACCCCTGGGGATAAAAAGATATTATATGTTTAAAAAAATAAAATTAAAAGAAAAAAAAAAGTAACATTATTTATAAAAATAGAGTATTCTAAAATTTATATGAAACCACAAAAGACCATGAATAGCCAAATCAATATTGAGAAAGAACAAAGCTGGGGGCAAAATACTTTCTGATTATGAAATACATTTCAAAGCTACAATAATCAAAAGAGTATTGTACTGGCACAAAAACAGATATATAGACCACCGTAAATGAATTGAGAGCCCAGAAAAAAGTCCATGCATATATAGTCAACTGATCTTTGACAGAGGTGCCAAAAATACACAATGGTCAAAGGACACTTTCTTCAAAAATTGGCATTGCAAAAAGTGGATAGCCACATGCGAAAGAATGAAACTGGATTTTGATCTTACCCGATACACAAAAGTTAACAAAATGAGTTAAAGACTTAAACATAAGACCCAATACTGTAAAATTCTTAGAAGAAAACCTAGGGGAAAGCATCATGACTTTGGTCTTGGCAATGATTTCATGGATTAGACATTAAAAGCAAAAGCAAAAACAACAGAAGTAAACAAATGGGATTACATCAAATTAAAAAGCTTCTGCACAGCAAAGAAAACAACAATCAGAGTGAGAACACATCTTTGGAGTGAGAGCAAATATTTTCAAAAGATAGATCTGATAAGGGGTTAATCTTCAAAATATGTGGGAACCCCTACAACTCAATAGCAAAACAAATTTTTAAAAACTAATAATCCAATTTAAAAGTGGGCTAAGGGGGCACCTGGGTGGCTCAGTGGGTTAAAGCCTCTGCCTTCGGCTCAGGTCATGATCCCAGGGTCCTGGGATTGAGCCCTGCATTGGGCTCTCTGCTCAGTGGGGAGCCTGCTTCCTCCTCTCTCTCTCTCTCTGCCTGCCTCTCTGCCTATTTGTGATCTCTGTCAAATAAATAAAATCTAAAAAAAAAAAGTGGGCTAAGGACCTTGGATATTTCTTCAAAGAAGACATAGAAATGCCAAAAGGTATATGAAAAAAAAAAAATGACTCAGTGTTACTAATCATCAGGGAAATGCAAAGCAAAACTACAATAAGATATCATCATACATCTGCCAGGATGGTTATCATGAAAAATAGAAAAGAGAAGAAGCATTGGCAAGGATGTGGAGAAATTGAAACCCTTAAACACTATTGGTGCAATTGCAAAATGGTGCTAACACTGTGGAAAGTAGTATGGAGGTTCTCATAAAATTAAAAATTAGAATTTCTTTATAGGCCAGTAATCCACATCTGAATATTTACCCAAAAGAATTGAAATCAGAATCTCAAAGCTTCAGAATCAGAATTTTGGCACTTCCATGTTCATTGTGGCACTAATCAAAACAGTCAAGAGGTGAAAATGTCTATGGACAGATGAATGAATAAGGAAAATGTGGTATGCTTTCCAACCAAGGCCTAGCAGAATGGCTCCTGAAAAGAAGGGTGGCAAGAAGAAGGGCTTTTCTGCCATCACTGAGGTAGTGATCAGAAAAAAAATCAGCATTCACAAGCACATCCATGGAGTGGGTTTCAAGAAGCATGCTCCTCAGGCACTCAAAGGGATCCCAAAATTTTCCATGAAGGATATGGGAACTCCAGATGTGCACATTGACACCAGCCTTGACAAAGTTGTCTGGACCAGAGTAATAAGGAATGTTCCATGCCATATCCTTGGGTGGTTGTCCAGAATTGCAACGAGAATGAAGATTCACCAAACAAGCTCTATAAGGTGCTTACCTACGTACCAGTCACCACTTTCAAAAATCTACAGATAATTAATGTAGATAAGAACAAATGCTGATTGTCAAATAAAGGAATAAAACTGAGAAAAATGAAAAGAAAATGTGGTACATACATACATTGTAATATTATTAAGCCTTTTTTTTTAAATATTACTAAGCCTTAAAAAAAAAGCTAATTCTGCAAAATATAGCTACATAGATGAACCTTGAGGACATTATGCTAACTAAAATAAGCCAATCACAGAAAAACAAATACTGCATGATTCCACTTAAATGAGGTATCTAAAATAGTCAAAATCAAAGTGTTGAATAGTGGTGACCAGGGCTGGAGGAGGAAGAAATGGGGAGTTACTAATCAATAGCCATGAAGTTTCAGTTAAGCAAGATGCATAAGCTCTAGAGATCTGTTGTACAACATTGGGCCTATAATAAGAAACACTATATTGCTGTACAGAAGCCTTTTATCTTGCTGTGCAGAAGCCTTTTATCTTGATGAAGTCCCAAAAGTTCATTTTCATTTTTGTTTCCTTTATCTTCGGAGACATGTCTTGAAAGAAGTTGGTATGGCTAATGTTGAAGAGGTTACTGCCTATGATTTTGATAGATTCCTGCCTCACCTTGAGGTCTTTCATCCATTTTGAGTTTATCTTTGTGTATGGT
Source organism: Enhydra lutris kenyoni (assembly GCF_002288905.1). Lineage (NCBI taxonomy): Eukaryota > Metazoa > Chordata > Mammalia > Carnivora > Mustelidae > Enhydra > Enhydra lutris. The sequence continues at coordinate 11,395,672 of NW_019154137.1, forward strand.
GTAAGAGAATGGTCAAGTTTCATTCTTCTACACATAGGTGTCCAATTTTCCCAGCACCATTTATTCAAGAAACTATCTTTTTGCCACTGGATATTTTTTTCTGCTCTGTTGACCATAGAGTTGCAGGCCCATTACTGGACCCTCTACTCTGTTCCATTGGTCTATGTGTCTGTTTTTGTGCCAGTACCATGCTGTCTTGGTGATTGCAACTTGGTAGTAAAGCTTGAAATCAGGCAACATGATGCCCCCTGTTTTCTTTTTCTTTTTCAACATTTCCTTAGCAATTCGGGGTCTTTCCTGATTCCCTACAAATTTTAGGATTGTTTGTTCCAGCACTTTGAAAAATGTCAGTGGAATGTTGATTGGGATGGCATTGAAAGCATAGATTGCTTTGGGCAGTATAGACATTTTAACAATGTTTATTCTTCCGATCCATGAGCATGGAATGGTCTTCCATCTTTTTATGTCTTCTTCAATTTCTTTCATGAGTGTTCTGTAGTTCCTTGAGTACAGATCCTTTGCCTCTTTGGTTAGTTTTATTCCCAGGTATCTTACAGTTCTTGATGCTACCGTAAGTAGAATTGATTCTCCAATTTCCCTTTCTATATTTTCATTGTTAGTGTATAAGAAAGCAACTGATTTCTGTACATTGACTTTGTATCTTGCCACTTCGCTGAATTGCTGTATGAGTTCTAGTAGTTTGGGGACGGCGTCTTTTGGGTTTTCCATATAAAGTGTCTTGTCATCTGTGAAGAGAGAGAGTTTGACTTCTTCTTTTCCAATCTGAATACATTTTATTTCTTTTTGTTGTCTGACTGCTGATGCTAGGATGTCTAATACTATGTTGAACAACAGTGGCAAGAGTGGGCATCCTTGTCCTATTCCTGATCTCAAAGGGAACACTGTCAGCTTTTCCCCATTGAGAATGATATTCGCTGTGGGTTTTTCATAGATAGATTTTATGACATTGAGAAATGTTCCCTCTATCCCTATACTTTGAAGAGTTTTAATCAGGAATGGCTGTTGTAGTTTGTTGAATGCCTTTTCTGCATCCATTGAGAGGATCATGTGGTTCTTCTCTCTTCTCTTATTGATTTGTTCTATCTCATTGATTTGTAAATGATGAAGCACACTTGCAACCTAGGGATAAATTCCACCTGTCATGGTGGGTAAACTTTTTAATGCACTTGGATCCTATTAGCTAGGATCTTGTTGAGAATCTTGACATTCATATTCATCAGGGATACTGGTCTGAAATTCTCATTTTTGATGGGGTCTTTACCTGGTTTGGGGATCAGGGTAATGCTGGCTTCACAGAAATAGTCTGGAAGTTTTCCTTCTTTTTCTGTTTTTCTGAAACAGCTTCAGGAGGATAGATATTATTTCTTTTTTGAATGCTTAGTAGAATTCCCCAGGAATTCGTCAGGTCTTGGGGTCTTGTTTTTTGGGACATTTTTGGTCTCTGCTTCAATCTCGTTATTAGATATTGGTCTATTCAGGTTGTCAGTTTCTTCCTGTTTCCATCTTGGAAGTTTATAGGTTTCCAGGAATGCAACCATTTTGTCCAGGTTGCTTAACTTATTGGCGTATAACTGTTGATAATAATTTCTGATGATTGTTTGTATTTCCTTAGTGTTAGTCATGATCTCTCCCCCTTCATTCATAATTTTATTAATTTGGGTCCTCTCTCTTTTCTTTTGGATTAGTTTGGCGAGTGGTTTATCGATCTTATTGATTCTTTCAAAGAACCAGTTTCTAGTTTTATTGATGTGTTCTACGGTATCTCTAGTTTCTAACTCATTGATCTCTGCTCTAATCTTGATTAATTCCCTTCTTTTTTTTTTTAATACCTTACTGTGATTTTTTTTTAAGATTTTTTAAATTTATTTGACAGAGAGATCACAAGTAGGCAGAGAGGCAGGCAGAGAGAGACAGGAGGAGGAGGCAGGCTCCCTGCTGAGCAGAGAGCCCGATGCGGGACTCGATCCCAGGACCCTGAGATCATGACCTGAGCCGAAGGCAGAGGCTTTAACCACTGAGCTACCCAGGCGCCCCGATTATTTCCCTTCTTGCACATGGGGTCAAAGGGGCAACCCATGAAATGGGAGAAGATATTCACAATAGACACTACAGACAAAGGGCTGATATCCAAGATCTATAAAGAATTCTCAAACTCAACACTTAAAAAAAAAGTTAAAAATTTCAAAAAATGGGCAGAAGACATGAACAGATACTTCTCCAAAGAACACATACAAATGGTTAACAGACACATGAAAAATGTTCATCATTAGCCATCAGGAAGATTCGAATCAAAACCACATTGAGATACCACCTTACAACAGTTAGAATGGCCAAAATTAAGAAGACAATAAACAACAAGTGTTGGAGAGGATGTGGAGAAAGGGGACTTCTCTTACACTATTGGTGGGAATGCAAGTTGGTGTAGCCACTTTGGAAAACAGTGTGGAGATTCCTTAAGAAATTAAAAATAGTGGGGTGCCTGGTTGGCTCAGTGGGTTAAGCCACTGCCTTCAGCTCAGGTCATGATCTCAGGGTCCTGGGATCGAGCCCTGCATTGGGCTCTCTGCTCAGAAGGGAGCCTGCTTCCTCCTCTCTCTCTGCCTGCCTCTCTGCCTGCTTGTGATCTCTCTCTGTCAAATAAATAAATATAATCTTTAAAAAAAAAAAAGAAAGAAAGAAATTTTAAAAATAGAGCTACCCTATGACCCTGCAATTGCACTACTGGGTATTTACCCCTAGGATACAGATGTAGTGAAAAGAAGGGCCACATGCACCCCAATGTTCATAGCAGCAATGTCCACAATAGCCAAACAGTGGAAGGAGCCAAGATGCCCTTCAAAAGATGAATGGATAAAGAAGATGTGCTCCATATATACAATGAAATATTATGCCTCCATCAGAAAAGATGAATACCCAACTTTTGTATCAACATGGATGGAACTGGAGGAAATTATGCTGAGTGAAATAAGTCAAGCAGAGAATGTCAATTATCATATGGTTTCACTTACTTGTGGAGCATAAGGAATAACATGGAGGACATTAGGAGAAGGAAAGGAAAAGTGAATTGGGGGAAATTGGAGGGGGAGATGGAACATGAGAGACTGTAGACTCTGAGAAACAAACTGAAGGTTTTGGAGGGGTGGGGGTTGGGGCATTAGGTGAGCCTGGTCGTGGGTATTAGGAGAGCATGTATTGCATGGAGCACTGGATATGGTGCAAAACAATGAATCTTGGAACACTGAAAAAATGAAATTAATTTTTTTTAAAAAAGCACTATATTGTTCACTTAAAAATTTAAGTGTTCTTACCCCAAAAAATTTTTAAAAAATAACACTTTTGCACTTCAAAACCCTCTTACTCCTGCAGTCATGGGAAACATATCAGGAACTAGTCAATTACTACCCTCTGACCCACAAAGGTATTTCATTTCCTTTAGAAAATCCAACCTAGTCTTGAGACACTCCAAATTCCCTGAAGATCCCATCTTTTTCCAGAGATATTTGAATGGGAGGAGAAGGCTGCTGAGGTTACCCCTACCACTCTGAAATGATAGTGTGGCTTTACGTTTCACCACACCACCATGTCTGAGGACTAGTGGGAGGGCAGAAGCTTCTGAAATGGGAGTCCAAGGATTCATCTGGAAAACAAAAAGAGGCAGGAAACTAGTTCCAGAAGATTGCTACTGGATCCAAAGTATACCATTTTTGTATGCAAGGAAAAAATAAGATGGAATTTCTTTTCTTTGTTCAGCAAAATGTAAACATCTCCAGATGCGCCCCCACACTCCTTAATTCTAGCAGTTCAATTTGTGCTCTCTGCTTGTAATGAATTTGTCTTTAGGGATTAGCACAGCTTTAAGGCTACTGAGTTTGTTTATTTCTGTTTTATTTCTCCTGGAACCATACAGAATGTGCTTAGATGACAGTCCTGACCTTTGAGGTGCATAATGCTTTCGTAATGAATACCATAGGAAATGCATGGCTTTATCATTTCTAGCATTTAAAGCAAACTTATACACACAATTGCTAATGTTGTTGTTGGCCTTTAGATGAAGAGATTGAGGCCATTACTGCTTAATCTGTGATGATTGTGGAGAAAAAGTGCCACTTCTAGATAATGGCAATAGAGCTTAAATCTAGGATCTAAGCCCAGTAACCTGACAGAGGCCTCTGTAATCATAATTTTCATTTCTAGCTCATTTGATTCTCACAACCAGCCTTGAGGCATATAGTGTAAATTTTAATACATTTCATTTTTAAAGGAGAGAAAAAAGAGAGAGAAGTGACATGCCCAAGCTCACACAGAGGTTTATTGACAAAACAAAGACTGTGCTGGATCTTGTGATTCTCACATGTAGCTCATTTCATCAAACATTTGCCTGGCCTGCTTGCAGCAGTTGTTCAGATGAAATGGAATTTCATTCAAAATCAGTAGTGTCTCCATGAGTCAACCATACTCTCCTTCCACTTGGGATGAATGTATTTTTAAGGATGCCCAGATTCCTATAGGTGCCAAGGTTCTTGGAGATTGTTTGAGTTGGGAGTATTTGCCAAAATGCCAACGTTGAAATCAGGCAGTTTGTTGGGACTTTCCTACCTCTACATTTCCATTTCCTTATTTATCATTTCTCTCTCTTCATTGTTCACTGGTCAGCAAATAAACGTGTATATTTCTTTTTCTCTCTTTTTGTCTCCCACTGCATTTAGCTCTTTGTCTCAGTGCTCAGACTTCCAGGGGCATTTTGTATCTCTCCTGGAGACATAGCTAAGTCTTTCTTCTTGTCCCCAGCTATTTTCTTCATTATTTCCTGCAGAAATCAATTCCAGTTTATCACCTTCTACTAGCACCAGTGATAGCCAACAATCCCACACCCAGATTCTACTCTTCCTTTAGAACCCAGAGACCTCTGTATGTATGTGCTTTAAAATTTGTTGACCCAAAGTTTTTTAGCTCTCTTTTTCTTAGGATTGTTTCCTTAAGTCCTGATAGAATGGAAATATTATATTTAATTTCCACTGGAAAATTACTCATAAGCCAGCCAGGTGTAAAACCAAAAAGCAAAAAGAGCAGCCCTTCAAATCTGAGAAGGAGGCCAGTATGTGAGCAAAACTGAAAGACAAAATACCATCCCTCACCCATGCCCTCCTCCAAATCAGAAACACATAAGAAATTTCTTAACATTTATCCTATTATCAGTAAACATCAAAAAGAAAGGTAATCAAAGGAATAATCAGTCAAAATTTTCAAGCACTTCCCAAGACCTACTAATTCCATGCCTTGTTAAAATAGAGTCTTAAAGTTAAATAAAAAGGGGATTAAAAGTTCATCCTTGGGCTGCCTGGCTGGCTCAGTCAGTAGGACATTTGACTCTTGATCTTGGGATTGTAAGTTCAAGTCCCACATAGGGTATAGAGCTTACTTTAAAAAAAAAGAATAAACAGGGATGCCTGGGTGGCTCAGTTGGTTAAGCAGCTGCCTTCGGCTCAGGTCATGACCCCAGAGTCCTGGGATTGAGTCCCGCATCGGGCTCCTTGCTCAGCAGGGAGCCTGCTTCTCCCTCTGCCTCTGCCTGCCATTCTGTCTGCCTGTGCTCGCTCTCTCTCCCTCTCTCTGACAAATAAATAAAATCTTAAAAAAAAAAAAGAATAAAAAACAGATCCAAAAAATATTTTTAATAATATAAATAAAATAAATTAATATAAAATAATATAAATAAAATAAAATAAAATATAAATAAAATAATATAAATAAAATAAAATAATATAAATAAAATAAATAAATAAAATAAAACAAAATGTCATCCTTGTGTACCTCTGGTCTTCACACAGTACAGTCCTGTATATATTAGAATTACCTGCCTGTCAGTCATGGCCGGTGCGACAAATCGACCAAGAACGTGAGGGTAAGAGGATGAAGAAAAGAACTCGAGAAGCAGAGAGATGGGGGCAGGAGGAGCACTGAGGAGGATGTCCAACAGTGCTAAGTTTATTCAAAGCATTAAGGCCATATATAGTGATATTACAATAGGAGAAGCAATACATCTGTCTAGTTAAACAACCACGAGTTTCCATAAGAAGTTTCACAATTAACTATAAGCAGACCTCGTGACACCAAATGGCTGATGCCAGTACAATTGTTCTGTATTGATACAGCAAACCTGAAAGTAATTTATGGGCTGTACTAGGGCAGCAAGGACCAGCCATGAACTTATGACCCCAACCGAATTGTTCTCATTTGTTTAGCAAGCGTGTGGGAAGTCACGTAGGCGAGCGAACAACACATAGCACAGACCCTTTCTCAGTGCTACTTAACTTTTCCCGTCCTAAACCTTTTGTTAGGTTATTCAGACTTTAAAGGAGGCACAAGTCAGGCCCTGGTTTGGTCCTCATCTCAAGCCTTATTGTGGCCTCCCACATCTCCCCCTTCCTTTTTAAATAAGTCAAGCATATGAATTTGTGCTTGCGCATGTAATCGTTGCTGTCCAGTACGAATCTGTACAATGCACCATATTAAAACAAAAGCAAGTAATATAAGGAGGAGTCCAGTAAACAACCAGAATGAGTGTTACTAGTGCTGCTATTCCTGCTATCAATAGACCCAGAAAATGTTTGACTCATTTGAGCTGCAACTGCAATTCAAGGGCAAACTGATAACCATAATTAGCATACCAAGGTCCTTCTACTTCCACAGATAATAACATATGTGGAGGTTGCATAGTTACAGACACTATCATGGGACCTGTGCCTGACGAAGGCAGGGACACAGGTAGACAATTTGTTAAAACACAATGGTCACAATGGATATTATACAATAGATGTCCCCCTTGGAAAGAGGTGAGAACTATTGATCCTGAGCCCACTACCAGTAAAAATGGTCTTGAAATGTTCTCAGGTCCCTGTTCTGGCGCCACTTATCGAGGCCAGTGTGACAAATCGACCAGGAATGTCAGGGTAAGAGGATGAAGAAAAGAACTCGAGAAACAGAGAGATGGGGGCAGGAGGAGCACTGAGGAGGATGTCCAACAGTGCTAAGTTTATTCAAAGCATTAAGGCCATATATAGTGATATTACAATAGGAGAAGCAATACATCTGTGTCTAGTTAAACAACCACGAATTCCCATAGTAAGTTTCACAATTAACTATAAGCAGACCTCGTGACACCAAATGGCTGATGCCAGTACAATTGTTCTGTATTGATACAGCAACCTGAAAGTAATTTATGGGCTGTACTAGGGCAGCAAGGACCAGCCATGAACTTATGACCCCAACCGAATTGTTCTCATTTGTTTAGCAAGCATGTGGGAAGTCACGTAGGCGAGCGAACAACACATAGCACAGACCCTTTCTCAGTGCTACTTAACTTTTCCCGTCCTAAACCTTTTGTTAGGTTATTGAGACTTTAAAGGAGGCACAAATCAGGGCCTGGTTTGGTCCTCGTCTCAAGCCTTATTGCAGCCTCCCACACCTGCCCATTGTCAAAGATGTTCAGTACGGTTCATTATGCAACTTTTCCGTGGGATCATCTGCAATTAGGCAAAGACATGAAAGTTAACTTATTTTTTATTAGTCTCAGAGGTAGAGTTTAGTGATTCATCAGTTGCATATAACACCCAGTACTCATTACATTAATGCCCATCACCCAGTTACCCCATACCCCTACCCACCTCCCCTCCAGCAACCTTCAGTGTTTTCCCTCTAGTTAAGAGTCTCTTGTGGCTAATCTCCCTCTCTGATTTCACCTTATTTTATTTTTACCTCCCTTCCCTTATGATCCTCTGTTTTGTTTCTTAAATTCCACACATGAGTGAAATCATATAATTGTCTTTCTATGACTTATTTCACTTAGCATAATACCCTCTAGATCCATCCATGTTGTGGCAAATGATGAAATTTCATTTTTATGGCTGAGTAATATTCCATTTTATATATATAGATAAAAAAAAAAAAAAAAAAAAAAAAAAAAAAAAAAAAAAAAAAAAAAATATATGTATATATATATATAATCATATTTTCATGAAATTTGACTTACATCAGCTATATCATCAGCTATATGGGCAAAAACTCCAAACATAAATCTTATCCAAACTGATAGAAGACTAGTTTGTTTGTTTGTTTCATTTGTAACCACTTATTTTTTTAGGATTTTATTTTAATTTTAATTTTTAAATTTTTTTAATTTTATTTTATTTTTTCAGTCTTCTGAGATTCATTGTTTATGTACCACACCCAGTGATCCATGCAATACATGCCTTACTTAATAACCACCACCAGGCTCACCTAACTCCCCAACCCCCTGCCCTCCAAAACCCTCAGTTTGTTTCTCAGAGTCTACAGGCTCTCATGCTTCGTCTCCCCTTCTGATTTCCCCCAGTTCACTTTTCCCTTCCTTCTCTTAATGCCCTCCATGTTGTTCCTTATGCTCCACAAGTAAGTGAAACCATATAATTGACTTTCTCAGCTTGACTTATTTCATTCAGCATAATCTCCTCCAATGTTGATACAAAAGTTGGGTATTCATCCTTTCTGATGGAGGCATAATACTCCACTGTAAATACAGACCATATCTTCTTTATCCATTCGTCTGTTGAAGGGCATTTTGGCTCTTTCCACAGTTTGGCAACTGTAGCCATTTCTGCTATGAACATTGGGGTACACATGGCCCCTCTTTTCACTACATTTGTATCTATGAAGAAGACTAGTTTTATAAATAGAATATGTTTCTTTGTTGAGTGACAGGCTCAGTTATAGGATTCAGAAATAATAAAAAGGAGTAAAACAGAGCCTTGTCTTCAGGGGCTCACAATCTATAGAGGGAGATCCATATTAAGAGTGTGATAGGATAGGGCACCTGGGTGGCTAAGTCAGTTAAGCATCTGGCCCTTGGTTTTGGCTCAGGTTATGATATCTTGGGATAGAGCCCCACACGGCAGGCTCTGTGATCAGCAGGAAGTCTTCTTCAAGATTCTCTACCTCTGTCCCCTCTCTTAAGGCTTATACTCTCTCTCTCTAAAATAAGCCTTTTTAAAAAAGAATGTGATAATCATTGTAATAGTAATTTGAAAAAAAAATCTGTGAAAGTAAACAGAAGAATCAAATCCAGATAATAGAGTTGGGGAAAGATTTGTGGCTGGATCTTGATGACTATACCAGTGTCTGCTAGGTAGAAGAGTAGGAGAAGATATGCAATGGTTCAGAAAAAAAACAAAAAGTGTGGGTTTCTGAGGAACCAGCACATCCATGTGACCTATTTTTATAGATTATATCAGCGGCAGAGATGAAGTCTGATTGATGATAGAAACCATACTGTGGATGTCCTTGTATTCCACAATAAGGATTTAGTATTATATACCATAGGCAGATTTATGACAGAGAATTACATGGTCATATTTGCATTTTAGAAAAATCACTCTGACTTCCAAATGGAGGCAGGGTTAGAGGAAAGAGGTTGAAAAATGTATCACAGAGTCCAAGTTGTCAAGTACCTTCTTAGAGCTATACAGTGGGTAAGAAAAACTAGCAAAGCTGAAGGATTCAGGTTCAATACTGATGAGAACAAGATTCAGGAAAAAATAATATAAAAATATGCGGTAGAAATAAGAAATAAAAGGAAGAAGGAAAAGAGAAAATAATAATGCTAAAATTAAGTGTTTACCACATGCTAGGCACAGAACTAAATATTTTATGCATATTATCTCATATAATCTTTTAAACAACCTGATGAAGTAAGTGTGATTATCCAAGTTTACAGGTGGATAACCTACAGCAAAAAGAGACTGTCTTGGGGCTCCTGGGTGGCCCAGTCAGTTAAGTATCTGCCTTTGGCTCAGCTTGTGATTTCAAGGTCCTGGGATCTAGCACCTCACAGAGCCCTATATTGGGCTCCACACTGAGCAGGGAGTCTGCTTCTCCCTTTCCCCTGCCCCTCCGCCCAACTCATGCTCGCTCTTGCTTGTGCTCTCTCTCTCTCTCTAATAAGTAAATAAAATTTTTGCCCAGGGTCATGTAAGAAGTGAGTGGTCAAAGCAGGATCCAATCTCCACTCTTAACTACTTATCTAGAGAAAGCAAGAGTAACAAGAGTACCAAAAAAAAAAAAAAAAAGTGACACAATAGAGGAAAAGAAGAGAAACAAAAGGGAAAGTAAAAAGAAGAAAAATTTAAGGAAGAAAATAGCAGAAGTGAGATTAATGGATAATTAATTAATGGATAACACTCTTCTGTACAAACACTAGATGTAATTAAGTCTTGTCTTTAAGTCTCTGTCCATAGTTCCAAAGACTATGACATGAATAAACAATGGTGTGTATCTGAGTCCATACCCAACTGTTATTAGGTTAATCCACATAAAACGTTAATATTTGTCTTTTTACTTATAAAAACAGCATCCTAATACCTCACTTTAAGATGAAATATATTCTCAAGCAAAAGTCATTTCCTTACCTGAAAGTCATGTCACTCTAAGTCTTCCTACATCCTGCACAGGGAAGCTGGACCTATGCCAGGCTTCAGTGGCTGTCCAACAACCTTTTTGAGCCCTTACGATGTGGTTCAGAAGTGGATCAGCCTAGTTTAAAAAGCCAAGGGGCAGTAAATGCCAGGGAAATGCCACCTTTTTTGACCTTATTTTGCTGTGGGGAGTAGAGATGGTGGAGGGAGAGAGAGTTGTCAGAGTATTAACTAAAATGAAAATAAAACCAAGGATCATTGAGATGTACATGGTCTCTCTCATCAGGGCTGTTAACAGGACGCTATTAAATTTTTGCAAATGGTTACTGGATTCAAGCTTACATTAATCTTGTTTTATAGGTCTCAAAAAGAAAGTTACTTTAAAACTTCATATCAATTAGTGGGTTAGTTAATAAAAGTTTCTCTCCACAAAGAAGATTTGCTATCTCCTTGGATAGACTGCATTTTTAATTAAAAAAATGATCTACAAGTAAAGATACACTGAGCTGAGTCTCTGCATCAGACAATCAACTCTGCTATTTTGTAACCAATGGCCTTTAAGGATCTTTATTTTTGAAAGCTTTCATTTTCTTGAGCACTGATGAAATGGTGATGGGAAGTCAGATGAAAAATCAAGATAGGAAGCATAAAAGCAAACTGCTATATGTTTGATTTTTTTTTTCTGATTATCAGAAGCCAATGAAAGAGGAGAAGAAAAAATCTTATGGCAGGTATGAATTGTATTCTATATATTTTTTTTCTCTTTTTAAATAAACCACCTTTTACTGGGGAAGGATCTCATATTCAATATTGAATACTAGCACTTTAGAGCTGGAAGAAACTTTAGGTATTATTTAGTTCTACACCTCATTTCATAGTTAGAAAACCAAGAATCAGAGAGGATATATAAATTGGCCAAGGTGAATGAGTGGCAGTCAAAGCTAGAACCTAGATCTTCTAACTTTCCAGCTTTTGTTCATTACACTAGACCATATCATCTTATGGCATACTCTTACGTGATAATGATAACTAACATTTTAAGCACATACTAAGCTCACTATCTATAGTAATTCATTTAACCCTAATAACCAAACTTTCAGTTAACTACTATTATTATTCACTTTTATATCTGAGTAATCTGAATCCCAGAGAAACTAAGTAACTTTTCCAGGATCACCCAGCTAGTAAAGTGCATGGATGATTCAAAGCCAACCAGTCTGGCTCCATAGTTTTGTTCTTAACTTTTATGCTATATATCGTGGTAGCTATCATCTTATGTACATATTCTATCTCTCCAACTATATATAAATAACAGTATCATTTGTATTTGAGGTATTGTACAAATAGAAAATATGAAACAGGAGGGGAGGTCAAGATGGCAGAGGAGAAACAGACTGAGATGACATCAGGTCACAGGAGTTCAGCTAGATAGTTATGAGACCATTCCAAACACCTACAAACCCAACAGAAGATCGAGGAGAAGAAGAGTAGCAATTCTAGAAACAGAAAATCGACCATTTTCTGAAAGGTAGGACATGCAGAGAAGTGAATCCAAAGTGATGGGAAGATAGACCACGGGGGGAGGGGCCAGCTCCCGACAAGCAGTGGAGCAATGAAGCACAAAATTCAAACTTTCAGGTGTCTGCTTCACTGAGGGACATCACTCCAGAGGTTAAGTGGGTGTGGAGTCCTCATGGGGACAGTGTGGTCTCAGGTCCTTCAGGGTCACAGAAGGATCAGGGGTGTCTGAGAGTAGCAGAGCTCGCAGGTATCAGAGCCGGGAAGCTGACTACAGAGAAGGAGTCGAGGAATGAGCTCTCAGCTCATTAGGGTTACCTCAAACTTTGATCTGCAGCACAGTCAGGCCACTGCTCTTTGAGCAGGGACCCAGCAAGTGGCAGATCCGGGGAGACCTACTTTCCTCCACAAGAAAAGCAGTATAGCAGGAAATCTGCAGGGTTTGGAGACTCCAAATGGGGTAGTGTGTCAGAGACAGAAACTCTCAGTCACAGGCCAGGTGAGTACAGCCAGAGACCAGGGAGATGGGAGTGATTAACCGCTTTTCTCTGAGGGTGCACTAAGGACTGGGGCCCCGAGCCCTTGGCTCCTCCAAGCTGGAGATTGGGAGGCTGTCATTTACATTCCCATCCTCCAAAGCTCTACGGAAAGCATTCAGGGAACAAAAGCTCCTGAGAGCAAACCTGAGAAGATTACTTAGCTCAGCCCCCGGCAAGGTTGGTGCAATTCCACCCTGGGCAAGGACATGTGAGAATCAATCCAACAGGCCCTTCCCACAGAAGATCATCAAGAACATCCAGGAAAGATCAAGTTCCCTGATCAAGGAGAACAGTGGAATTCCAGAGGAGGGGAAAGCAAAGCACAGAATTCATGGCTTTCTCCCCATGATTCTTTAGTCATGCGAAGTTAATTAACTTTTTTTATTTTACTTTTTTCTTATTCTAATTTTTCTAACTTTTCCTCTTTCCTCCTTTAACGTATTTTAACTAGTTTATCTTAACAATACCTTTCTGAAAAATCTTTTTAAACCTTCATTATTACAGTCATATTTTATCCCTCATTGTATCTAACTTTATTTTTTCTATACATATAGGTTTTTTTTTCTTCTAAAATATTTTGGGATACAATTTCTTCAAATAGATCAAAATATACCCTAAATCTAGCACAGGGCTTTGTTCTAGTCCCCACCTGGAGCAAATTCTCTCCATTTCCTTTTTCTTTCTTTTTCCAACCAACTTATCTTACCAATTCCTTTTTTAGATTTTTTTGATTTTCATCTTTATAGTCATATTCCATCCTTTCATTGTGTTTACCTTTATTTGTGTGTGTGTGTGTGTGTGTGTGTGTGTGTGTGTATGTGTGTGTATATATATATTTTTTTTTTCTTTCTTTCATTTTGGGAGGTAGTTTCTTCTAAGAGACAAAAATACATGCAAAATCAAGTGTGTGCCTCTGTTCTAATCACCAGTTTTATTTATATATATATATACCATATATATGTGTGTATATATATACACACATATATACACACATAATTTTTAAGTTTTTTAAAATTTCTTTTTATCTCCTTTCTTCCTCCCCCAATTTGGGGTCTTTTCTGACTTGGTTAGCATATATTTTTCTGGGGTTTTGCCACCTCTTAGTATTTTATTCTCTTGTTCATATATTCTTATCTGGATAAAATAACAAGGCAGAAAAACTCACCAAAAAAAAAAAAAAAAACCACAAGAGGTAGTACCAAAGGCTGGACCTAATCAATATAGACATTGGTAATATGTCAGATCTAGAGTTCAGAATGATGATTCTCAAGGTGCTACTGGGCTCCAAAAAGGCATGGAAGATATTAGAGAAACCCTGTCTGAAGAAATAAAAGTCCTTTCTAGAGAAATAGAAGAACTAATATCTAACCAAGCTGAAATCAAAAAAGCTACTAATGAGGTGCAACCAAAAATGGAGGCTCTTACTACTAAGATAAATGAGGCAGAAGAGAGAATTAGTGATATAGAAGACCAAATGATGGAGAATAAAGAAGCTGAGCAAAAGAGAGACAAACAAATACTGGACCACAAGGGGAGAATTAGAGAGATAAGTGATACCATAAGATGAAACAATATTAGAAAAATTGGGATTCCAGAAGAAGAGGAAAGAGACAGGGGGAAGAAAGGTATACTGGAGCAAATTATAGTAGAGAATTTCCCTAATATGCAAAGGAAAAAAGCATCAAAATCCAGGAGACACAGAGAACCCCCATCAAAATCAATAAGAATAGGTCCACACCCCATCATCTAAGAGTAAAACTTACAGGTCTTAGTGACAAAGAGAAAATCCTAAAAGCAGCTTGGGACAAGATGTCTGTAACATACAATGGTCAAAATATTAGATTGGCAGGAGACTTATCCACAGAGACATGGCAGGCCAGAAAGAACTGGCATGACATATTCAGAGCACTAAATAAGAAGAACATTCAGCCAAGAATACTATATCCGGCTAGGCTATCATTGAAAATAGAAGGAGAGATAAAAAGCTTCCAGGACAAACAAAAACTGAAAGAATTTGCAAACACCAAACCAGCTCTACAGGAAATATTGAAAGGGGTCCTCTAAGCAAAGAGGGATGCTAAAAGTAGTAGATCAGAAAGGAACAGAGACAATACACAGTAACAGTCACCTTACAGGCAATACAATGGCACTAAATTCATATATCTCAATAGTTACCCTGAATGTTAATGGGCTATATGCCCCAATCGAAAGACACAGGATATCAGATTGGATAAAAGAACAAAACCCATCAATATGCTGCCTACAAGAAACTCATTTTAGCCCCGAAGATACCCCAGATTTAAAGTGAGGGAGTGGAAAACAATGTACCATGCTAATGGACATCAGAAGAAAGCTGGGGTGGCAATCCTTATATCAGATCAATTAGATTTTAAGCCAAAGACTATAATAAGGGATGAGGAAGGACACTATCTCATACTCAAAGGGCCTGTCTAGCAAGAAGACCTAACAATTTTAAATATCTATGCCCCTAACATGGTAGCAGCCAACTATATAAACCAATTAATAACAAAATCAAAGAAACACATAGACAATAATACAGTAATAGTAGGGGACTTTAACACTCCCCTCACTGAAATGGACAGATCATCCAAACAAAAGATCAACAGGGAAATAAAGGCCTTGAATGACACACTGGACCAGATGGACATCACAGATACGTTCAGAACATTCCATCCCAAAGGAACAGAATACACATTCTTCTCTAGGGCACATGGAACTTTCTCCAGAATAGATCACATCCTGGGTCACAAATCAGGTCTGAACCAGTACTAAAGGATTGGGATCATCCCCTGCATATTTTCAGACCACAGTGCTCTGAAGCTAGAACTCAATCACAAGAGGAAATTTGGAAAGAACCCAAATACATGGAGACTAAATAGCATCCTTCTAAGGAATGAATGGGTCAACCAGGAAATTAAAGAAGAATTGAAAAAATTCATGGAAACAAATGATAATGAGAACACAGCAGTTCAAAATCTGTGGGACACAGCAAAGGCAGTCCTGAGAGGAAAATATATAGTGATACAAGCCTTTCTCAAGAAACAAGGAAGGTCTCAATTACACAACTGAACCATACACTTGAAGGAGCTGGAGAAAAAAACAACATAGAAAGCCTAAACTCAGCAGAAGAAGAGAAATAATAAAGATCAGAGCAGAAATCAATGAAATAGAAACCAAAAAACAATAGTACAAATCAATGAAACTAGGAGCTTGTTCATTGAAAGAATTAATAAGTTTGATAAACCCCTGGCCAGACTTATCAAAAAGAAAACAGAAAGGACCCAAATTAATACAATCATGAATGAAAGAGGAGAGATTACAACCAACCAAAGAAATACAAACAATTATAAGAACATATTATGAGCAACTATGGGCCAGCAAATTTGACAATCTGGAAGAAATGGATGCATTCCTAGAGATGCATAAACTACCAAAACTGTACCAGGAAGAAATAGAAAAGCTGAACAGACACATAACCACTAAAAAAAATTGGAGCAGTCATCAAAAGTCTCCCAACAAACAAGAGCCTAGGGCCAGACGGCTTCCCAGGGGAATTCTACCAAACATTTAAAGAAGAATTAATACCTATTCTCCTGAAACTGTTCCAAAAAGTAGTAATGGAAGGAAAACCTCCAATCTCATTTTATGACGCCAGCATTACCTTGATCCCCAAACCAGACAAAGATCCTGTCAAAAAAGAGAATTACAGACCAATATCCTTGATGAACAAGGATGCAAAAATTCTCACCAAAATACTAGCTAATAGGATCCAACAGTACATTAAAAGGATTATTCACCACGACCAAGTGGGATTTATTCCAGGGCTGCAAGGTGGGTTTAACATCCCCAAATCAATCAATGTGATACAATACATTAATAAAAGAAAGAACAAGAACCATATGATTCTCTCAATAGATGCTGAAAAAGCATTTGACAAAGTACAGCAACTTTTCTTGGTCAAAACTCTTCAAAGTGTAGAGATAGGTGGTACATACCTCAATATCATCAAAGCCATCTATGAAAAACCCACCACAAATATCATTCTCAATGGAGAAAAACTGAGAGCTTTTCCACTAAGGTCAGGAACATGGTAGGGATATCCATTATCACCACTGCTATTCCACATAGTACTAGAAGTCCTAGCCTCAGCAATCAGACAACAAAAGGAAATTAAAGGCATCCTAATCAGCAAAGAATTCAAACTATCACTCTTTGCAGATGATATGATACATTATGTGGAAAACCCAAAAGACTTCACTCCAGATCTGCTAGAACTTGTACAGGAATTCAGTAAAGTGTGAGGATATAAAATCAATGCATAGAAATCAGTTGCATTTCTCTACACCAACAAAAAGACAGAAGAAAGAGAAATTAAGGAGTCCATCCCATTTACCATTGCACCCAAAACCATAAGATATATAGGAATAAACCTAACCAAAGAGGCAAAGAATCTGTACTCAGAAAACTATAAAGTACTCATGAATGAAATTGAGGAAGACATAAAGAAATGGAAAAATGTTCCATGCTCATGTATTAGAAGAACAAGTATTGTGAAAATGTCTACACTACCTAGAACAATTTACGCATGTAATGTAATCCTTATCAAAACACCATCAATTTTTTTCCAAAGAAATGGAATAAATAATCTTAAAATTTATATAGAACCCAAAAGATCTTGAATAGCCAGAGGAATGTTGAACAAGAAAGCCAAAGTTGGTGGCATCACAATTCCAGACTTCAAGCTCTATTACAAAGCTGTCATCATCAAGACAGTATGGTCCTGGCACAAAAACAGACACATAGATCAATAGAACAGAACAGAAAGCCCAGAAATAGAACCTTAACTCTATTGTCAACTAATCTTTGACAAAGCAGGGAATATCCAAATGTCCAATGGAAAAAAGACTGTCTCCTCAACAAATGGTGTTGGAAAAATTGGACAGCTACATCCAGAAGAATGAAATTGGACCATTTCCTTATACCACACACAAAAATAGACTCAAAATGGACAAAAGACCTCAATGCGACACATGAATCCATCAAAATCCTTGAGGAGAACACAGGCAGCAACCTCTTCATCCTCAACTGCAGCAACTTCTTCCTAGAAACATTGCCAAAGGCAAGGGAAACAAGGGCAAAAATGAGCTATTGGGACTTCATCAAGATCAAAAGCTTCTGCACAGCAAAGGAAACAGTCAACAAAACCAAAAGACAACTGACCAAACGGGAGAAGATATTTGCAAATGACATATCAGATAAAAGGCTACAAATCTATAAAGAACTTACCAAACTCAACACCCAAAGAACAAATAATCCAATCAAGAAATGGGCAGAGGACATGAATAGACATTTCTGCAAAGACATCCAGATGGCCAGCAGACACATGACAAAGTGCTCAACATCCCTTGGCATCAGGGAAATACAAATCAAAACCACAATGAGATACCACCTCCCACCAGTCAAAATTGCTAAAATTAACAACTCAGGAAATGACAGATGCTGGTGAGGATGCGGAGAAAGGGGAACCTTCCTACACTATTGGTAGGAATGCAAGCTGGTGCAGCCACTCTGGAAAACAGCATGGAGGTTCCTCAAAAAGTTGAAAATAGAGCTACCCTATGACTCAGCAATCGCACTACTGGGTTTATTTACCCTAAAGATACAAACATAGTGATCCAAAGGGGCACATGCACCCAAGTGTTTATAGCAGCAATATCCACAATAGCCAAACTATGGAAAGAACCTAGATGTCCATCAGCAGATGAATGGATCAAAATGATGTGGTATATATCTACAATGGAATACTGTGCAGCCATCAAAAGAAATTAAATCTTGCCATTTGTAATGTGGATGGAACTGGAGGATATTATGCTGAACAAAATAAGTCAGAGAAAGACAATTATATTATCTCCCTGATATGTGAAATTTGAAAGACAAAATGGGGGGCTTGGGGAGTAAGGAAGGAAAAAAATGAAACAAGATATGATCAGGAAGGTGACAAACCATAAGAGACTCTTAATCTCACAAAACAAACTGATGGTTCCCAGGGTAGGGGGTTATGGAGAGGGTGGTTGGCGTAGGTACATTGGGGAAGGTATGTGCTATGGTGAGTGCTGTGAAGTATGTAAGCCTGACAATTCACAGACCTGTACCCCTGGGGCAAATAATACATTATATGTTAATTAAAAAATTAAAAAGAAAATATGAAACATGCATTTTATCCTCTGGGAGGCAGTAATGAAGATAAAATCAAAATGAAGCTTGGCAGGTGACAAGGTGAATTTGTATCATAACAAACTCATTGGCTCTATCTGCAGGCTCCTATTGACTGTCCTAGGCCTCTCGGCCTAGCAGAGATAAATATATACTTTGACTCAAGTTCTTTCCAAATTTCCCTTTTCAATACACAAGGGGTTCTTATAATAACTTCACATTAAGTTGCGCCTGATGGGTTCAAGGAGAAACGTTGATTCAACAACTTGGGTTTTTTATCTTAATTGCTTCAATACAGGAAGGTAGTAGCTTGATACTCAACTTTTCTTATTCCACTGGCAGAAATGTGTTTGGTGCTCACAATAAGCAAGTTATCACCACTTGTATCACAGGAGAAAACTCAGAAATTTATCAATTCAAGTCACCAAGCATTCAATGCATACCTCCCCTCTGCCAGTCATTTTGCCCTGTGTTGTGATAGAGAAGAAAAAGACACAACCTTTGTCTTTGAGGATCTCTCATAGACTAGTGGTGACATACTTGTAATTAACCAATGTTTGAGGCAGAATAACATAAATGTAGAATATGGGTACCAGCAATATGCTATGGGCACACATAGAAGTAATTGCTTTTTACTTAAAGTAAGAGAAGCTTAAAGATCAGGTAAAATTTGAGCTGAAATTTGAAGAATGTGAAATTTCACAGGCAGTGATTGGGGAGAGGTGAAAGAGAGAAGTATTTTAGATTAAGAGCAAAAGACTGTAAGTAAGGAATTTTCAGGCATATTATTATGAGCCTCCAATTTGTTAAGACTGGTAGAAAGGAAGTGCCTGGGTGGCTCAGTTGGTTAAGTGTCTGCCTTTGGCTCGGGTCATGATCTTAGGGCTTTGGGATTGAGGCCCATATCTGACTCCCTCTGCAGGCAGTCTGCTTCTCCCTCTCCCTCGGCCCCTCCCCTCTGCTCATGCATGCTGGTGCTCTCGCGCACATGTGTGCTCTCTCTGTTTCTCAAATAAATAAAAATCTTTTAAAAAAGGACTAGTAGGAAGGTAAAACTGAAAAGGAACTAGAAGCCCAAATATGGTGAGCCTTACATGTATAGCTAAGGAATTGTCTTTATCATTTTGGAAACGTTGGATCATTTAAGAATTTTGGGCAGAATAATGGTAGGGATTGAACCAGTGCTTTAAGAAAGTTGATCTGGCATCACTCTATTGAAAGGATTGAAAAGGAGAGGCTGAAGGCAGTAAGACCATTTGGGAAGCTGTTATGATAGAAAATAAAATGATAATACCTGGGAAGAGTTGTGCTAAGTATAGTCTATCTTTGGGCTACTTCCAGAGGTACCCACAAAACACCTCATTCACGTTTGCCTGTCCCTGTCAATAGCTGTCTCAACATATGCCCTATTCCTTAAAAATCCTTCTAGCTGAATAGATGCTGATCATTGAAGTTCCAAGCCTAAATATCCAAGAAAACAGTCTTCTTCTCTACTATAGCCAATATATTCGCTGAAATGAATCCTGTGAAGACAATGGCTAGATGTCTACAATTACTGTTTGCCAAAATGAGACTGTGGTGACTCAACTTCATGACAAGGAAGTGGTTAGGTATAGATCTCAAACACGAGTTGTGCCAAGTGTGTAGCAAGCTTTAGATAATCCCCCAATGTATAGACAAATCAGAAAGAAAAAGAATATTATTTGTGAGTTGTGCTTCTGTATTCTCTTCTTGTTCTAAGGTGAACAGGTATTTTAAATATTTCAATGGGATTAAACCTATTCTAAGTGGGAAAGTGTTGCTATAATTTGCATGTATGTTTGTATTTGCCCATTCTCATATTTCAGAGTGAGGATTTAGACTAGAAATCATTCTTATCACCTCCAGCAAGTAAATCAAATTGATTTACAAATTTTCCTATGCTCTGTTCATGTTCTTCTATTATCGACATGATCAATCCCAGTTGCTCTGAGGCCAGAGAGGTCAGAGTTCCAATAATATTAGGGGCAAAATCAGTACATTAACATTGCTACAGGCATCTCTTCCTTCTGTATAGGTGGGAAGAAAAACATTTGAGGGACAACTGCCTTCAGGAAGCATTATGTTTCACAGTGGCTTGCATTACTCATGTAGGGTATTAGAAGAATGAAGTCAGTTAAAATTTGTTTGCAAATCTGTTGTTTCATGATTTGCTTCTAAGAAAACATACCACCATCTGTCTCACTGGTCTTAAATCAAATCCTGTCACTACAGCAATAGTGCTGTCTGCCTCTTTGTAATCTGCTTTCTAGCATAAACTTTGAAGAAGTTCAAGGGTTGTTTCCAGAACCTATATTTCCCAAGAATCCCACACAACCCCAAGTCGTTTTTAAAAGACAAAGACATATGGTTGTGCTCCAGAAGATGCCATTTATATAGACTATAATGTGAATAGTGCTGCCAAGAGTTAGGTAGCACTAAAGCTTTGATATTGCACATGTCCTCCTAGACCTTGATCTGAGAATAAAAAGGAATCAAGTAATGATTACTATGGGTAGCCCTCTGTTACCCTCTTCATTCTGCCTTCTTCCTACCTTCTGTTTTCCTCTATGGCAGGGACAATAGTATGTGCCCACCAAGATCTATGTTCTCTTCCTGAATACTCCACTAGACTATACTTTCCAAGCCCCTTATATCTACATGGGATCATGTAACTAATTCTTAGTAATAAGCAGAAGTGGTTATGGTAACCTCTGGGCCAAAGAGTTTAAAAGTAGATGTGCCTTTGTGTCCCCTCCCTTTAGATGTCAGAAGGATCCAGTAAAAAATACTGAGGCCCTAGTAGATGGCCATTATTAGACGGAAAGAGACCAAGATCCTGATGGCTGAGTAGAGCAGAACTCTCCTTCAGCCCTGCGTTACAGTGACAGGGAAAAGACATGTATTTTGAATGTTATGCCAGTAACATATGGGAATTTTTTTTATTATAGCAGTGACCATAAGTTTACTTACACACATTTCCAATGTCCTCTAACTTAACGTTTGTCCTAACTACTCAGATCCTTACCCAAACCTGACCCTCTAATCATCTAATTGGAATATTTATGCTTCTCTGTGAGATGAGAGGTTTTAACAAAGTAATCTAGAATCTCATGAAATAGCTGTTGAGTTACTGCATTTCAGCTCCCTGGAAATAAAGAAAACCAGATGAGGGCAAGGCTCAGTGTAGTTCATGTTTGTCACAGTCCTTTGGTATCCAGTGAAGACCCCTGAGCCAGAACTGAAGAAAGGATCTAATGGTTTTGCCAGTTAAATACATTAGACTGAGAACCCTATGAAGCCAGGGATACAACTTTGCCATCCACTAGCTCTGCAGTCATAGATTACTTCTCTGAGCTGCAGTTTCCTCCTTTTAAAAACAGGAATGGTAATATTAGCTACTTCTGTGGTTTTTTTTTTTTTTTTAAGATTAAATGGGATTAGGTATGCAAAGTGGTGAGCATATGTGCTTAGGTGAGTGCTGTGAAATGTGTAAACCTGGCGATTCACAGAGCTGTACCCCTGGGGATAAAAATACATTATATGTTTATTAAAAATTTTTAAAATTAATTTAAAAAATTTTTTTAAAAGAATCATTCAGTAAAGGTGGCTATTATGTTGGGATGCCTACATGTTAAAACTTCTAGAAACCTCAGGATCATTTCATCCACCTCATGTAAACGTGGTGAGCTAAAGGCTCAGGGGACTAGGACTTTTCCTTCTCTGGAAGCTTAGCCCCAAATAAATCAATTCCATGAAACCTTCAGAGATTGTTTTCACCTGAGTTTCCTTGTCACTTGGACATTGGATTTGTCTTTATTTTTTTCCTCAGGAATTTTTTTTTTTTTTTAAGATACCACTATGTTTCTTTGGTGGCTTATTGAAGGTAGATGGGGAACAGACTTGCCCTACTTCTAACTCTCAGCAGAACTATGAACAGCTCAAAGGAACACAGCTTTTTCCACCTCTAGAAACAGTGGGCTCTCTGTCCTTGTTCTTTGCTGGCTGGACTAGTGACCTGAAGAGGAGATTCAAATGTGTCTAGTTTAACTTTTATTTCCAAAGAAAAATACTCATGGCATGCTTCATAAGTCAAACCTTAATGAACTGCTTAATTACCTTCAAAGGATTTATTCAGCACAACACATGAATCTGACCTTTTTCCCCCCACAAGTATTTCAATTCCTGCCTTCTCTACCAATTATTCAGTTTTGTACTCAGTTTCCAGACTAGTCATGGCAACTGTTTCCTAATTTAATAAAGGTATAAGAAGCTTTCCTCCCTCTTTTCTTCCCAGAGCTGTAATCAAATTAATAACCACAACTCTGACTTCCTAGCCTGGGGCTGAGTCAGACACAGCCACTAGAAGAACGGCAATGTTGAGGGCTTTGTTATTTTTCATAGAAAGAGATCTCACTATTGATCCCTAAGGCAAAGAAAAGCTGGTGGCAGGATGGGGGAGCTAATGGAGAGAGGAGATAAAATCCAGCTGGGCATCCCATTCTGCGGGTAACTGAAGGAAGTTTGAGTGAGAATATGAAAAAGCAAATAAAAGAGCTCCTATCCTGCAAGCAGTGCACAGAGTGTCTGATGGCTCTTGCTGTCTTGGTGTATGTTTTTTATTCCAGCTGAACTATCAATGATCAAACATGGCACACCTCATGCTTAATAGCCTTTGTTCAGGAAATATCCTGAGATTTGCTACCCAGTTGGAGGCTACATTTCTAGAAGACACTTTTTCAACAGAAGTGCTTCTGTTGTTTCTGTTGTGCAGATGTACCTTGCTTTATGAAAGTAGGTTCCAGAAGAGTTCTCTAAATTGAATTTTTATAAATCAAATTATATTCCTTCCCTGCAAAACAGTATAATCACAGAGCAGCTTCATCATCACTTGGGTTCTAGTGTCAACTGAGAGAGGCTTGAAGATTTTTGCCTGTTTCTGACCCCCCCAGTCCAGTATTTAATGACAATGAAAAGATCCTAACACAAGGAAACCTATTTCCCAAAATACCTTTAGAAATAACATCAACAGCTGCAGGTGTCATGTGGTGTCACTGCCTATGCATTACATGGGGGGATTTACATGTGTTACCACACTTAATCTCAGAAGTACTTTTTGAGGTAGGTATCCTTATCTCTGTTCCATAGTGAAGAAACTGAGTCTCAGAGAGAATAAGCAATTTAACCAAGATTACATAGCTAGTTAACAATAGAGCAGAGCTTCTAACCCATGCCTGCATGACTTTAAAGCTTTGCTCTTTCAACTACTCTACTGCCTCCCTAATTTGGAGTAGAAGTGTGAAATTTGGCACCCATGTATCTATAATTTTCAAATGGTGGAGGGATATCCTAATACTTTAATCACTGCCTGGAGTTTCATCTTCACTCTGCTACTGACCAGCTACATGAATTTTGGTAAGCAGCTTTCTTTCTCTGTTTTTCTCAGTCCTGTAATCTATAAATTTAAGAGACCAATTCAGGTAAGCTCTAATGTCCTTTTCACCTCTAGAAGTTCATAGCAACATACTTTTAAATTCCTAAGAGAAACATATTAATCCTTAAAATCCATGTAGGTGTCATTTGATGCCAGTTTTTCACAAGTTTTCACAAATGGGTATTTTTTTGCACTGATCTGCTATGACAAGAAACTAATCACTATGAATTCTTTTTACTCATGTCTATACATGCAAATTCTTTTAGCCTGATACTTTAAGCTAGTACATTTTGTCCTGGCCTCAGTAATGCCAAATGAACAGTTTGATTAAATTTTCACTTTTCAGTGGGTCATTTTGATTTCCCTGTCTCGATGTCCTTTCTTTGTCAACAAAAATCATATCCTACATGGAAAATGGCTTTTGTTTCCAATTGGCCTATTTGAAAGCAACAAAGAGGCCCTGGCATACCTGTTACTAACCCTAGGGTAGTTAAAAGCAAGACGCCAGTCGCATCTCAAGCACCACAGACACACTGTGCCTTGCTTGGGTTTGGTTTTCTCCCAGCTCTGGTGCGTTTTCAGGAAATGGTCTGGAACACCAACCTCTAAAAGGAGCTATGCTCCTGCATACCCAAATGTGTCAAAATCCATGTAAATAAATATACATGAACTGAACTGGAACAGCTGGGGAATTCTCAACAGGGACCTCTAATGACCTCTGAATTGGAAGGGACACAGATGATCAAGGAATCATTACTAAGATTAAAGGCTTATACCAAAATCACTGTGAGACTTAAGCTACTGAATTTACAATGTTGATGGCATAAACTGGAAAGAACTAACTAGCCATATTAATGTGCTGTTTAGAAGTCAGAGGAAGCAAAGGAACCTGGGTTATTTCTCTATCCTCCTCTGCATTTACAACAGAAACTAGACAGTTGAGCTTTAGGAGATAAATTGTTTTGTTTCACAGACTTACATTATTTTTGACATAAGGGAACCTTCTCATCCTTTAGGTAAGTTGTATATAGCACAGTACTAAAGAAATGAATGTTTGAATTCAAACAACAATGTCCATTTTGGAATATTTGGACATCAGATATGCCAGGATCAGTGAGAAAGCAGAGAAGGCCTGAAGGTAAATTTGAAGAAAGAGGAGATGACATATCTATGTGGCTTTGTCCATAAACTGTGGTTGTGGAGTAGGAGGGTGCTTACTAGTCCAATAAATTTTCGAACTTCAGTTTGATGTTGGCTGGAGTTGTTACCTTGGAAAGGATAGAAGGTGAGGTCTATAGAACAGTGCACAATATCAGAACTCTCCATACAATAGTAATACCCAAAGCCAAGCACACAGCAATAGGAATCATGGTTCCAGGCAGTTTGAAAAAAGAATTCTAAGAAACTAGCAGTTGAGTGACAGGTTTTGTCTCCCAAAGAGAAAGGGATAACACCTGGACTAGCTAAGTAGTAAGGGTCACAAAGTGAGGTGTAATTTAGAGAATCCAAGTCCTAAGAGATTAGCTAGGGAACTAGTCAGAAATCAAGACTGCAGTTGGCACACATGGTAAGGGGAAGACGTAGCCTAGGTCAATGACATGTGAATGGGGCATAACACATACATACACAGGAAAATTTTTGCACTATTTGTCAGGATGAGATCAGAAACTGAGCTTGGCAGAATCATTAGGTTGAAGACATCAGGTGATAAGGGCTTGGAATACTCCTACCAGAGGGAGGAGTTAGGAGGAGTATGCAGACAGGTCAGGGCAGCCTATCCCTGGCTATTGGGCAAAACATTGCGCAAAGTCCCAACCTCACTTCAAGCAACAACACATCCCATTAGCATTAATTATGTTTTCTAGTGTGATTTTTGTAAATCAAAAGGTGAGGACCTTTAATATCTCCTCAGCTATAATCCATAAGCAAAACCACCTAATGTGCCATCAATCCCACCACAACCTATGTGTTCTCTGAGGGCCTACACATAAAAGTATAAGACCTGGGCCAGAGAGACATCTGTTTTAAATCACTACTTTAATGACTAAGTCCAATCATTCTTTATATCTGCTCCTACATATGTCCAGTTATACTAGATTTAGAGGTCAAATTTTCTGTATGACCTTGGATATGATCCTTAACCCTCTGAGTTACCTCAAATTCAAAACAGGATGATAGTAATTAAACCTGTTCTCATAGGGTTGCTGTGAGGATTAAGTGATATAATGCATGTAAATCACTAACAGAGTAACTGGCACAGAGAAAAAGATGAAAGAAGAATATTAAAAACAGAACACCTTAGGCTGTTAGACAAAACCTCTGCCTCTTGAAGATTAGGCTAATGAAATTTGACTGGGCTTTAAAACTATCTAACATCTAATAGGGAGCCTACTGAGGCCAGCAATCTGCCATCAAGCATTAAGGAAACATGCACAGAATAAAATAAATTACCAAAGTGAAAAGGCCTTCCTTGTCAACAATAGCAACCAATGGTAGAAATGACAATAAGAAGCATAACATAGATCTCTCTGTGTCAGAAATAAAGAAAGCAATAAGTGAGAAATAAAACTGGTGTCAGAAAATACATACAAATGTGAAGGAGAAATAGGTTTATGTTTAGTGCTCTGGCAGGGAGCAGGAGGAGGGGTGCTCTAGCAGATCTCTGTTGGGACACAGTGGGCTTCTGATTTTGGAGAAAGTCAGGAAGAATGAATTCCCCCCACCGCTCCTGCTTCCTATCAAGTCCAGGCCTCAGTAACCTCTCCAGAGCCAACAAGGGCTTATCTTTCTTAGAAAAGCAATGCCAGGGGATGGTATGGAGTAGAGGGAGAGAGGTGGTGAATAGATCAGAGTCAATCACAAGCCATTCTACCTCACTCTCCTCTAAACTTAGAAGGTCTAAGATTTGTCTTCAATTTAACAGGATAACAGGTCTATTAAAAATCTTAGGGGTCCTCTTGAGCCATCCAAAAATTTCCATATGGCTTGCTATAGCCTGATATTTCTTTATAAACATCAAAGCTCATTGTGGAATGAAAAGCTTAAACTACAAATGCTTATAGGTGAGGAGGCACTTTGCAATAGATAAATTTCTCAGTCAATCCCAGATTCTAAAGAATGGCATCAGTTCCTTTCTTGTTTGGATAATGGGAGAGGATGGCTATTTACAAAATGGCAGAGGGAGCCTATGGGATGGGTTAGATAAGGCAGACAAGTCTGTCTCTGAGTGGGAAAAAAAGTGGTTCAGAAAGAAGACATATTCCCACTTAGGTATGTTGGAAAATGTCCTTCATTTTGAAGGGAAAAGCTTAAGCAGGAAGTGGGGATGCAAAAAGGGAAGGCGTACATCAATATATTTCTGTCATAAAATTAAAAATCAAACTGTTGGGGTGCCTGGGAGTTCAGTTGGTTAAGCATCTGCCTTTGGCTTAGGTCATGATCTCAGGGTCCTGGGATTGAGCTCTACATCCAATTCCATGCTCAGGGGAAAGCCTGCTTCTCCCTTTCCCTCTCCATGGCTTGTGTTCCCTCTCCTGCTGTCTCTCTCTTTCTGTCAAATAAATAAATAAAATTTAAAAAAAAATTTTAAAAAATCAATCTGTTTCACATGACTTATAAAGGCTTTGGTATTTTGCCTTTTAATCATCAACCTTCAAATTATTATGAAGCTTCATAGTCAAGAGTTTGTTACTTAAGTAACTCTGGGGATATAAAAAGAAACTATTATACTCTTCACAGCATTCAGAGTACTACCAAAATGGAAATATCTTGAGTCCTAATAAAGCCTTCCTCTGCACATACAAATTCATACTGTTTACAATGTAATATATTTTCTGGAGCAAGGCCTTGAAATATGTGTTTTGGCTGACTATAGTGAGCTTAGTATACATTCTACCCCTAGTAATGGGAGGTTCAAAAAACAAAACATGACTGTAAGATTCTAGCATGGGGTAGGATATAGAGGGAACAGAGTGTAGAGACCAAGAGACTGGAAGAAATGGCCAAAACAGTCTTTCCTTAGTTTTAAGTACTAATCTTAATTTATGACAAAAGAGAGAATAGGCAGTGACTGATCTGTAAGTGTGCCTACCTTTCAGTCATAATTTTTTGGTTTGATCTCACTCCTTAATGCTGCATTTGATGGGTATACCCCTGAGATGGTATCTGAGTTGAGCATAATTTTTTATTGCATGAGGATTCATAAGCATTTTCATATGTTCATGCTTCATTAATGTGAGTTTGCATGTGTTTCCTGTGCTTACAAGATATGGTACCATCCTCTTGAGCTTCTTGCCTGAGTTGGCGAGATGTTCTTGTGGACCAGAAACTGCCTAACAGGGAGCTCAGGACTCCAGCTAGGTTTCGTAGGCAACATAGTCCCTGTACCCAGAACTGATAACTGCCTATCCAGATGAGGCCCCTCTGGATTCCAAGCCTTATGTAGAACAGGTATAAGATATTTTAAGCTGTGGTTTTTTAAACTATGTGTCAGAACTAGCATTTTTTTAATGGAATGGAATGGAAAATAATAGAATATATTCTATGGAAAGTCTAAGAATGTGTCACATAAAGTTAAGCTTTTTGAGTAAAACTTTTGTTTCAGTTAGATGTATGTACATTAGATCACAATAGGAAATATATGTCTCACCATGGGCCATCATTGAAAGTTTGAAAAACACTGGTTACAGTTTAACCACAAAGTAGGTTGGCACCAAAATTGATACCTCAGTCATTTCCCTCTGAAGTCCTTCCTGAACGAAATAAAATCTAAATCTTAAATTATCAAGTTCCCTCTCAAAAGAAAAGACAACAGTGTTTGGATCCAAAAACAGTGTGAATATATACTGGCAAAAACATGTTCCTCCTCATATGTTTTGTATTCCTTTGTTACCACAATAAATATTTGCCTACCCACCTAATAGAAATCCCTTTTTTTCAGAAGTACTTTGAGCTCCAGCTCTCAGTTTTCCCATACAGAAAATGGAAATAGCAGTAGTATCTAGTTCAAAGAATTGTGGGAAATATGAGACCGTGTGATGATGATGATGACGACAATGACAGCACTGAGTTTTTGCTGAGCATGAGCATTAAATATTAGAGATATATAGGGGGGAAGTAGTGATAGATACAGGTCCATAAGAGCAGTCACTAAACACTAGGCCCTTCATCTTGTCCTTCTTCTAAGGTCCTTTCCAAACATAATAGTCTATGATATCAGGAGAACCAAATCAATGGGGAATGCAAACCTATCACTTTAAGGGGTACAAACTCATGTTAGGCACCCAATTGCTTGGTGGGGTTGAAAGTTGTTACAGTGAACAATGGAGACATCAGTGACAGAAAATAACCTTGGTGGACAGTGGGAAAGAGTCAGAGAAACCACAGTAAGAGAAAATTGATTGTGGTAGTGGTAGCTATAAGAGGGACTTATTAAGCCCTGCTCACCTAGAGCAGCAATGTGATCATATGCTTATACTGCTTATAAAATTTCAACAGTTATCCACTGCCTCTGAAAGAAAATTCAAGAACCTTAATATAACCCACAAGGCCCTCATTGTTATGGCTCCTGCTTGCCTCTCCAGCTTCTTCTGAGCCACTCTCATTCAGGTACCCTATAGCCTAGATACACATACCACGGCTATTTCACCAATGGACATGAGCGTTCACATTCCATGACTTTGTTCATGTTGGCATCTTTATCAGAAATGCCTTTCTCAACCCTGTCCAGTGACCTCAAAATATTTATTCAAGACCTGGTGGTAAAAACATGTTCTTCAAAGAGCTTTTACTGGTATTACCACTACCAGGAGAGCCTGCACACTTAAAATCTATGTTCCTATAGCATTTTGGCCACACCTCTATTAAAGCTATTACCTAGTGCTACAGTTGTTTAGTTCTATGTCAGTTTTTCCCCACTAGACTAAAGTTTATTAGAACAGGGATAATATCTGGCTTAAGCATCATCACCTCAATAAGATAACTGGCTTGGAGTAGGTATTTAATGAATGTCTGTTGTATGAAAAGGCATGGGGAATAGTGCTAATAAATAAAAGGAACCTATTGCTGCTTGTTTATTTTCTTTCTTCTCCACTGTAAACTTCATGAGAGCAGGTACCATGTTTGTCTTATTTATCACTATATCCCCAGTACCTAGCACGGTGTCTAGAATATAGGAGGTGCTTTGAATGACTTCATGAATGAATAACCTAAGCAAGGTTTCTCAGCCCCAGCACTATTGAATTTGGGGGTGAATAATTCTTTATTATGGTGTATCTGTCCTGTGCATTACAGAATGTTTAGTAGAATTCTTTGTCACTACCAGTAGATATCAATAACAAAACCCCCACCCTAAACTTCCAGTTGTGACAACCACAAATGTCTCCAGATATAAGCAAATGCTCCCTGAGGAGCAAAGCTGCCTCTGAGAACCACTGAACTAGAGAGAGAGCTGTTAGAAGTGAGCAAAGATAAATTCTACCTGTTTCTCAGAGAGTGGACCTTTAAAACATTCAAACTGCCAAATCTCTCCCTTCTCCTACACCTACATACCAGCAGTACCCAGAAGACTGAAGAAGGTTTAAAAAAAAAAAGAGGCTGAAACCATAGTTTTCTCAGGAGCTAGGCATACCTGTCTGTTTCCATTCTTTCTCCCCACTTTTCAGGCAGTTGTAACTCTCCTTTACCAGCACAGTATCTCTTCAGTTTACCTTCTACCGGACACCACACTGTACTTTTCTGGCTATAAAGACCATTTTGTATTGGCTGTGAAATTAGTCTTTATTGTCTAAGTAGCTGCCTACTATGCATTCAGTTTTCCACAAGACATTTAATTAGCATTGCGTTTGGTGAGCACCCACTGCATTCATTAAGACATACATGATTTGTTAGAGGTAGCAACTATTCTTTAGGTGGAAAAAACAGTGAATTATCACAAGGGTTTCATCTCTTTGTTTTACTAAGCCCCTGATTTCTGTGGCTTTAATTCAGCTATTTCTGTGTTTTTCATTCCTGAGTTTCACATTCTTGAGATTTAAACCTTCAAAGGATACTCAGGAAAAGAAAGCCATAAGAGGAACCACTTTTGTTCATGATCTTCACTTTATATTCAATGTCTTCCCCTTTCAAATATAGGTAAGTGAATGAAAAAAATGAATGAATTATGGCCCACAAGTCATGTGACCAAAGATCAATCAAGATAGAAGAAAAGCCTTAATGATTTCAAGGCAAAAGAAAAAAAAAAGAGAGAGATAGGATTCACTCAGGATGATATCCAGTGAACAGTAGAGCTAGAACTGGAACCCAGATACTCTGATGCCTACAAATACTTTTTCTACTGAATCAGCCTCATGGTATAGATAGAAAAAGGAACAGAGGTACCCCTGCAGGCAATCAGTGAAACTCACAGGCTGAGATCAGACTTATCCTTGTTATAAGCTGAATGGTCAGGATTTTGATGTCTTGCCCAGTCTTTTGTACAAGGCAGGTGCTTGATAAATGTAGAATAAATAATTGACTGACATAGGTGTAGTTGTGGTGTTTGCTAAAATATCCATGTTGCAGCCCTTGCTTTTTCCATATCTGTAATTCAGCCTGTCTACTTCCTGAAGGCAATCCAGTCTAAAGTAATATCACATTAGGAGTGACTACCTTATCAGGAAGTAGGATCTGAGATTAATATGACAACCAGAAGCCTGGAATCTGGGGTGTTTAGAGTAAGCTACACAGCCATATCTTGACAATTTGGGTACAACTTATAAAACCAATCCTGTGCCTTGCTTTATGTTTAAGTGGCATTTCTCCTTTAGGACTCCTGTGTGAACCTCAGGCCACTTGGCTGGGGCCCTGAATGACTTCCACCTCTTCCCAGAACCCTCCCATGAAGGATAGACCCTCATCTTCCATGCCAGTAATGACTGGCCTGGGTAGTATTCTAACATAGATTAATGTCTGAAATATGACCCCATCCTTGAGATTCCTGCTGTTCTTTACCCATCAGCTTTCCCTCATCCTCCACTTAGATACTGATGCTACTCCATGGATGAGTCTTGACATATTGCTGGTTACCTTTCCTTCCTCCAACTGACCATGAAATAAAACATCAACATGCATACATATAGGTCTACTCATTTAAGTTACAATACCTTGGTTCTAGAATACTGCATCAAATACAAACAAGATCCAAATCTTTGAGTAAACCATTAGATTTTGAGAAAACCTTTGAAATAAACATAGTAAAAGGGGAAGAGCTATACATTAAATTAATATTTCCCAAAGACTAAAAATAGACGAACATCCCCAAAGCCTAGGCCCTGAAAGCAGAGAACCTCCAGAGACATGGAGGTTCTAGTACATAAGAAAGAAGAGACAGAGACTAAACTTGAGAAGCTGTGTAAGGAGGAAGAGTTAAATTTTGATTTAACTGAAGAGATAAAATTTTGTGAATGGTCTCAGGACATAAATTTTACCTCCTCACTATCAGGAGGTTAATGCTATCCCTAGTAAACAGAGTTTACACTTGATCATGATAAGGTTATAGAGCATGAATCTGAGGCAGGATTTGCCTGTGGTTCTACATGGGGATCTATGTCTATGGCCTGTCGCTAACTTTCTCTTCCTTTTTACCAGCATGTTTTCTGTCCTCCTTCAGCTCTCCACCAGCACTCACAAGTATCAGGTTTAAGATGATGCCTCAAAAAATCCCAAAGGCATTTACTCTGCTTTAGTGTAGTCATTCCATTCTTGGGGGCCATTCTCTCCATTTTCTAGCATATATGCTTTTAAAGGAAGTAAAGCCCATAACAAAATTAATAAGTAACACACAGAGGGGCCATACTAATTCAGTGAGTAAGCAAATTTATTACATCACTCTTGATAGATAGCCTCATTAAGTTTTCATAAAGGATCTGCATTAATAAAGTCACTACCTTCTCCAAAGGGGAAATGGTGGTCATGATAGCATAGGCTGGGTTAATATACCCACTTAATAAAATATACTTTGCTAAGTCCCATTTCTAAGAGGGGGAGGGTAATGAGGTAGGTGACCTGTTTTGAAAAAAAACACAGAGCCAGAGATTGAGCAGGTGGCCATTAGACCATTTCCCCATGACTGATGTTCAGTTCTGTTCATACCATGTCTGGAGCTGTTTGCTGCTGGGTTGCCTCACCCCTAAAACATTGTCTTGATGCTGATAGACCAAAACTAAATCATATGTGGATAAAGATTTAGTTTTGTCAATCCTCTACTCTAACTCCAATCACTCAGTGGCTTCTTGTTTCAGGTACTTGAAGCCCCACACTATGGTGCCCCATTTAGATTTGTTTAGTATTCTAATGTCTACAGCCTAGACTTTTCCCTTATATCCATCAAAATATTTCTGTCTTGTGTCATATTATATTTAGTCCAGCTTTCTGCTAAAGTTCTCCTTATAAGACTGGTGTTATCATTTTTTCTTCAGGTGGCAGAGTACCTGAAAGTCACAGTTCTCTTTATGAAACACTATGGAATACTGATGTGTTAAACCTAAATGTCAGATTTGGTGCAAAATATAATACATAGTTAACCATACAATTACACCATTTTCTGTATATGCTGCATGTATATGGTTGGCCTAAGCTCACAGAATTATTTCAAGTTAAGGTAAGAAGATGTATCCTAGAGTAAAGACAATTGACCAACAGAAAAAGGTCCTCAGAAGACAGTATCCCTTTCTCTGGTACTCATTCTACTTGTGTTCCTTTCTTTCCTCTGTGTGGGCAAAAGCAGAGAGGCTAACATTCTGAATCTCCTTTCTCTGGTACGTAATGACTTAAGACTCAATCAACTCATTATCCTCAGAAGATAAAAGTCAAAGTAGGTGCTGACCAATGGGTTAAAAGCCATAAGAATATATGGAGGATAGCAGGACATACTTTGTAGAGTAGGAGCAGGTTATGGCCGATTCAGCGATGCCTTAAAAATAAGACCCCAAAGTCCATGCTGTGCAAGGGATTCAGTCTGTGAGTCATTCCAATGTCAAAGCCAGTGGAAGTAAAAAAGACAAAACCCAAAATCTAAAATGAAGGAGACAATGGAGTAAATTACCATGAAGGAGAGCTGCCTGTTTACTTGTGTGTGTGTGTGTGTGTGTGTGTGTGTTCATTTTATAAAGAGCAAAACAACAGAAGTGGAGAGAAAGTGCTATTCATCCAAAGCACAAGTAATGTCTAACATTTACAATGTGGAAGACCAATTAACTAAATGCAAATTTGCATATCTGTATTTCATACTAAGTATGATGACTTTTAGCTGAATAGCCTTGGGAAAATTATTTAACCACTTTATCTGTAAAATGGGGATCATAGTTATTGATGAGGGAGCAGGAGGCTGGCTGAGGACAAAGCAAAAGCTGGCACCTTGCACCCCCTCTCCACCCGCTTCCCTCGGTGATATGTGTGACATTCCTCAGGCACCCCTGACTGCCATAAAGGAAAAACAAATGGTTAACTTGCAGAGATCATAATCCTGCAAGACAGGAGTCTCCCTTGATTTGCAAATGTCCTAGAGATCTATAACAAAGAAGTTATCTTATCAATAGCACAATTTCCAGAGGCAAATAACTCAGTTCCTCAAGCCCTAATGTCACCCTCCCCTCCATAAACAAAACTGAAGGAGGCTGAGGTAGAAGGAAATGTAAATAAAGTTAAATCTCTTCTGAACCTAAATCTCACTAACAAAGATGCTTGATAGCAGGAGTGTGACATCCCACCAGGAATCTCCCAACTATCTTGATGTTAATGACTTGCCAAAAGTGAAAAGACAACATTGATCAAGCCACAAGACCTCCGGCACCTTGTAGGCCCTCTTTAGCATATGAAACCTCCGTTGAAACCTCCCTTTCCCTCGCCTTCCCCCAACCGCAGGGTACATAACCTGCCATCCCTTACAACCCGCAGCAGCAGCTCTTTCTGCCCATGGGTCCTGTCCCCATGCTTTAATAAACCACCATTTTGCACCAAAGATGTCTCAAGAATTCTTTCTTGGTCATTGGCTCTGGACCTTACTCCACTGAACCTCACCTAGGTTCTAGAACTTCATCAGTTATAACTAATTTCTAGGATAGTTGTGAGGATTAAATAAGACAACACGTATAAAACATCTAGCTTAGTCTAGTATATCATAGGTGCTCAATATATAAATGGCTATTATTACTATATTTGTAAACAATGAATCTAAATAGGCCAATGAACTCTGAATATAAGTTTTAATACAAAAATCACTTGCCCATCCTAGGACACCACTAATACCATATCAAATGTACCTTTGAGGAGTCAAGTGTATTTTCATTTACTCATGGACAATTATGGATTTAAGAAAGGGATACAAATATTTTAAAAAATAGTCTCATGCACAGACTCAGTTATGACCAGACAGCTTAAAGGAACTAAGGTTTACTTTATGAAACCTAGAGCCACAAAGCCCCTTGGAAATGTTGGCCTGATACCTTGCTTACAGAGTTCCCAGAAGCCTCACCAGTGCCAAGACTCCTTCACTGCCATAACTTCAGCTAACAGATGATCCTTTCTGCTCAAGGAGGTTGGTATATTGACAGTATTGGATTCAGCTGCCTCCCCGTTTTGTAACTCCCCTATACATTCCCCTACTGACCATTATTGACTCATAGGTAGGGACATCTCTACACCCCTATTCAGCAGGAAGATGTTACAGATGAGACCTTCCACCTTCAATAACCTTAAAGATTTAAGGGTCAGAATTGTTCAGGGTGGGAAGTAACAGAAGGCTGGCTGAAGATGAAGTAGAAGCTGACACCCTGCAACCTCCACCCACCCCCACTCCTGGGTGGGACAAGCCTGACTTTCTTCCAGGAATCTCCCAACTATCTTAATGTCAATGCCTTGCTAGAGGGGAAGAACAACGTTGACAACGGAAGGGCCTCAGGGATATCTTGTAGGTGCTCTTTAGCATATGAAGGTTCTTTTAAAACCTCTCTTTTTCCTTACCTCCCCCACCCCACAGTATATAATAATCCACCCTCCACAACCCCAGTGCAGCTCTTTCTGCCAATGGTGCAGCTCTTTCTGCCAAGAGGTCCTGTCCTTGTGCTTTAATAAACCACCACTTTGCACCAAGGGAAAAAAAATAGTCTCAGCAACAGAAGTTTGGATAAGACACTAAAATTACCTAAAAATATCTTTCACCTCTGTAACCATTTACAGGGCTCTATCTGTTCTTTAGCATAACACACCACCTGACTGCATCTCACAGACCCCCAAAAAACAACCTGGCTCAAAACTCAATCTAATTGACTACTGCTTAGGAGGTGGACTTAAAAAAAAAAGAGAGAAGGAAAAAAGCTTACTTGACAAAATTCAAGCATTTAGGGTTGGTTTGTTGAATTAAATTTACTCAAATTGTGTACAGAGCCACAATTCTAGCAAACTCCAGAGTCTAAAAGAAAGGCTGTTAAACGTCCAAATTAGGAAAAATCTGAACTAACTTGGTAATCTCTGAAGTGCCAAAAGTGTTGAGAAGCAGCAGTACTAAGAGCCTGTTAAAAAATCAGAAATCAGACAGCGAACCATGTGGAGGACAAGGTTAAATACCATCAAAGAGAAGGATTGAAAGAAGGTCAATAATTGCCTGGACAGGAAAGAAGATGAATAGAATTTTTTTCCCGGTCCACACCACCACAGACCTCTGCCAGATGGAAAGGCATTGATGGAATTTGAAGTGACCAGGAGAAATGCAGAAGGTGTACCCTCAGCTTCATAAGTCGAACCATGAAATGTAAAAAGAACTGGTAGGAGGTGGGGAATATCATTCTTAGCTCCCCAAGTCTGAGCATAGCCAATTGAAAATACACAGCTTCTACACACGGACATATTTGAGGTATCTGGAACTGATATTAACATGAGATTTTCAATCATCATAAAAAGGTTTGTTAATACACTGGGGATAGGAGTTGAATTTAATGAAATGTGCTAGATAAATGACATTTAAACCTAAAACCATTGTTTGCTGAAAATGTTTCAGAATTCATTTGTCAGTTTTCAGTATGTGTGTGCCTCTTCCCTTCCAGACACTATGCTATGTGTCACAATAACCATAAACATTAAGTTACCACCTCTGAAAATAAATAAATAAATAAATAAAGTTACCGCCTCTGCCTTCAATGAATTCACAATCTCTTAGGTGAACTATTAGCACCCATTATTCAGACTAAAACAAAGGGCTAATGGAGTTACAGTAACAGTAACTAACATGAACTTAATATATATTGAGTAAAATGCCTTAATGAGACATTAACTCATTTAATCTTCCCAATAACTCTAGCACACGAATATAACTAGTATCCCCATTTTACAGGAGAAGAAAATAAAGCACAGAGTAGTTGAAAAAAGTGTCCCAAGTAGAACTGGAAATTGAACACAGCCTGATCCCAAGGCCCAGGGTTTTCAATTTGATACTCTACTGCCTCCCAGCAGGAGAATTTGCTTTGATTCAGAGAAGATAGAAATCCAATTGCTATGGAGTTGAGAGAAAGTGATCTAGAGACATAAAATGTTGCTGAGTAGCATTCAGAGCAGCATCCATGATCAGATGACTCTGACACTGCCCAAAACCCATTCTGCCATGCTCAGGCTCAGTCTTTGTTCCAAGCCTGCCTTCTTTTGACTCATTTTGGTCATGGTCCTTCCTTTCCCAGCTTTAAGAATGCTCATGGGCCATCTTAAATATCTAAACTTTAGATTCTAAAATAACCTTTCTTCCTTTTTTTAAATTTGTTTATTTGACAGAGAGAGGTCACAAGTAGACAGAGATGTAGGCAGAGAGAGGGAAAAGCAGGCTCCCCACTGAGCAGAGCCTGATGTGGGGCTTGATCCCAGGACCCTGAAATCATGACCTGAGCTGAAGGCAGAGGCCTAACCCACTGAGCCACCCAGGCTCCCCAACCTTCTTTCTTTTATTTTCAAACATTTTACTTCTCTTCATTTATATTCGAATCTGCAATCACCCTTCACAATATGGCAATATGGCCAAAAGTGTTTCATTAAAGCCAAATGATGGGGGGAAAAATAGGTCCAGGTCTTTATAAAATTAAACCTAAAATAATTTCAGTATTTTCATAGCAACTAAATCTCTGATCTACCAGCTCAAAGCTTTAAATTGTGATACCACTTCAAAACATGTTATTTTTTATAAGGTATCTTACAATTATTCAGTACCATTGTACTAAATTAGGATTGAGGCCTTTCTATTAATTCTTATTGTCAATTTGTTTCCCAATGACCACACACTATCCAGTACTATGTTGCCCTTTCTTTGTACAAAAATATTTTATAAAAGTCTGGGTTTTCTGGCAGCCACAAATAGCTACCACCAATGCTATGGGAACAATTTTATAGAAACCACATGGCTAATTACCAGGATGCTCATAAACAGGAGA
Source organism: Enhydra lutris kenyoni (assembly GCF_002288905.1). Taxonomy (NCBI): domain Eukaryota; kingdom Metazoa; phylum Chordata; class Mammalia; order Carnivora; family Mustelidae; genus Enhydra; species Enhydra lutris. The sequence continues at coordinate 11,434,325 of NW_019154137.1, forward strand.
GTACTAAAACACTAAAATAGTACATTGGCTACTAATCTAAGAAACACTGGGCAGGGATGGAAGAAAGAAGAGATTTCTTACATGGTGCCTGTTTCTCTCATTGCATTGCCTCAGAGTTTATCCCTTCTATTTTGGAAATATTTTTTAAAGTTTAAAAATCTCTGGATTGGTTGCCTGGGTGGCTCAGTAAAGGTCCTGGGATAGAGCCCAACATGGGACTCTGTGCTCAGCAGGGAGTCTGCTACTTCCCTCTCCCTCTGCCCCTTCCCCAGATTATGCTCTCTCTCATGCATGCTTTCTCTCACCTCTCTCTTTCTCTCAGATAAATAAATAAAATCTTTTCTAAAAAATTTTTTAAATAAAAATCTCTTGTATAATGAAGCTACCACCACTGTCTTCTGGCTTTCATCTATGGAAGAGATTAATATGACCTTATAGTGGCTGAACTTCAAAAGATCTATAAACCCCAGAAGCTGTGAGTAAAATTCTGTGTCTTTTTGTGTGGGAAGTTTTCAGGACTGACTTTTCTTAGCTTTTCAATGTGATCCTGCCCCAAACTACTGCTCTGAGAAAGGTTGTGAAAACTAATGAGAGAATATTTCTTAGGTGGTATTTGAAACCACAAACTAGCAATCCAAATTTCTTCTGTTGACACCATTACTACTTATATTTGATGGAATAAATTTTGGAGTCATATTAAACATGGGAATCTTTGGTATAATATATTTCATTGCAGTAGAATTTCACTTCTGGTATTTTAGTCACTGTGGCCAACTAGGAAAAAATATCGACAAGCCACCATTGTATTTAATATACCATAGAAAAATGCAACTCCTGGAATGAACAATGGGTCCAATGGACTACCATTATCCTGGATTGGAGTCTTTCTTCCATGGTTTTCACACATGTTTTTGGGCTCTACCCTAGAACTCACTAAAGGACACTCGAAGAAAAGGTCAACTCAAGACATTTGCAAAGATTAAGGAAGCTCAGAATTTGTTCACATGGCATTATTTTTACCATACTGTATATTCACTGTCATGAAACCTGAAAAGAGTTGAATTAATCCTCACAAAGCAAATTAAGACAACATTGTGCTGGGTCACGTTTGTGGATTATCAGATTTCCATCTATCAATCTTGAGCTATTGTACTGCAAATACTCAAAACCTAATTTGAATGCATAAACAATGAATCTTGGGACACTGAAAAAATGAAAGTTTAAATTTAAAAAAATAAAAAAATAAAAACCTAATTTGATACTCTACATAAAATTGTCACAAGCCAATTGCATTTCTTCACATTTGTCAGAATTTCATTCTTTTTTTTTTAATTTATTTGAGAGAGAGAGAGAGATCATAAGTAGGCAGAGAGGCAGGCAGAGAGAGAGAGGGGGGAGGAAGCAGGCTCGCTGCAGAGCAGAGAGTCCGGACGTGGAGCTTGATCCCAGGACCCTGGGATCATGACCTGAGCTGAAGGCAGAGGCTTTAACCCACTGAGCCACCCAGGTGCCCCTGTCAGAATTTCATTCTTAACAACAAAAAAAGAAATTGAAATAGTTATATGATACAATGCTTATAATTGTATATTACCAGATAACTTTCTTTTTAGGTAAAATCCTTCTTTGTTAATTCATATGTAAAGAAGTGCTGAGAGCAAAATACCATAGCTTAGTGGGCCAGGGAAGAACTGCATTCAGTTTTCCCTGGAACACAGCATAGTCCTAATCACTTTTATCTCAGGAGGCTGGAACACCATCAGTTTGCACAATGACTGCGACCACTATTCCAGAGGAAGAATCAAATCCATTGTAGTTGGTTATAATGGAAGCTCAGATCATAGAACTACCTTCTGGTGAAATTGAGCAGGCTGTCAGCAACCAGGATCAAGTACCCACTGTGTGCAGAACATTAGGCCAAAAGAATAATACAGATAGGTCCACTTTTTTTTTTAGATCCACTAGGGTATGATCATTAACATTGAGAATTGACTCAAACTCCACATGGGTGAGAGCAGGCCACAAGATTTAAATCATCTTTTTTCTTCTTGTCTAAGGGCAATACTCACTATGGTATTCCTTCAATTCAAACCCTCTCCTGAGTTTCCCAAGCCTGCTTATTTGAACATCATTACTTCTCCCACATTAGAAATAACAGCAACCTAATAAAAGTTGAAGGCAAACAGAATGTCTGTCATTTGGGCTCTGAATGGAGTGTGGGCCCTGAGGAGTAGAAAGAGTCTAGGAAGACAACTCATCTATTTGTGGTGAAGAGCTCATTGGGATTCACCTGCCTTTTCACTTTTCTATCCCCTTTGCATGTAATTGGCTCTCCTAGTCTCCCAGAATCATCATCATCAATACTGCCTCTGAAAGTGGAAAGTCAGAATGTTTTCTAGTCATGTCATGGGGTTATCTCCACCTCTTCCCCATTATACACAGCTTGGGCAGGGACAAGGAAGAGGGCACTTATTTTTAATATCTTCTCTCTTTTTCAGCCATTTCAGAAAAAGCCCATAGTGAGTATCATTACCAATGGAGAAAAGCTGAGAGCTTTTCCCTTAAGGTCAGGAACACAACAGGGATGTCTACTTTCACCACTATTGTTCAACATAGTGCTAGAAGTCCTAGCTTCAGCAATCAGACAACAAAAATATGCATCCAAATTGGCAAAGAAGATGTCAAACTCTTCTTCTTCACAGATGACATGATACTTTATTTGGAAAACTCAAAAGACTTCACCCCCAAATTACTAGAACTCATACAGCAATTCAGTAATGTGGCAGGATACAAAATCTATGCACAGAAATCAGTTGCTTTTCTATATGCTAACAATGTAACTATAGAAAGAGAAATTAAAGAATTGAATCAATTCACAATAGCAAAGAAAAAAAATCCCATAAGGTACCTAGGCATCTTAACCAAAGAGGTACCTAACCAAAGAGGTAATTGATCTATACTATAGAAACTACACAACACTTATGAAAGAAATTGAGGAAGACACAAAAAGATGGAAAAACATTCCATGCTCATGGATTAGAAGAATAAACATTGTTAAAATGTCTATCCTGCCCAGAGCAATTTACACTTTCAATGCCATCCTTATTAAAATACCATTAACATTTTTTCAAAGAATTGGAAAAAACAATCCTGAAATTTGTATGGAACCAGAAAAGACCCTGAATCACCAGGGGAATGATGAAAAAGAAAAACAAAGCTGGAGGCATCATGTTGCCTGACTTCAAGCTATATTACAAAGCTGTGATCACCAAGATAACATAGTATTGGAATAAAAACAGACACATAGATCAATGGGATAGAATAGAGTCTCCAAAATGGACCCTCAACTCTATGGTCAACTAATCTTTGACAAATCAGGAAAAAATATCCAATGGAAAAAAGACAGTCTCTTCAATAAGTGGTGCTGGGATAATTAGACAGACAAATATAGAAGAATGAAACTGTATCATTCCCTTATAACATACACAAAGATAAATTCAAAATGGATGAAGGGCCTCACTGTGAGAGAGGAATCCATCAAAATCCTAGAGGAGAACATAGGCAGTAACCTCTTCAACGTAGGCCACAGCAACTTCTTTCAGGACATGTCTCCAAAAGCAAGGGAAACAAAAGCAAAAATGAACTTTTGGGACTTCAAGGTAAAAAGCTTCTGCACAGCAAAGGAAACAGTCAACAAAACTAAGAGACAACCCACAGAATAGGAGAAGATATTTGTAAATGGCATTGCATATAAAGGGCTTGTATCCAAGATCTATAAAGAATTTCTGAAACTCAACGCTACAAAAACAAATAACCCAGGCAAAAAATGAGCAGAATACATGAACAGACACTTCTCCAAAGAAGACATACAAATGGTTAACAGACACATGAAAAAATGTTCCACATCAGTAGCCATCAGGGAAATACAAATCAAAACCACAATGAGATACCACCTAACACCAGTCAGAATGGATAAAATTAACAAGTCAGGAAAGGACAGATGTTGGCAAGGATATGGAGAAAAGGGAACCCTCCTACACTGTTGGTGGGAATGCAAGCTGGTACAGCCACTCTGGAAACCAGTATGGAGGTTCCTCAAGAAAATAAAAATGGAGCTACCCATGACCCAGCAATTGCACTATTAGGTATGTACCCCAAAGATACAGATGTAATGAAAAGGAGGGACATCTGCTCCCCAATGTTCCTAGCAGTAATGTCCACAATAGCCTAACTGTGGAAGGAACCAAGATGCCCTTCAACAGAGGAATGGATAAAGAAGATGTGGTTCATATAGACAAAGGAATATTATTCATCCATCAGCAAGGATGAATATCCACCATTTGCATCGACATGGATGGAACTGGAAGGGATTATGCTAAGTGAAGTAAGTCAAGCAGAGAAAGACAATTATATGGTTTCACTCATATGTGGAACATAACCAATAGCACAGAGGACTATAGGGGAAAGGAGGGAAATCTGAAGGGGAAGAAATCAGAGGAGATGAACCATGAGAGAATATGGACACTGGAAAACAAACTGAGGGTTTTGGAGAGGAGAAGGGGATAGGGTAACAGGGTGATGGGTATTAAGGAGGGCACATGTTGTGATGATCACTGGGTGTTATACATAACTAATGAATCATTGAACACTACACCAAAAACTAATGATGTATTATACAGTGGCTAACTGAACATAATAAAAAAAGAAAGAAAGAAAAAAAAATGCTCAAGAAATAGGCCAGGATTTGCATAGTTCTCTGGAAAGTTGTTTAAGTCAGGCTAGACTGAAAAGGAAAAAAGTATAGGGGCCTAAGTTTAACTAAAAATATCCAACTAAATGTGCAATTATATTCTATTTTATGTTAATTATTTCTCTTGTATGAACAAACATGATATGAATGAATAGTTTTCTATAAAATCTGAAACATGTTAACAAGAAAGTGAGTGCATAGTTAACAGTATAACACAATAATGTTAACTGGCCTGGAGACCATATTCTCAACCATTGCTAACTCAGAAGAAAATGTTACAGTATTGTTTCAATATCTTTATGATATCATTTTCCTCTTATACTAAAAGTAGTGGTGTTTTCTCATTCTTTCATATGGATGTTATGAATATATGTCTAATTTCATTGCATACAGTTTCATTATGATGAATACTTTACCTTCCAAAAAAATAAAAGGAGAAGGGGTGATGTTTCCCTTTAAAGTATGTTTCATTCATTCAGTAAATATTTATTGAGTGCCTACTATGCAGGCATTTCATATAGCAATACCACATAAGTTCCCTAACTTCAAGGAGCTTAGAATTTCTAAGGGGGTAAGACATGAAAAAATTAATACAAACTAGTATGGAATAGTTTCCCTGAGAGTGGTATGAAATAGTTTCAAAATTCAAAAGGGAGTTACATTTTCTCTGTTGAGGTAATCACAATGAAAACAGGTAACTTTTACTGAGTGATGACGATATACCAGGCACATGGTAAGACTTTCATGCATTAGTTTATTTCCTCCTCACAAGAATAACAGTACCTACTCCACAGGGCTGTTGCCATCTTCCAGGTCAAGAAACTGAGGTTCTGAGAGATTAGGTCCAAAGTCACAGAACACATGAGATAACTCATCCATCTTAGAGCTTTGGAGTATTAGTGCCATGATTTAAACATGGCATATATGACTCCAAAGCTTGTAGATGAGGAGATGCCATGTGGGCTGCATCCTAAAGGATGGGAAGGTTATTGTTAGGTGGGGATAAGAAAGATGTTCTACAAAAACAAAGAAAAGTTTGAGTAAAACCATAGAAGAAAAGACAAGATGTATTGTAAAATGTATACAAAGGTTTTTTGTTTTTGTTTTTTACTAAATTCCATAGGGCGTTGATGGGACAGATAAGGTCTGGGACAGATTGTAGTAGACCTTGAATGCCAGTTTATGTTCAGTTGGCAACTGGGCACTACCAAATCTTCTGAACAGGGAGATGAAGTGATTAACAGCAGTGGTTTAGGCAGATTCATCTGGAGAGGTGACAGGATGCACTGAGGTGGACAGAAGCTGGAGGCAAGGAGATCAGTTAGTAGACTCTAAAGCATACAAAGACACAATTGAGGTTATGAAGTGGTGACTACACAAAGGAAATACACACACTGTCAAATAACAGTCAAGAGATTTGGTGAAAATCAGGAAGAGGAGCTGGTTTAGGGGTAACGATGATGTTTGTTTTCCCATAGGGTTGGACTGGAGCTATCCAGCACAATTAAGAAATTGAAAGCAGCAAGTACATTTCTACTGGCTCTTCTCTTGGCTGTTGTGAATTTTCACACATATATGCTAGATGTCACAGCCAATCTCCTTCAGAGCTTTTTGACCAAAGTAGTTGTATTTCAGAAGGTGATACCTAAGTGGGAAGTGGGTCACCATCCAATATATCCACATTAAATCAGTTCACCACATAGCCTTTTCAAGAAATGCCCCTAAGAATTTTAAAAATTCTTACTTCACACAAACATTCCCTTTTGTAAGTCTGGTAACAATGAGTCATAATTCATTTCCAACTTTTTCTTTGTCAGGACATAATATAATATTGACTGGTGGTCATCTTTGCAGCAGTACCTTTCTGAATGGAGTTATATGGTTTCCTTGGCATTGTGACTATTACTGAACATTCTTTAACCCCATCTAATACATGAAATAATAACAAAACATCCTAATAGAATTTGTAGAGTACATTTTAGCTCACAAAGAATATCCACATGTATATTGTCTCATTTGATTTTCACACCAGCCCTACTGATGAATATGTTATTATGCTTATTTTATCAATGTAGAAATTAGGATTCAGAAAGTTTTATAATTCCCCCAAGGTCACAATGTTTAATAAATTACAAAGCAGGGATTTGAACCCAAGGTCTCTGATCTACTGTTCTTCTTTCTATGCCACAAATCATTCTTCATATGTAACAAACATAATTACTTTTTACCAAAAGAACGACTTTTAACCACCACCACAATTCCTAGAAGTTACTGCAAAATCAATAGAGGTCTAGCTTATCCTCAATGAAGTTAACTACAATGGTTCATTTGAACTATACTTAGTGTATCATTAAAATAAAGGATTGATTCTGAACAGACATTAGGAATCACTAATTACTACCAATTTATTATCAATTATTTCATAACTCAATACTAATATTAGCTGCTATTTATTCATTCATCCATTGGGCAAACATTGAGTGAGCTCCTACTAGGTCCATGCATTGTGCTAGTTGCTGGGGATAATATGGTGTCTGTTATTAGGTGGAAAGAACACTGAATTAGAAGTCAGGAACTATGACTTCTAATCTAGCTCAATCACTATTTATGTCACCTTAGGTAAGACATTAACTGTCTTCTGAGCATTTATTTACATGACTATGTATAATTCAAATAAGAAAATGTGTATGAAATAATATGTATGAAATAATTCTGAAAGCTCTAACATCTGGAAAAACGTGATATTAGATAAAGAGGACCACAAATGTACAGACTAAGACAAATAGGGATGGGGTGGCCAGTCTAATTAATTAGTAATTTAAATAATACAGTTCTTAAGAATAACATATCTCATGGGGTACCTGGCTGGCTCAGTCAGTAGAGCATCTGATTCTTGATCTCAGGGTTGTGAGTTCAAATCCCATGTTATACAAGGAAGCTATTTTAAAAAATAAAAAAATAACATATCTTATTATTGCTGAATACACACAGCAACAATAATAGTGTCTGCTTGCACTCACACACTGGCTACATGTGCACACACACACACACACACACGCACTGTATTAAGTCAGAAAAGAAATATCCAATTTCAAGTCAAAATAGCTTTTTAATTGAATGACTTCAACAGTTGCTCTTTTTCTAACTAATCTCTGTGCAGAAATAGACGTTAAAAAAATCATAATACAGTCCTACCAGACTGCTTTAATGAATTTTGGAAACTTTGAAAGAACATTAATTATTTATTTCTAAATAATCCAGATTTAACCCCTCTTCCTCAGCTGTACTGCAAAATGCTTTAAGTCTATGTCACCTCTAGCCAATGCTACCACAGCACCGTGGACTTCAGAGTCAGAATGGAGTACTGGCTCTGCCACTTACTAGTCATGTGACCATTTATGAGTTATCTGACTTCTCTGAACTTCAATTTCCTCCTCTTTCAAATGGGGGCATAACAATAACAAATACTTTGTGGGATTGCTGAATAATTAAAATGGTAAAATATATACAAAGTACAGAATGTGATGTCCAGCACATAGAAAACACTTTTTAGATATTGAGATATGTGGATATATACAAATAAGAGCAGAGGTGTCTTCAGAATTTCTATTTTGGAAGGGGATGGGGAAAATAATCTGGTTAGAAAGGGGCTTGAATTTGCTTGCATATCACTTTTCATTAGATTACAGAAAAGGCAAGCAGGAGAAAAACTGAAGGAGATTGTAGGGGTGTCAAGCATCTCCCAAACACTCCTTAATACAGCCTTTGATATAAACATAATAACACAGAAACAAAATCACAAGGAGAATGCATCATTGCTATGTTCAATAGCCTTTGATAACTCACCATTGTATATTGGCTGAAATTCATACTTTTTATAACTTACAAAGTCTTCTATAATTTATTCACAAATTCATATTCTACTTTCTTCTGATATTTCATCCCCTTAGTTATATTAGGGCCTATACATACCTGTATGTAGTTAGTTACATTAGACTGCTTACTCTACTCAAAATATGCTATGCATCTATATTGCTGATCATGTTATCCCTTCTACTTATATTACCTCTACCCTTCTATGTGTGGCAAATTTCTATCTATCATTCAAATCCCAGATGAAAATGTCACTTTCCTTATGAATCATTCCCAACAAAAAGGTACTATAAAGTACTGATTAAAGTGGTAAACTAAATCACCAAGAAACAATATATATTTGGGATATTCAGTTTAGTAAGGCAGGATCACATTAACGTAATTTCTTTTTTTTTTTAATTTTTATATTTAAACAATCTCTACACCCAATGTGGGGCTTGAACTCATGCCCCAAGATCAAGAGTTGCACACTCCTCTGACTGAGCCAGCCAGGAGCCCCTAATCTAATTTTTTTTAATTGGGAAAGTTATCTTCCCCAAAATGATCAAGTTAACTAGTTTCACATTTCATTATTTTTCAAGCAAATGGACTTTATTTATTTATTATTTCTTTACTCTTTACTTTTTTCACTTTTAAAAAAAAAATATTTTTCCATGTTCCAAAGTTCATTGTTTATGCACACACCCAGTGCTCCATGCAATATGTGCCCTCCTTAATACCAACCACCAGGCTCACCCATTTTCACTCTTTAACATTTTTTTCTTTTTTTTTAATTTAATTTCTTTTCAGTGTACCAGAATTCACTGTTTATGCACCACACCCAGTGCCCCATGCAATACATGCCCTCCATAATACCCACCACCACGATCCCCCAACTTCCCACCCCCTGCCCCTTCAAAACCCTCAGATTGTTTTTCAGAGTCCATAGTCTCTCATGGTTCATCTCCCCCTCCAATTTCCCTCAACTCCCTTCTCCTCTCCATCTCCCCATGTCCTCCATGTTATTTGTGAAGTCAAATGAGTAAGTTTCAGTTATCTGGAAATTCATTTGTATGTAACACCCATTGTCTAATTATTGAAAATAAATGTGACATTAATATACCTTCCTTTCTTAACATTCAAGCAGAACACACACACTATATATATAACAGTAACATTATATATAATAATTAACATATATAATGTGCAATTCCAGAAATATATAATATTCAAGTACTTCATTCGTTCATCCAATATACAAATGTTGGGCACTCATACAAACTGGCGCTCATTCCATATCTGTAACTCCTGAAGGACTTCAAAGAATTCACATGTTTGTTTCACTCCACTTTGGAATGCCACTCTTCCTTCCACTGTTGGAATTCTGTTCCAGCATTATGTTACAGAGCTTCCCTAATACCTGCCTAGGGGGATGTGGGTAATGGTGCCATCTAACACTTATCATAATTTCATTCAAACTCATATTGCTTTTACATCATATTTCCCTTTGCCATTCTGGCTCCTAACTGCCAGCTGCAGGCTCAAATTTTACCTAAATAGGAACATTTTTGACTTGGGGAAAGAACATTGCTCAGTGCCATTTGCGACATAGTACACATTACTGTAGAGGGAGGGTTCTTTTTTTTCCATTTTATTTTATTTCTTTTCAGTGTTCCAGCATTCACGACAGACAAATGGTTTACATATAATGACTGTAAACAGACAATAAAAGAAACAAACTTTTGAGCTCTTCTAGAAGCCACCTAAATTAGAGTACATTTTTGGTTCATTTTTTCAAAGAGTGATTTAGCTCATTAGTGATTAAATTAAAAGAAATTTAAGGTAAGGTGAAGGAAAATCTGTAAAACTTCGAGTGCCATTCTTTTATTGTTGGATTGACAAATGGCTTTCCAAATTTAATGTTTATTAAGTTTCAGAAGTAAATTCTCTCTAAACCAACTTCTTAGAACTTTACAGAAAAAAATGCTCAAGTCTGGAGAAGAAGCCACAAAAAAAATGGTAACTCTAAAGAAGTAAAAGTCAACAGAAACCTTAATGTATCGCCATAGGAAAAAAATTATTTCACTTATTCAAGAATATTGTTCTTTTGCTTTAAAAAACATTACAAGACCAGAAGAATCCATATTATTTTAAAAAAGTAAAACTGAATTAATTATGAGTACCTTAAGTTATACAAGTATAGAACATGAATGTGTAATTTTTGTACACATAAGTGTTTATCTTTTCTTTCTGTTACCTATATGGTTGAATAAAAAAAATTAAACTATAAATTGTAAGGAGATATACTTTGTTGATGAGAGACATTAACATTCTTAAAAAATCAGTATTTTCTTATATAATACCAGACCTTCTCAACTTTGTTTGATAGAAATGTCAGTAGTTTGCTTTGAAGGAAGTAGGCTCTTGAGTTTGATGATAGCAGTAGAAAAGTAATTTGAAGTCAAATTGGAAGAAGCTTGTTGTACAAAATAATTTAAACTTAACAGAGGTAGACAGTGGGAGCCACTGGAATTTAGGAGTAGGTTTATAAAGAAAGATGATTAAGCTGTGGATTTATAAGGATAACTTTTTCTAAATCATTTTTTAAATTTATTTTCAACATAACAGTATTCATTGTTTTTGTACCACACCCAGTGCTCCATGCAATCCGTGCCCTCTCTAATACCCACCACCTGGTCCCCCCAACCTCCCACTCCCCTATAAGGATAACTTAACTGTAGTGCATAGGGAATTTATGGAAGAAAGATGGAGAAAGGGTGGGCTGTTAGGATACCTTACCTAAAAGGAGGGGTAATAACGACCTGAAATAGAATAATAGCAGCAGGAATAGAAATAAGAGATGACATCATATATTCAGTCTTGTGTCATCATTACATCTATCATGGAGTGGAGAAATAACTATCTTAAATTATTTGACCCCCTCAAACACTGCTGGACATTTAGTTTTGTTTTTATTTTTGTTGTTTTTTTTTCTTTTCAGCGTAACAGTATTCATTGTTTTTGCACCACACCCAACGCTCCATGCAATACGTGCCCTCCTTAATACCCACCACCTGGATCCCCCAACTTCCCACCCCCGCCCCTTCAAATCCCTCAGATTGTTTTTCAGAGTCCATTGTCTCTCATGGTTCACCTCCCCTTCCAATTTCCCTCAACTCCCTTCTCCTCTCCATCTCCCTATGTCCTCCATGTTATTTGTTATGCTCCACAAATAAGTGAAACCATATGATAATTGACTCTCTCTGCTTGACTTATTTCACTCAGCATAATCTCTTCCAGTCCCATCCATGTGGATAGAAAAGTTGGGTATTCATCCTTTCTGATGGAGGCATAATACTCCATAGTGTATATGGACCACATCTTCCTTATCCATTCTTCCCTTGAAGGGCATCTTGGTTCTTTCTACAGTTTGGCGACCGTGGCCATTGCTGCTATGAACATTGGGGTACAGATGGCCCTTCTTTTCACTACATTTGTATCTTTGGGGTAAATACCCAGTAGTGCAATTGCAGGGTAATAGGGAAGCTCCAACACATGTTGTTTCCTGTCTTGCTAATTTTGGCCATTCTAACTGGTATAAGGTGGTATCTCAATGTGGTTTTAATTTGAATCTCCCGGATGGCTAGTGATGATGAACATTTTTTCATGTGTCTGATAGCCATTTGTATGTCTTCATTGGAGAAGTGTCTGTTCATAACTTCTGCCCATTTTTTGATATGATTATCTGTTTTGTGTGTGTTGACTTTGACTTTTGTCCCAAAAGTTCATTTTCGCTTTTGTTTCTTTTGCCTTTGGAGACATATCTTGAAAGAAGTTGCTGTGGCTAATATCGAAGAGGTTACTGCCTATGTTCTCCTCTAGGATTCTGATGGATTCCTGTCTCACGTTGAGGTCTTTTGTCCATTTCGAGTTTATCTTTGTGTACGGTATAAGAGAATGGTCGAATTTCATTCTTCTACATATAGCTGCCCAATTTTCCCAGCACCATTTATTGAAGAGACTGTCTTTTTTCCAATGTATATTTCTTCCTGCTTTGTCGAAGATTATTTGGCCATAGAGTTGAGGGTCCATATCTGGGCTCTCTACCCTGTTCCACTGGTCTATGTGTCTGCTTTTACTCCAGTACCATGCTGTCTTGGTGATCACAGCTTTGTAGTAAAGCTTGAAATCAGGTAACGTGATGCCGCCAGTTTTATTTTTGTTTTTCAACATTTCCTTAGCGATTTGGGGTTTCTTCTGATCCCATACAAATTTTAGGATTATTTGCTCCAGCTCTTTGAAAAATACGGTGGAATTTTAATCGGAAAGGCATTAAAAGTTTTGATTGCTCTAGGCAGTATAGACATTTTAACAATGTTTATTCTTCTGACCCAAGAGCATGGAATGGTCTTCCATCTTTTTGTGTCTTCTTAAATTTCTTTCATGAGTGTTTAGTAGTTCCTCGAGTAGAGATCCTTTACCTCTTTGGTTAGGTTTATTTCCAGGTATCTTATGGTTCTTGGTGCTATAGTAAATGGAATCGATTCTCTAATTTCCCTTTTTGTATTTTCATTGTTAGTGTATAAGAAAGCCACTGATTTCTGTACATTGACTTTGTATCCTGCCACATTACTGAATTGCTGTATGAGTTCTAGTAGTTTGGGGGTGGAGTCTTTTGGGTTTTCCCTATAAAGAATCATGTCATCTGCGAAGAGAGAGAGTTTGACTTCTTCATTGCCAATTTGGATACCTTTTATTTCTCTTTGTTGTCTGACTGCTGTTGCTAGGACTTCTAATACTATGTTGAACAAGAGTGGTGAGAGTGGGCATCCTTGTCATGTTCCTGATCTCAACGGGAAGGCTGCAAGATTTTTCCCATTGAGGATGATATTTGCTGTGGGTCTTTCATAGATAGATTTTATGAAGTTCAGGAATGTTCCCTCTATCCCTATACTTTGAAGCATTTTAGTCAGGAACGGATGCTGGATTTTGTCAAATGCTTTTTCTCCATCAACTGAGAGGACCATGTGGTTCTTCTCTCTTCTCTTCTTGATTTGTTCTATCACATTGATTGATTTGCAAATGTTGAACCATCCTTGTAACCCAGGGATGAATCCTACCTGGTCATGGTGGATAATCTTTTTAATATACTGTTGGATCCTGTTTGCTAGGATCTTGTTGAGAATCTTAGCATTCATATTCATCAGTGATATTGGTCTGAAATTCTCCTTTTTGGTAGGGCCTTTGCCTGGTTTGGGGATAAGGGTAATGCTGGCTTCATAAAAAGAGTCTGGAAGTTTTCCTTCTGCTTCAATTTTTTGAAACAGCTTCAGGAGAATAGGTGTTATTTCTTCTTTGAAAGTTTGGTAGAATTCCCCAGGTCCTGGGCTCTTGTTTTTTTTTTTTTTGTTTTTTGTTTTTTGTTTTTTGTTTTTTGTTTTTGGTGGTTTCTTCCAAATTTTTTTTTATAATTTTATTTTTTTTCAGCATAACAGTATTCTTTGTTTTTGCACCACACCCAGTGCTCCATGCAATCCATGCCCTCTCCAATACCTACCACCTGGTTCCCCCAACCTCCCATCCCCCGCCCCTTCAAAACCCTCAGATTGTTTTTCAGAATCCATAGTCTCTCATGGTTCACCTCCCCTTCCAATTTCCCCCAACTCCCTTCTCCTCTCTAACTCCCCTTTTCCTCCATGCTATTTGTTAGGCTCCACAAATAAGTGAAACCATATGATAATTGACTCTCTCTGCTTGACTTATTTCACTCAGCATAATCTCTTCCAGTCCCGTCCATGTGGATAGAAAAGTTGGGTATTCATCCTTTCTGATGGAGGCATAATACTCCATAGTGTATATGGACCACATCTTCCTTATCCATTTGTCCATTGAAGGGCATCTTGGTTCTTTCCACAGTTTGGCGACTGTGGCCATTGCTGCTATAAACATTGGGGTACAGATGGCCTTTTTTTTTTTTTCACTACATCTGTATCTTTGGGCTCTTGTTTTTTGGGAGGTTTTTGATCACTGCTTCAATCTCGTTACTAGATATCGGTCTATTCAGGTTGTGAAATTCTTCCTGGTTCAGTTTTGGGAGTTATAGTTTTCCAGTAATGCATCCATTTCATCTAGGTTGCTTAACTTATTGGCATATAACTGTTGGTAATAACTTCTGATGATTGTTTCTACTTCCTTGGTGTTAGCTGTGATCTCTCCCTTTTCATTCATAATTTTATTAATTTGGGTTTTCTCTCTTTTCTTTTGGATTACTGTGGCCAATGGTTTATCAATCTTATTGTTTCTTTCAAAAAACCAGCTTCTAGTTTCATTGATACATTCTACTGTATCTCTGGTTTCTACCTCATTGATCTCAGCTCTAATCTTGATTATTTCCCTTCTTATGTGTGGACTTGGTTTGATTTGTTGTTGATTCTCCAGTTCTTTAAGGAGTGGAGACAGCTGGTGTGTTCTGGATTTTTCAATTTTTTTGAGGGAGGCTTGGATGGCTATGTATTTCCCCCTTAGGACCGCCTTTGCTGTATCCCATAGGTTTTGGACCAAAGTGTCTTCCTTCTCATTGGTTTCCATGAATTGTTTCAGTTCTTCTTTGATCTCCTGGTTGATCCAAGCATTCTTAAGCAAGGTGTCTTTAGCTTCCAGGTGTTTGAGTTCCTTCCAGACTTTTCCTTGTGAATGAGCTCCAGTTTCAAAGCACTGTGATCTGAGAATATGCAGGGAATAATTAGAGGGAGGGTTCTGACCCAGGGCCAAATACCCTGCATCCAGAACATAGGAAATTTCCAGGGCAAGAAAGCAGCCCCTGCAGAGTTGTGAAAAACCTTTCTGAGCAACAAAAGT
Source organism: Enhydra lutris kenyoni (assembly GCF_002288905.1). NCBI lineage: Eukaryota > Metazoa > Chordata > Mammalia > Carnivora > Mustelidae > Enhydra > Enhydra lutris. Next base: position 11,449,782 of record NW_019154137.1, read on the forward strand.
GGGAGTGGAAGAGAATCTTAGTGGAAACTGTCACCCCAAATCAAGACTGGGCCTGAAGTATTTGCTTAGAATGAAGGAAAGAAGGAAAACAATTGTCCCCTCAGTTGCCAAATAAATGCATCTTAACCATCCCTCCTCTCAAATGTCCTCTGCATAAGTAATGCTAAGTAAGTTCTAAGTACTAATCAGAGAGACAGCTCAAAATAAAGTTTTAAAGAAGGCAGAAGATACATGCAGGATAACAAGAGCCAAGAGACAGATTAATGGCTTTGATTCACCCAAAGATATTTTCTAAATAGGACCTGGAAATAGAAATGTCTATGTAATGAGGGAAACAATAAGCCAGCCCTATGAGGAGGTGCAATTGAAAATGTAGAATAATGATGTAACCTGAAGTGAAGAAAGGGTATCTAATTGAATTTTCAAGAAGTATTCAGGCTTTCTGCTACCAAAGAAGTTCAGAATATTTTTAGTGTAGGGGTAAAGAGGCAAGAAATCAAGTCAGCAGAAAAGAAAAATTTAGTTAGTGGGGTGACGTGGGGTAGGCAGGAAATGGAGTGAAGAGGGAAGATAAAACAGAAGCTTCTTGGATATGGGGAAAGTGTGATGTCGGTCTACATAGTGGCCCTTATTCCCTTCAGTATCTGTTCATATTGTTCATACCCAATCAATGGTTACCTCCTGTCCTTTCCACTCCCTGCATACTACCTCCAATTTCTCAGGGTTCCCACTGACTGTTCCACCAAGGTTTGCCCTATCCTATCAGACTAAAATTCCACGTTTCCCTCTCAGTTAACATTATATTCCTTCCTAGAAAGTTTTTTATGTGTCTGGGAATAATCTGTCTTTCTCAGAACTTTGGTTTCATAGAGTGCTTGAGAAGACTGAGTGAGCTCAGCATCCCTCTGCTTCAACTGGAAAGTTCTACTTTTGTCCATTTTATATAGTGAGGTAGAGAATAATTTCCTTTGAAAGGCTGTCACTGTTAATATAGATCTGAAAACTACTGTGACACACAATGAGTCACTTCTATGAGAAACTACCCCTTGAATAAAAGCACCCGACTAGCTGGCTAGCTTCTTGACCAGGACTAAGGAAGGATGATAGCTTTTGTCAGAAAGGTCTTTCAGGGCCTTTCCCAGCACGTTCTATATGCAGCTGTATAAAATTCACACTAGCTCCAGATACAGGACTCCCAAGATTAGATTTGGTTTGTGGGTCATGGTTTTTAAAAACAAAATAAAACACATCATTCAAGGCCCTTGCAAGGATGGATTGCCTAAAGACCTCCACACAAAATTTTGTCCGGAGCTCTCTCTAGGACTGCCAGACATTCCAATATAATTTATTGTCTTCTCTTGCATATTTCTCTAGGGTTGTACATTCCTACTTTCACCGCAGCTTCTTACAGTCCTTCTTGGATCTTTTACAGACATGCATATGAACTTTAAATCCCCAAGGCTACAATTTTAAGGCATCCAAACATACAATGTATATTTCTGAACATCTTGCCCTCTAAATCTACCTCCCATGCTGCAGATGAGCACTCATCACAACTGTCAAGTATTTATTGCTACAAATTACAGGAGATCAAAATCTCTCTTTTGCAGGTTTTACATTGAACTAATGTCAAAAGATCAATGCAACAAAGACTTAATCAAGGATTAGATTAAAATGATATCTACAGGGATCTCCATATTTCTTTTTTTTTTAAAGATTTTATTCATCCACTTGACAGACAGAGATCACAAGTAGGCAGAGAGGCAGAGAGAGAGGAGGAAGCAGGCTCCCCGCTGAGCAGAGAGCCTGATGCGGGGCTCGATCCCAGGACCCTGGGCTCATGACCTGAGCCGAAGGCAGAGGCTTTAACCCACTGAGCCACCCAGGTGCCCCGATCTCCATATTTCTTAAGTGCCATTTATTTTTATGTATGTATGTATGCATTCATTCATTTATTGAATGCTTATTATTTTCTTTCAAAATCCAAACTCCCTAACACTACATTCAAGTACTATAATCCTCCATGATTCTGATCTATCAAAATTGCCAACTTTCATATCCCATGGCATCCTTCTATTAGTCTCTATTCTAAAAACTCTGGACTATTCACCGGTGCTTAAACTTTTATACTTCCTTTTGTTTATGCTGTTTCTTCTAGTTATAATGCCCTTACCCACATGCTATACTTATCAAAATTATAATCCTTTCTCAAGGCCCAGGTAAAATGCCAGCTCTTCATAAAATATACCTGATCCCGGGGCACCTGGGTGACTCAGTAGGTTAAAATGTACCTGATCCCTCTAGTGAGACTCAACGCCTCCTTACTCTGTGCCACTATGGTATTTTTTTGCTTCTAGCACTACTGAACACTTATCGCGCTCTACCTTCTGGGTATGTAATCTAGATCCTGGCACCTAATAAATGGTAAGTCCCAGAAGGTTGAAGATAACTCTAGCTTATTTCAGTCTACCCACTATGGCCTCACAAAAAATGCCTCTTTTAAATGTGAATTACTGGCCATCACATTTCATTTTAGCTATGACTTAAGAGAGCCTTAAAAATATGATTTGTACCTTGATTGCATATCTATTTTGAAGAACATCGTTGCCACTTAATACTTTAATGATTTGAGAGGACTGGGCAAATCCTTTAGTCCAGGGCTTGATTATAATGAGTGCACCATTGACAGAGGCATAGAAATCACTTATGTGGAAAAGAGTTGTAATGGGACTAGACTGCATAGTGTGAAATTCTTCTTTTGTTTGTAATTTTTTTCATGGGATGGCTTAGAGTTGACAGCATACATGAAGAAATTGCTTTTCTCTTTTCCCTATAAGATCTTAAGAACAAAAGATTTTAATTTTGGAAATTCCATTTCATCAGTTGATATAACTATTCACACATCCTTCTAGTTCAAGAAAAAAGATTCCCACAAACTGACATCATTCACTTAAAAATTCACTTAAACTATATTTTCCCTGTACAACATTTTCATAAGGCTATGTTACTTATTCATGCATTTATTTATATTCTACCTCATTCCACAGAGGTAGTTTAGAATAAGAACACATTTAGTAAGTTAATAATAAATACAAAAAGGGAATTGGGAATAGGAAAAATATAAATTATACATGTTTATTTGTTTACCTGTATATTGTCTGTGTGAATATCCTGCAAAACTGTAAGCTCCCTGAGGGCAGGGCTTATGTCTATTTAATTCACCACTGTATACTGAGCACCTGGAATATAGTTAAGTACTCAATAAGTACATGCTGAGTTAATGAATTTCAAAATAATATTCTATATAGACCATAGAGCAAAATGTATTTGCTACAACTGAGCCTTAAATTAGCATATGAACTTCCTGATAACCAAAGCAAAAAAAGAAGGTGGGTTTAATTCTAAAAAAATAAAAACCATACCAGTTTTTCAAATGAAACACACCTTTCTCTAGAATTCAGTTCTAAATATATTATTCAAAATGGGGATCATAAGAGGTACTGGGGGATATATAAATTGGTCTCCTCAACAGCTTTCCTAAAACTATTTTTTGTTTTGTTTTGTTTTTTCCTTTAGCTGTTTCTTATCACATAGTTTGATAATAGAAGATGCTAGAACATTAAAACACAAGTCAGGTAGAATTGCTAACTCTGTGAGAGACTAATACAGGTATCTTGATATTTTAGATTTCTAGAGTTCTGGCTTGATTCAGGCATAGAATTTATATTCCTTCAGAAACTCTATAGTGCCAATAGATTACCATACATATATCATATACTTATTGTCAAATGATCAATCATTTTAAATAACCAATTGCATTTAGAGTCCCACTTTTACTTCTTTTTCACTTGTGTGCCTTTGCTTTTGTTACTCCATCTGAAGAGTTTTCTCTGTTTTATCTCCATTTGTCAAAGTATAACCTAACTTACAAGACTAACCAGAAATGCTACTTATTTTTTCGAATACTTTTTGATCTTCTCAACCAGCTATGATTCCTTGGAACCCCAAGGTATGATATACCTCCTCTACTTTGTATTTATTTGATTCTGCTTTGTATTCAAATCATCTAGGAATTTTGTCTTTATGGCCAGAATCCTGTCCTTCTCATCTCTAAACTGTCCAAAGGAACTACCATCCTATATTGCACTAACTAGGCATCTATAAAATATTCAGTTGAATATCAGTGGGTTGGTAACTGTGAGACTTGGTTACTCTTATTTAGTTAAACTCATTTGGATAATCACATCGGCAATTAGCATCAATCCATAAATCATGGAAACTTTTTAAAATATATTTTGAAAGTAATAGTTGGTATGTTGGGTAAAGAGGAAAGAACATTTATGAATATGGAAACTAATGTACAGGACAAAATTCAGGATTCTACGAAGTTCTGAATTTAATCAGTGTGTGAAACAATAAATCTTACTCAGTTTTGTATTCAAAATTATAATCCTGATCCTGATCCTGGACATCTGCCTCATTTGGGAATTTCTGGTACAATCTATATAACATTAAATAAATTATGAGATGAGAGCTGCTATTCATTTTCCTCAATCCACAGTCTGGTATTGGCTTTGGTGAACCTAGTGGCCAAACTGTTCTTTGTCCAATCATTCCAAGTTTTTTTTGGAAGAAACATTATGTGCAATCTCACCATAGGGAGATTTGTGGTATATCATCATCAGTAGTCTTGGTTTCTTGACTGTGCACAGGGGCTTTCAGAAGCCTCTGGGAAGCAGGTGCTCAGTTTTCATTTTGTTTCTATAACATGATTAATAGCAAGATCTGACCATTGCATCTCAAATTCATCCTGCCAACAATGCCTCTTGGTTTCTTCCAGTTAGGCTTAATTTTGATAGAAGTTGGGGACTGGTATTGATGAAGTTTTAAAATATAAGTGAGGTTCAGTGGGGTGGACTCCAGAGCCAATGACCAAGAAAGAATTCTTGAGACATCTTTGGTGCAAAATGGTGGCTCATTGAAGCACTTGGACAGGACCCGTGGGCAGAGACAGCTGCTGCTCCTTGATCCTGAGCAGTGGCTGATTATATACTCAGGAGCTGGGGAGGTGAGGACAAAAGGGGATAGTCAGAAGGGCTGTCGTATGGTAAAGAAGACTGTCAAAATACTGGAAGCCTGGTTATTGTTGAGCCAAGGCTGTTTTTCCCTCTAATGAGGCACTAACATGAAAACAGTTGGGAGTTTCCTGGTGGAATGTCACATTCCTACTATCACACATCCTTTTCAATGAGCTTTAGGTTTAGAAGAACTTTAACTTGATTTATATTTCCTTCCACCTCAGTCTCCCTCAATTTTGTGGAGGGGTGGGCAATGTTAGGGCTTCAGGAACTGAGTTATGGGTTTCTGGAAGTTGTTATTGTAAATCACTAGGACATTTGTAAACTGAGGGAGACTCCAGTCCTGCAGGACTGTGATCTCTATTAGTTAACCATTTGTTCTTCCTGTAGGGCAGCCAGGAGTTTCTGAGGAATGTCACACATGTCATAAAGGGGGGGGGGAGGGTGTAGGGTGCCAGCTTCTGCTTTGTCATTAGCTAGCCTTTTGCTCCCTCATCAGTATCAGTTGAATATAGTGTTTCTCTTTTTGGCAAACTTAGGTTACCTGACGGATCTGAGTGGCCATAAGGCCAGTCAGAAAATGCTGCTACCTCTGGAAGAAGTACTGAGTAAGAGACTGAGGAATAAGATTGAAGGGCCTGGGGGCACCTGGGTGGCTCAGTGGGTTAAAGCCTCTGCCTTCAGCTCTGGTCATGATCCCAGGATCCTGGGACGGAACCCCATGTCAGGCTCTCTGCTCAGCAAGGAGCCTGCTTCCCCCTCTCTCTCTCTGCCTGCCTCTCTGCCTACTGGTGTTCACTGTCTGTCAAATAAATAAATAAAATCTTAAAAAAAAGATTGAAGGAAATGAGTAGCCCTTTTAACTGTTTTAAAAATAAAGATTAACAGCTTTATTGAGATATATTTCACATGCCATAAAATTCTCCCCTTTAAAGTGTCAGTTCGATGATTTTTAGGATATTCACAGAGTTGTACAACCATCATCACAATCTAACTTTAGAACATTCCCAACTGCCTTTTGATGAATGCTTTTGGTCACAAATGGGACTGAGAAATAAAGTATGCAATATAGCCCGACTGTAGGAGACACAACTTAAATTATAAAAGATTATAATGATCAACATACATAAAACAGTAACATATATACTAGTCCTAAATTATGTTCTTTTTATTTGTATTAAAGTGACACACCATCCTTTTTTTATACCTGAAAACAATGTAATTGGGTAGTACTGATACATTCAGATATCTCAATGTGAGTAATTATAACCACAAAGAAGACAAGCTGAATGTGTATACTAAATATAGCGACTGAAAATTATATTTGTGTTAGGTGCCACCCACATAGTTTTATATTGATCGGAAAAACAAAGACATATTGATGGTATCATTTACCTTTTTTTCCTACTCATCTTTCAAAATTACGACATGCAGTATTTTTACTAATAAGCATCTTATTTTTTTTTCAAAGATTTTATTTATTTATTTGACACAGAGAGATCACAAGTAGGCAGAGACGCAAGCAGAGAGAGAGAGAGAAGGAAGCAGGCTTCCTGCCGAGCAGAGAGCCTGATGCGGGACCCGATCCCAGGACCCTGAGATCATGACCTGAGCTGAAGACAGAGGCTTAACCCACTGAGCCACCCAGGCGCCCCTTATTTTATTTCTATATTAAGGATTCTAGTTTTGATCTCCAGCTGTAAAATCCAGAGTTCCTATGGTTGCTAGGGAACCAACAAATATAATTCTTAAAGCTCTTATAGGTATAATTATAAAGGTATAATTATACATTTTCCTACAGAAAAAAAGACATCCAAATACTATTTTCTCTAAAATGATATTAACTAATGCAATCATCTCTATATGGGAAATAAACATAGTTACACAGGGAAATAGCACTAAACATGATAATAGTAGAATCATCTGTACTTCTTATTGTCTCCCACCCACTACCTCTTCAAATCTATTCTTTGTGATAAAATAATCTTGATTTGAACCCCAATGCAAAATACACTATCCTGTTTCTGCCTTCAATATTTCATTTAGCTCCCTTCCAAAATTAGAAACAAGAAGCTCATTATACTGGGTTATAAAATTTACTCCTGGTAGATTCTCAAATTTCTTATTAATATTTCATTATTGTGAATTGCTGTGGTCTCAGGTTCAGGGGGAAGCTTTTCTGGAATAATCAATCCCCTGTCTTTATGAGAAACATTATTCATAATCTTATGTAAGAGGTCTGCTCTTTCATTATAGTATAACCAGCTAACAATCTATCTGTGTATGCCCCTCTGACCTTGCAATTACTGGCTTATCTCAATGATGCATTGCAACGGAGTTATTAATTCCACTTCCTTAAGACTTTTAGTCTTTTTCTCTGTAGGTCAGTGAGGGAGAATGATAGAAATGCCACTAATAAAAATTTTCAGCAACTCAGGAAGCATCTGCAAAACATTCTTTCAAAAGATGAAAATTTGCTCTTGAAGAGAAGCAAATTTAGATACCTCCAATTCTAGGAAAACCCCCTTTAATTCAGGAACATCAACTAAATGATAGTGGTTACTGAATGAGGAAATGAGAACAAGAAATTTCAACAGTATCAGACTTCTCAGCTGTAATTAGATAAATGTTTCTCATAAACCTCTAGCAAAATTCCCATCTATTGCCTTTGCTCACTTCACAATAGCCCTGCTTGTTGCATGATTTACTGTTAGCTCACTAGTAGGGAGGAGAAAGGAGGCATATCTCCAAAGTATCAGCCTTACAAACACTAATGCCTCCTGCTACAACAGTGCTAGAACAACGTTCATCCAATTTTATTTACTCGCTATGTGTCTCAGTCAGAAATGCTCTTAGAGTCTCTCCTGCTTCAGGGGAGAAAGCTTTGTTTGGAATTGGAGATGATTAAATCACAGTATTACAGCATCCTACTCCTGAAAAAGACTCACAAAAGATCATATTGTTCATGATACTACCTGAATACAGGTTGTGGAAAACATTTTGAGCTGTTTATGTTGTGTTCTCTTACATCTTTTTGGGCAGGAAGTATGGGAAAAGGAGGACTTCTGTAGAAAATGAGGATGGGAGTCACACCACTGATTCTGGATTCTCCTTTTTTTGCTCTATTTGTTCCTGCTACCAGCCTGGACCAGGTTCTGTTTGCTCATGATAGGACAGAATTACTTCAAGTGCTGCCTTAGTGGCTTCACCTGTTCTAGCCAACCATCATCACTATCTGTGCCCTCAGACTATTTCATTTTTCCATGACTCAATAATCTAGAGCAACTCCCTTCCTGGTTCCTAGTTTGGTTATTCATTCAAGAACAACTATTTAAGTATCTGCTATTACCCAACACCATTTAAGACACCACAGAGAACAGAAGAGACAAAAATACTAACTCAGATGCAAATCATATTTAAATTAGGAGAGTGAAATAATAAACAAAATAAATAAATATATGATATGTCCAATGGTGGTGCAGGTTGTGATGAGAATAAAATAGAGATTCAAGATAAAATTTGCGAGGGCAGGGATTAGAGAAGGGAGAAGTAATGATAACTATGGCCTGATATCTCTTAAAATTGGTTTTTATTGCCCTGTTATGTGTGTTTACCTAGATTCTTCTTTTAAATGATTGGGCAGGATACATAGTATAAATACATTTATCTTATCACTTAATTCTAAATTCTTCCAACTGGTTTTCAGGGTCTTCGTTATTCTGATCAAAATATACCTTTAAAACTCACAGTTCCCCATCACAGACTGAAAAAACTAAAGTCATTGTATCACTCTTGCTGATAGGCATTGGCCAGTTTGGCATAAACTTCTGTCTTCAAATTACCTACATATTTTCTCTACAGTAATATCACATAAAGAGTACAATGCACTCTGCCATTTTATTTGAAGATGTTCCAGATAAGATGTGCCCATAAAGTTCTGGAAGCTGGAGATGGAGGAAATAAGATCCCATCCCTGTTATGAGCAGCCGAACAGGGTTAGACTTAAGTTAAATAGAAGGGACTGGGAAAACTACAAACTAATGACCTATTAGATAAGGATGGATTCCCATCCTGGGGGTCAGCATGCATTAGCTATAAGGGAATAGTGGGAAAATACTCCAGAGGGAACATTTCACTTCATGCCACATCTATCCAGAGTGCACCAGAATGTGGGCTCAAATGATCACACACTAGACATGTTTCTTGCTTTCTGTTGAACTGAGAGTATAGCAAATTAAAGCAAGAAGGTAAAGAGGGCATCTGGGTGGCTCAGTTGGTTGAGTGACTGCCTTCGGCTCAAGTCATGATCCCGGAGTCCTGGGATAGAGTCCCACATTGGGCTTTCAGTTCCATGGGGAGTCTGCTTCTCCCTCTGACCTTCTCCCCTCTCAGACTCTCTCTCATTGTCTCTCTCTCAAATAAATAAATAAAATCTTTTTTAAAAAAAAGCTAAAGAAAGACATCTATGACCTACTGAGAGTTAAGCCAGCCCTCTCTGGGAAACACATAAGAAGGACCACAGCAAAGAGAAAAGGTATACTCATAAATATAAATGATTTGCCTCTCTCTAATTTGTGCCCCAGAAAAGAAAAAGTTATCAAAAGAGTGAGAAAGAAGGAACCTCTTACAACAGAATATCATAGCATGTATGAGAAAGAAGACTTAGAGCTTGATTTACCAATTCCAAGACTAGTGAGTCAGCTAGGAGAAAGAATTTCACTAATATCTGAATTATAGAAGTATTTATTTTTAGGGTGCCTGAGTGGTTGGAGGGATAAGCGTCTGCCTTTGTCTCAGGTCATAATCCCGGAGTCCTGGGATGGTTTTCCACATCGGGCTCCCTGCTCCTTGGGGAGCGTGTTTCTCCCTCTTCCTCTCTCTCTCTTTCACGCTCTCTCTCTCTCTCTCTCTGTCTCATGAATAAATGAATAAATAAATTAATAATATTTAAAGAAAAGAAGTATTTATTTTTAATAATAAAAATTCCTCATAAAACTGTTTTGAAAAACACCTGAATATACATGACATATATGGACGAGGCAAGGGACTTCAGGATGTTATCATGCCCAGAATGAATGGTGCTTTGTGTTTCTAAGATTGATAGTGACAACAGTTATAAGAAAAGAAAAACTGTTGTTGTGCTATACTTGTATCCAATCCAAATCATATAAATGATTAGGTTGCTGGTAGAGTTCAGCATATAAGAAATTACATTAGGTTTCTTCAGCATGAGAGAAAACTAACAACTGTCAATTGACCAAGCGCAATAATCCCTCTCCATTTACATGCAAAGCATTCTAGGGAATTTTGTACAGAATAAAGAGTGGGAGTTGTTACTTTCCTGGGGCTGCCATAATAAAATACCACAACTTGATCATTTAAAATGACAGAAATGTATTCTCTCATAGTTCTGGTGGACAAAAGTCTGAAATCAGGGTGTTATCAAGGCTGATTCCTTCTAGAGGCTCTGAGAGAGAATCCATTCTACATCTCTCACCTAGCTTCTGGTTGCTGCCAGTATCCCTTGGTATTCCTCGGCTTGCAGCTCCAACACATTAATCCCTGCTTCCACCTTCACATAGGCTTTCCTTCTCTCTGTATTTCAAATCCCCCTTCTCTTTTTTGTTGTAATAACACCAATTACTAGATTTAGGGCCCACCCGGGATGATATCATCTCAACATCCTTACTTTAATTACATCCACAAAGATATTTCTAGATAAGGTCACATTCACAGCTACTGAAGATTAGGACTTGGACCTATGTTTTTGGGGAACACAATTCAACCTACTTTAGGGATGCTCAAGAGGAGAGAGATAAACTCAAATACCTACTCAGGGGAGACAGTTCAACAACTAAATTTACTCTTTATCAAAGAGCTATGCACCCCCTTGTCTGGGGTTGGGGGTGGATTCTTCATATTTTAGGGGCTTAACTCTTCCAAGGCCTTCTTAGAGGGGGAGAGTTACTAACTCTAAAAATGCAATTTATCCAGAGTTCTTTCTTGAAGCTGTTACATCTGCATCCCACCCCATTCCTCTTGTTCTAAGAGATGCATACCCTGTTTTGCCAAAGTTCATATTTTGCTTCACAAAACCTAGAACAAATACCCAAATGGGTTGCATACATTATGGTACTAGTAAAGGAGCAAATTCTGGTGGTGACATTTTCATCTTAAGTAAAACTAAAAGTGCTTAGATAATGAGTCCAATAACGTTCACTGTCTGTCAGTGCCAAACTGTCTTGAACATAGTAGGTGCTTAATAAATACATATTAGCTCTGAATAAAACAGATTACTGTATTTAAGCCCACATGCATGGTTCAATTGAGAGTAGGGCACCAAGAGGCCACAAGAGCAAATCAGATTTTTAGGCAGGCTGGGTGGTTATGCTTAGAAAATTTGCACCCCACTAGCAAACAACTTGTTTCCCATGTCCTAATGTAAAGAAAAACAGGGTCAAATATATCAATGAGTGCATGTGTGACCAATTAAATGAATGGTGTTTTGGCTGCTGAGTGTGGAAACCTAAGGAATATAGCAGAAGGAAAAACATACATTCCAAAATGTGGCAGTAAGCCAGATATAGACATGCCTGATATCTGGAAATAAGTTCCCTTCACATCACATTTGTTTTGGGTTTTTTGTTTTTGTTTTTGTTTTTTTAATTTTTATTTATTTTTTTATTTCTTTTCAGTGTTCCAGAATTCATTGTTTATGCACCACACCCAGTGCTCCATGCAATACGTGCCCTCCATAATACCCACCATCAGGCTCACCCAACCTCTCACACCCCCTCCATTTTTTATTAGCAAGACACACCCATTCCCATTTCCACCAGTGCCAATGACATGTGTGATCTAAGATCCCAGCACATACACATACACTTTACTATAGGGTAAAAGTATTATAGGGAAATAGCCAATACTCCTCATATTTCCTATTTTAATAAAGCCTCAAAAGACATATTACCTTTTCAAACAGGAAAGCTGTGATAGAACACAAAACTAAATATCCCGTTAGTTTTTTCTATAACATTATATGACATAAACCAAAACATTCTCTATCTTACATACTGCAAGTCTTAAATGGAAGAGAAACTCCAGAGTCCTTTATCAAATTCTTGTTACTTTCCCTTGAGTGTAAATAACAATAATGAAGAAGGCTTAATCTCCCCTTCATAACTATATGGTCTATGGGATTGCTGCTCTTATGGTTTTTGTGTGGGTAAAAATATGTAAAAAATTAAGGGAGTGCAAGTTGACCTGGTGAAGAAAATTCATAGCCTGAAATGGAAAAACACCCTTTCAGTATTACCAAGGCTGTACCACGTTGTAAAAATCTGGGCTTTTCCTTTAGAATGTTTGCAAATCAGAATAGTCCTGGCTAGAAAAGTCACTGACCCATAATAACTAGAAGGCAACAAAATGTAATAAAATGTTCTTATGCCCAAGAAAATATGTGTGTTTGTTTTTTTGGGGGGGGGCTGTTGATTGAAGCCTATAGATCCTGCAGTGAAAGTGCTATAATGAAACACAAATTATGTTGACTTTGAACAATAAACCAGAGAGTTGATACCTTAACTTGCCTGTTTCTCGGTGTGTGTCTCTTTCTAGCAATTAACCATGATAGTTTTATTATGGTCCACAGAACAGCTAATCAATAGGGTGGGATGCTAGTTACAGTCCACAGCCTGTCTTGTGTGCCTGCATAATGCCCACGATTTTGCTCCCAGCTGTTCAGTCTAATCCATTTATGACTGTTTATGGCTCACAGTCAGAGAAATCTTCTATTTACAGCTCATTCATCATTCTTAACATTTTCACAAATCCAGGCCGAATGCTCTGAGGGTAGGAAATAAACTCAGACTTCCCCAGTGCCCTTTGCTATCTCAGCAGAACAAACTTCCTTCTTCCTCTGAAAGGTTCACAAACCGTAATTTGTTACACTCCAAATTTACATTAAACTGGTTTTACCTGACCCACGAGATTATGCTACCAGAAATTTAAAAGGCAAATGTCTAATTCTTATTTCTCGTCTGCTTTACAGAGAACTAGATTCCAAAGTGGTTGTCCTAGTTCTTTGGAAATGGAGCAGAATGAGCACAGATGAAAGTCAATAACCAGTTGTGAATATTCCCATAATGCTAATGGAAAACACTAGAAAATTAGTATCAGCTAAGAGTGTCATCAATACAGAATCAACTAAATCTTCTAAAAGTAGTCTAACATACAAATGGCTATCAGACACATGAAAAAATGTTCATCATCACTAGCCATCAGGGAGATTAAAATTAAAACCACATTGAGATATCACCTTACACCACTTAGAATGGCCAAAATTAGCAAGACAGGAAACAACAGGTGCTGGGGGGGATGTGGAGAAAGGGGAACCCTCTTACACTGTTGGTGGGAATGCAACTTGGTGCAGCCTCTTTGGAGAACAGTGTGGAGATTCCTCAAGAAATTAAAAATAGAACTTCCCTATGACCCTGCAATTGCACTACTGGGTATTTACCCCAAAGATACAGATGTAGTGAAAAGAAGGGCCATCTGTACCCCAATGTTTATAGCAGCAATGGCCACAGTCACCAAACTGTGGAAAGAACCAAGATGCCCTTCAACGGACAAATGGATAAGGAAGATGTGGTCCATATACACTATGGAGTATTATGCCTCCATCAGAAAGGATGAATACCCAACTTTTGTATCAACATGGATGGGACTGGAAGAGATTATGCTGAGTGAAATAAGTCAAGCAGAGAGAGTCAATTATCATATGGTTTCACTTATTTGTGGAGACTAACAAAATAGCATGGAGGACAAGGGGAGTTAGAGAGGAGAAGGGAGTTGGGGGAAATTGGAAGGGGAGGTGAACCATGAGAGACTATGGACTCTGAAAAACAATCTGAGGGTTTTGAAGGGGCGGGGGGTGGGAGGTTGGGGGAACCAGGTGGTGGGTATTAGAGAGGGCACGGATTGCATGGAGCGCTGGGTGTGGTACAAAAACAATGAATACTGTTATGCTGAAAATTAAAAAAATTTTTAAACAATCAATAAAAAAAAAGAAATTGAAAAACCAAAAAAATAAAAAATAAAAGTAGTCTAAGTTCAACATTTCCTTATTCTTTTTGACAGAATACCATTACATTCCCATACATATCTACATCATTAGTGACAATAAGTTATGGAAATGTTCAGATCCATGCTTTTTGAAACCAGTCCTCTCAATGCCTGTTGAAAATATTTAATAAAAATTACAAGATAACATTTGTCCTAACTGGGGGGAAAAATACAATTGTATGCCATCCAGGAGTCAACGCCCTCCAGCCAAAGACCACCAGAAACACACCTATCATTGAACAAATTTACATTTATTAGTTCATTGCAATGAGGGGACAGTACACGGTGGGATACTATGGGAGCATTTTAGTGAAAGAAACTTATTACAGGATTTGGGTTAACTTTTATTTACTTTGTGTATACTCTTAAGTATACACAAAGTGTTGCTCGGGATTAGGCTCTTTCAAGAAGCAGTGGTAATTCTATTTTGAACACAATACTTTGTTTTATCACGTTGAGTTTGCCACTGTATAGTACATCATTAGTTTTTGAACTCAATACTTTTTTTGTAGGAGGCATAAGAAATGCATCGAAGCTAAAACTGTAATTGGTTAAAAAGTAGCAGTCACTCATTCACCAGAATAGAAGATGTGAGATCATTTTTGTGTTTTGGAAAGTGTTTTTGCTTTTGTCTGTGTTCAGACATGATTATAAGTAGTCTTGTTTTGTCTTGCTATCTCATAGTCACAGAGTGACCTTATCTAATGCTGGTATTCTGAGAAATTTCAGTTCAACAGACCACTCAGGTCTACTTATGAGTGTCATGTCAGCAATAAGCAGATAGCAGTAAGTGGCCACATTTTTTTTTCACAGATTTTGTGGAGGAAAGAAAACTATCATGAAATCACATAAACAATAATAAAGTTTCTCAATGCTCCCAAAAACTATGTACCATAGTACCTGATACCAAGTATAACAGTTCATGCTTTCTAAGAGAATCCTGGCCTGCTTTCATGTTCTCTGAAAAATTGACAGAGATATTTCTAATTATCATAGTCTTAGCTTTTCAGGACTTATTTCTGGCTACTGATATGAGCTTCCTTTCACTTGTTCCCTTGTCATACAAAACAAAGTCCAAAAGTAAAAATTATGAAAAATATTAAAAGATACATATCAAGAATAAGTCATATTTTGATTTTGGGGGACTGGGTTTTTACCCCATGCCTTTACTATGCCAAATAACTCCATACTTTGGTAAGTATTTTAAAAATACACACAACATTCCTTCCTAAACTTACAGCAATGAGGAGGATAGAGAAAAATGAAGTACACATTCTAGGGGAAGATACTAGAAAAAAAATAAAAATTTTCACCCTCCATACATCCATCCCAGAATCCTGGCACAGAGCTCTAAGAGCCATTTCAGACGAAAATGTCTTGTCTTCCCTGGCATTTCTTTATTCAATAAATGTTTATTGACTACTTAATATATAAGAGTAGACTCTACTTCCATTAGTATGAAGACTGAATAGTCTGAAAAGCCCTTCTCCTTCAAAACACCTACACTGTAGGTAAATGACAACAAATATAATTGTAAATGCATTGCTGAGCTTGTGATAAAGAAAAATATCTAAGAGTCAGGTGTCAGTGGTGGGGAGACAGACAGTGAGATAAAGAGGGAGGTAGAGAAACAGAGATAGGGTAAAAACAGATCTCTAAACAAAAGCAAAACCCAGGACTGTTTGAGGGGATATTCAGGTAACAGAAAACCAGATTTGGAGGAATTCACATATGCTTTAGGTAATGAAAATTGGGCCTTGGGCCAAAGCAAGAACAAGTTGGGCACCTTACCTGAAATAACTGCTGAAGCTCAAGAGATCATACCCTTAGTAAACACTTAAAAAAAAAAAAAGCCTGAATGTTAACAGAAGCCCAGAAGAAAAACTGCCTATTTCCTTAGTTCAAGGTCTAGATAAATAATCTCTCCTGAGATTAGAAACAATAGGCCTTCCCTCAGTTATGTCTGGGGTTTATATTTATACCATCCTCAGAAAACCCAAAGCCAAGAATTAATATTAAACACAGCTCAGGTTAACACATCTTGGTACCTGGAAGAAGCAAACACAAATCTCCTCTGGGGGAAAACACCCTTAACCTGGACCCTCAAAATTCACACAAAATTAACTCAGCCAGAGCAAAATCATGCTTATAATTACCAGAAACAAGAAAATATTTATTTTCAATCAAATAATATTTTAAAATGCTATATTATTATTAAATTATAAAAATATTTTCAATCAAAGATCTCAGATATAAGAACTTTATAAGATTAAAAACAGGCAAATTGGTGCCTGGGTGGTTTAGCGGGTTAAACCTTTGCCTCCAACATGGTCCTGGGATCAAGTCCCAAATCGGGCTCTCCGCTCAGCAGGGAGCCTGCTTCCCCCTCTCTCTCTGCCTGCCTCTCTGCCTACTTGTGATCTCTCTCTCTGTCAAATAAATAAATAAAATCTTTTTTAAAAAACAGGCAAATTTCAAAAGAAAAAAAATATCTAGAACTAAATATGTGATTGAAATTAAAACTCACTGGATGGGTTAAACAGATTAGATGAAACTGAGGAGAATAAGTGAGCTGAAAAATTAAATATGTATAAATGCCAAATTAAAATACAAGGAGAAAAACATAAAAAACATGAAACAGAAATTCAGAGATACAGAGGATATAGTGGAAAGGCCTTATATGTGTCTGACTGAAGTTCTAGAAAGAGAGAATTAAGAAAATGATGGTTACAATATTCAAAGAGATAATGGCCAAGAAGATTCCATAATTAAAGACTGCATCCTCTGCTTTGGGAAGTACAGCAGATCCCAAGTACACTTAGACACATCATAATAAAACTGTAAAACATCAAAGATAGAGAAAAGATCATAAATATAGCCACAGAGAAGAGAGCAGTAACCTTTTTTTTTTTAAGATTTTATTTATTTGACAGAGAGACAGAGAGAGAGCACAAGTAGGCAGAGCATCAGGCAGAGGGATAGGGAGAGGCAAGCTCTCCACTGAGCAGGGAGCCTGATATGGGGCTTGATCCCAGGACCCTGGGATTATGACCTGAGCCGAAGGCAGCCACTTAACTGACTGAGCCACCCAGGCACCCCAAGAGAGGGTAACTTATAAAGATATCTGGATTGAGAATAGGATTCTCCATAGTAACAATGAACTCCAGAAGATAGCGAAACAAAATCTTCAAATTGCTTAGGAAAAGCAATCAATCTAGAATTATGTAGGTATCAAAACTATGTTTTAAGAATGAGAACAAAAATTCAAAGAAAAAATGTTTATCACACACACACACACACACACACACACACACACACACACACACAAAACCACTAAAGCAAAGTCTAAAAGATATTCTTTAGGAAGAAAGCAAATTATTCCAGAAGTATGACTGAGTTATAAGGAAAAAAATGATGAGTAAAGAAATTGTTAAACAAGTGAAAAAAAATCTAAATAAGCAGAGACAGTAAAAACAATTACTAATTATTGAGATTTAAAAATAATAATTAGTGGACAACCACACTATATAGGATCAGAATGGGTATTTGAATTTTAAGGTCTTTAAGAGCTTTACATTGTTTGGTGGGAATTTAAAGACACTATTGTTTAGAATTTGATGAACATGCATGATGAAATTTTAAGGCAAACAAATAATATAGGAGAACAAGAATGTATGATTTCCAAACAAGTACAAGGGACAAAATGTTTTTTTTTTTAATTTAGTCAACCCAAAAGAAGACAAAACGATAAGAAAATAAGAAGCACAGAAAAGTAGACACATAGAAAACATAAAATAATATGGTAAAAATTTATCTAAATTAATCAGTAACCACAAGAAATGTAAGGAATGTTTCATTTTCTTCAATTATTCTAGATCTATCACTGAAATGTTTATCTAAGTCTTTTTTGAGATTATGTTCCCTGACTTACTCACATGTCAGTGTAATGAGTTCCTTAAGTTTGCCACCTGCTATGTAAAGTTTTCCTTTCATTTATCCTAAAATGACCTTTCAAGACTCAAGTGGAGTCTATTGAGGTCTAAAAACATTTCTTGGGAGTCTCAAAACATTTCTTGATTCCCCTTTCCAACAATTTCATTATTCAATAGACATCAATCCTATTACCTGGCAGCTTTCCCCTTCTCACTGAGAAAAGATCTTGTTGGTCTGTTCTGTCCAGGAAGTTAGGTGCCCATTTCCACTTTATTTCATTTTGGGAACAGGGGAAAAAATCAGATGCTGATTCCTTGATAAAAGACTCAAATTCAGGGGCACCTGGCTAGCTCAGTCAGAAGAATATGTGACTCACGATCTTGGGGTCATGAGTTTAAGCCCCACATTGGGTGTAGAGATTACTTAAAAATAAACTTCATTTTTTTTAAAGATTTATTGATTTATTTGAGAGAGAGTGAACATGGTGGAGAGGGACAGAGGGAGAGGGAGAGAGAGAATTCCAGGCAGACCCCCTGCTGAGTATAGAGCCAACACAGGGCTCAGTCCCACGAACCTGAGATCATGGCCTGAGCCAAAACCAAGAGTCAGATACTTAAATGACTGCACCACTCGCAGAACCCAAAAATAAATAAACTTAAAAACAAAGAGACTCAAATCAGAAAATGAAGCCTCAATGTGGAGAAAGGGGAACCCTCCTACACTGTTAGTGGGAATGCAAGCTGGTGCAGACACTCTGGAAAACAATATGGAGGTTCCTCAAAAAGTTGAAAATAGAGCTACCCTACAACCCAGCAATCGCACTACTGTGTATTTACCCTAAACATACAAATGTACTGATTCAAAGAGGCACGTGCACCTGAATGTTTATAGAAGTAATGTCCACAATAGCCAAACTATGGAAAGAACCTAGATGTCCATCAATAGATGAATGGATAAAGAAGACGTGGTATATATCTACAATGGAATACTATGCAGCCATCAAAAGAAATGAAATTTTGTCATTTACAATGACATGGATGGAACTAGAGGGCATTATGCTGAGCAAAATAAGTCAATCAGAAAAGACAATTATCATATGATCTCCCTGATATGAGGAATTTGAGAGGCAAAGTGGGGGGTTTGGGGTATAAGGAAGGAAAAAATGGAACAAAATGGGATCAGGAGAGACACAAACTATAAGAGACTCTTAATCTCGGGACGCCTGGGTGGTTCAGTTGGTTGGACGACTGCCTTCAGCTCAGGTCATGATCCTGGAGTCCCGGGATCGAGTCCCGCATCGGGCTCCCAGCTCCATGGGGAGTCTGCTTCTCCCTCTGACCTTCTCCTTGCTCATGCTCTCTCTCACTGTCTCTCTCTCAAATAAATAAATAAAATCTTTAAAAAAAAAAGAGACTCTTAATCTCACAAAACAAACTGAGGGTTGCTGGGGGGAGGGGGAGTGTGGAGAGGGTGGTTGGGTTATGGAGATTGGGGAGGTATGTGATATGGTGAGTGCTATGAAATGTTCACAGACCTATACCCCTGGGGCAAGTAATAAATTGTATGTTAATAAGAATAATAAAAAGAGAACTGGCAAAAAAAAAAAGAGAAAATGAAGACTCATTCATTTAAGAACAATTACTTCAATTACAGAAAACATTCCAGCCACCAAATACATAAATAAAACAATTTTTCATACTAATTTCTTATATAATTTCTTTTAGAAAACAATTTTCTCCCTTTTTTGACCTAAGAAATCATTCAGGAAATACTTAAAAAAATATTTGTTGTTGTTTCTATGAAGTAATAAGGAAAACATTTTAGGCAAAAAGAAAAATACTCTATTTTGATCAGTATATTGTTATACATATTAAGATGAAATTTATTTCTAAAATAATGTTTAATTATAATAATTTAATAAAGAATGTTAATTTAGTTTATGTAATATTAGCATAATGTCAACCTATAAATTCCTAAATGATATGCCATTTCTGCTTTGAGAATCAAATGTTTATATAAAGGAAAGTTGAAATGTTGCTAAATGTTATAGCACCAAAAATAGACAACATTTGGCTTTTTTTTAGCTCTTGCATTTTTGCATTTAAAGAAAGAATTGCTTTATTTTTATAATTTTATTGCTCTTATTCTAAATCACAACTTAAGAAAAAAGTTTTTGGTATTTTATTCACTAGCTTTTCTCTCCCATATAATTTACTACACATGTGGTCTTTATTCTCAAAAAAAGAAAAAGAAAAAGACAAAAAGGATATCATTAATATTCTATTTCATCTTTACAACATTAGTCTGCCTTTCAAAAAAACTTGTAATATGCTGAACAAGAAGGACACCTGGGTGGCAGAGTCAGTTAAGCATCCAAAATTTGGTTTTGGCTCATGGTTATGAGATCAAGCCCCACATGAGCTCCATGCTCAGCAGGGAGTCTGCTTGAATTTCTCTCTCCCTCCACCACTGCCGCTCCCCGCTGTACACTCTCACACGCACTCTTGCACTTTCTCTCAAATAAATAAACATGTGTGTGTGTGTGTGTGTGTGTGTGTGTGTGTATAAATCTCTATATAGAGAGATAGATATACTGAACAAGAATTTGATCAGATGTGGGCAATTTATGAAGCTAATTAAAAAAGCATCTTAAGGAGCACCTGGGTGGCTCAGTGGTTAAGCCTCTGCCTTCAGCTCAGGTCATGATCTCAGGGTCCTGGGATCGAGTCCCACATCGGGCTCTCTGCTCTGCAGGGAGCCTGCTTCCTCCTCTCTCTCTCTCTGCTTGCCTCTCTGCCCACTTGTGATCTCTCTCTGTCAAATAAATAAAATCTTTAAAAAAAAAAAAGCATCTTAAGATACATGCATTAATATTTTTTCATTCTCTTTTTTGACATGTTAAATTTTAACATTGGTATTTTTGGTACTTCCTTCCTTAAATTAATATTTTAGTAAGTATATAATTTTTGTAAATATATGAATAAGAATAGAAACAAAATTATAAAATGATCATAACCATCTTGGAAATTTGCAGTATTTGAGCTGAATGATGATCAACACAGAAACTAGAACTTGAGCATACCCATCTGATTATTTATCGACATATTCTTTCAGTGTATGCTAGATATCTCTCAAACTGAACTGTATTAAGGGGAAATGTTTAAAACTAACATGTTTTGTTGTTGTTGTTAATTAGATATTGAGACAGATGCTAGAATTTTTTGCCTATAACAAAATGGATACTTAACTAGAACACATTGGCCAACATGGGGATTAAAGACCAGCAATTGGAAAACACTGCCAAAGTCTAGAATTGTTTTAAGTGTAAATGAAAATATATTAATTTGATTATTCTTTCAGTTAAGCTTCCCTTAGAAAAACTCATAGCTGAAAATGCATGCTTATTGATATGAACAAAAGAAATGAGAAATGGGCAAAGCTGAATAGGATTATTATGGATAATTTACAATGTAAGAGCTTAAAGGAAGGCTGAGCAAGGTGTGGCCATGATACACTAAGACCAATTTTCTCAATGAGGAATGGTATCTTTCTCATAGTGATCAGACTGGGATGCTGTTGCAAAAGCTTTTTGCAAAATGCTTATTTCAAAAATGCCATTCAAAGTGCTGTTTTAAAAATATGCCTAGTAAAGAGACTTCAGCACCATTTTTTAAAATTAACATATAATGTGTTACTTGCCCCAGAGGTACAGGTCTGTGAATCATCAGGCTAACACATTTCAGAGCACTCACCATAGCACACACCCACCTTAATGTCCATAACCCAGCCACCCTATCCCTAACCCCCCACCCCCCAGCAACCCTCAGTTTGTTTCATGAGATTACAAGTCTCTTATGGTTTGTCTCCCTCCTGATCCCATCTTGTTTCATTTTTTTTCCTTCCCTACCCTCCATAACCCCCTGTACTGCCTCTCAAATTTTATAAGCACATAAGCGGTGTTTTGTTGACTCACAAGTGGTATTTATTCAGTTTAACCAGACATATTATTCATAAGGTTTACATTTAAATGGCTTTTATTTATATATAATATTTAAATATATCTTGCAAACTCAACACTCAAAAAACAGATAATCATGTCAAAAAATGGGCAGAAGACATGAACAGACTCCAAAAAGACATACAAATGGCTAACAGACATATGAAAAAATATTCATCATCATTAGCCATCAGGGAGATTCAAATCAAAACCACATTGAGGGGCACCTGGGTAGCTCAGTGGGTTAAGCCTCTGCCTTCGGCTCAGGTCATGATCTCAGGGTCCTGGGATCGAGGCCCGCATTGGACTCTCTGCTCAGCAAGGAGCCTGCTTCCTCCCTCTCTCTCTGCCTACTTGTGACCTCTGACTCTCTCTCTGTCAAATAAATAGAATCTTTAAAAAAAAAAAAAAACACATTGAGATACCACCTTACACCAGCTAGAATTCCTTCCATAGCCATGAGAAACTATGGACTATGGGAAACAAACTGAGGTTTTCAGAGGGGAGGGGTGTGGGAGGATGGGTTAACCTGGTAATGGGTATTAAGGAGGGCACGTATTGCATGAAGCACTGGGTGTTATACACAAACAATGAATCATGGTACACTACACATCAAAAACTAATGATGTACTGTTATGGTGACTAACATAATAAAAGAAAAAAGAATAAATAAATAATAAATGCTTAAAGAATAAAACTTTGTCACAAAAGAGGAGATTTAAAAAGTTAAGTCATGATGTCAGAAGGCAATTCCCAAGGCTGAGTTTCTGCAATGTTGAGAATTCTGACAACCTCATTATAACAAGATTTAGTACTGCAAGGGATTCATGTAAATGACAATATCACTCAATTGGTTATACCAACTTTAGTATTTTAATTAAATCAAACAATTCATTTATGATCATATATCATACAGGGTAGGACCATCACTTTTATGTTGCCTCATCCTGTTAGATTCTACACATACACTTCTCATAGCTATGGAAGGAGTTCTCACTCTCCTATTTGGAAATCCTTTTCACACCTTCTGTAATTAAGGTACTAAAGATTTTTAGTTAAGACTGACTTTTAAAAAATTGTATGGAATCAAAATATGTCTTCCCTTCCTTCCTATCTCCCTTTCAGTGTCACTCTCTGCTATAAACCAGTCTGTAAAATACTCAGGGTCTCCATTCTGGCCTGGTTTTCCAAGGAGGTGTGTCACCCAGAACTGCCATCAAGCCTGGCATTAATTACTCAAGAGGAAAAAAAAAAGAATCAAGTTCCATGTCTTTAGCAATGACATAAAACCTTTTCTCCTACAGCTGGAAAGGAAACCATCTTCAGGCTTCATGGACTGTGTTCTGATCTACCTAGGCCCAGCCCCCTGCATAGTACTCATTCCAGACAACAAGCAAGCAAGTAGATATAACTAAAGAAAAATCTCAGATTGCTTAGTTGTTAAAATGTACCTCTTAAACTCTTATAGAGATTATGAATAAAAAGAGTATATCCTACCTTTCAAAGAAGTTACCTAAATATCAGAGTAATATTAGGATGAAGAATGGCCCTTACAACTAGGATATCACAATATTCTTTATAGTTAAAAAACTGATACAGCATTTGATACATAGTAGACAATTAATGCTTGGTAGGTAATAATCTTTAAGATACCTCTCACAGAGATGGAATCCAAAATCCCCTAATCATCTACAGTAATAAGTCAGTCTTCTTCCTCACTCCAACTGTCTCTTCTCTTATGTACGCACAAATACACAGAGAACAGCAAGGAGAAGGGAGGAAAGAGTAGATGGAGTTAAGGAGATCAGGAACCCATAATACAGGTATGAATGCATGTGAATGGTGTAATTTATCTATTCTATCTAGCCATAAATTCAGTTTTGAACTTAGCAACTTCACCTCACAAGGTATTTCCATGTTATTTAGAAGGACCAATCTTTAATATAGCTTTGGTTTCTGTCTTAGCAATAGAGAAAATAAAAAGAGTACAAGAAGAAAGAAATGTAATAAATGAAAAATCAAAGTAGCAAGAACTTTAAAAATGAAAGCATGGTGTGACAGAAAGAGCATAGAACTATATGTCAGGAGACATGGGGTAGAGTTCAATTGCTGCCACTCACTAGTTATGCAAGTTTACATAAGTCATTGAATGTTTTTCTGAGCTACATTTATTTAAACAAAGAAAAATAGTTCTCTGTCAAACTTACTTCTCTGGATTATGCTGAGGATCAAATGAAATAAGGGATAGGAAAGTGACCAAATATAAAGCTGTGAAATGAAGGTGGTTAATACAATGATGCTTTTTAAAGAGTCCCATAACATTCTTGACTAACTCTTGATTGATAAGGATGTACAATGTGAAGAACAAAAGTTGATGGCTCACAAAATAGGGCATATACAGTAACAGCATGGGGGGAATAAGGCTTCATTAAACAGCTTGATTATAACTACCAATACTACTAAATACCTATGTTTAACAATCCAGTGTTCATGATCCCCTCAGAGACCCCTAATTTCAGCAGCCACCAGTTTTAAAACTCAATTCAGTTAATGCTCTATTGGTACATAGCATCTCTGAATTCTCTTCCATGTTCAAGAACTATAATGTGCATTTAAAAAAATCTATACCCACTTTTGCTGTGGTAAATATAAAATTCTACTTTGTCTTTATAGGAGCTGTCATTTACTTAGCTGTCATTTACTTAGCATTGCTTATCTTTCATGAATTAGAACCTGTCCTTAGAAGAGATAAGTTTTTAGTCATAATCTATGTAATGAAAAAAAAATCAGGACACTGACTATGTCACAGAAATGTCACTATTCCTCCTGAGGATCACAATGAGCTGAGGTACAGAACTAAAATGCTTGAGAGACCCTGGCTGATCCCATAACAATCAGATGGTAGTTTGCCCCTCAGTTTGTCATCTCTTGTTTTCCCAAGTTGTAACTTGGTGTTTGGTTGATACCATATTGCCACTTTCTTCCTTTTAAATTCCCCTCATCAATTTCATATGCCATTATCCTCTTTTAAGAGAAACTCCCTTTCTGAGAAGCTGGCCATTTCTATGCCTTCTTTCTGACATGTGAAATGCCTACAATAAATTCACCTTCATTCATTTCTGCAATTTCTCCTTTTTGCCTTAGCTGCTGATTTTCTATACCATCTCCCATTCTCTTTTATATGAGATTTCCATTTCCCTTTCACTAAATGTTGACATCATTTATTTCAGTGACCTCCAGAAACCTTGATCCTGATACTCATGATTGTAAGCTGTTTATTCCTTTTTTAATATAAATAATTTTGAAAGCTTAGCGGGGGCCTTTTTTCCTCAGGTTAACTCCTTTAACAGAGGGTGAAGTTTTAAAAAGTTTAATGTTTGTTGCCTGAGTGTTTAGAAAATGGTCATCCTAAATGATGCAGGAAAATGTCCTAGTTTAAGAATTAGTTAGAAAACCCAAGCTTGAGCCAAGAGAGTGTTATCACCTATAAATTAAACACAAAACATCCTGGTTTTCCAAAAAATACTGAATATTTTCCAGTTATCCATAATTCTAGTTTTAGCCATAATGTTAGTCTTACTGAATGCACTTAGATTTGACTCTATATTGTTTCAAAATAGTTTCTTCAATTGAAGAAGCAGTTAATGATGGCACAATCCACAGATGTAACACAAAACCATTGTTACTTAAATACTATGTATATTGTGATTTTACTTCCAATTTTCTGATAATTTTATGTGTTGTTTTTCAAATATCTAGATCTCCTTTTTATCATATGAAATGAACTTTAGCCACTGACCTCTTTGGTAAATGTTACACCTTAAGTGAAGACCTAAGGTTCACCTTTAAGGAATATTTGTATCATATAATAAAAGATCCAATAAACTATTGAGCCCCCCCAAAATAGCCATTGAAAATCACCAAACTCTATTCACAATTTGACTCCTCCAGACAAACTGTACTAATTCTTTGTGATGGACTTTCTTTCATTCATATAATAGATGTTTGGAGAATCATTTCTTACCTAAAATTAGTATGATGGTTTTTTTTTTTAAGATTTTATTTATTTATTTGACAGACAGAGATCACAAGTAAGTGTAGAGGCAGGCAGAGAGAGAGAGGGGGAAGCAGGCTCCCCGCTGAGCAGGGAGCCTGATGCGGGACTCGATCCCAGGACTCCAAGATCATGACCTGATCTGAAGACAGAGGCTTAATCCACTGAGCCACCCAGGCATCCCCCTAGTATGATGTTTTTATGGTAACTACATCTAAACCTTGTGATAACATAACCCAGACAAATCCTAACTGATGAGCATTCTATAAAATACCTGACCAGTACTTCTAAAGTTTACTAAGGTCATAAAAGAAAGGGAAGTCTGAGAAACTGTCACAGCCAAGAAGAGCCTAAGGATACATTACAAGTAAATGTAACATGTTATCCTAGATAGGGTGCTGGAACAAATAAAGGAAATGAGGTAATAAAAAAGAAAATTGGAATAATGTATGGACATTAGTTAATAATAATGTATTGATAGTGATTCATTGATTGTGACAGATGCATCATATTTTTAAAAAATGTTAACAATAGAAGATAGTGGGTAATGCCTATAGAGAAACACTCTATGTTATCTTTGTAATTTCTCCATAAAGTTGAAAACTATTGTAAAATTTTTGAAAAAATGTTTATTAAGAATACAATGTCCAGCAAACTACCAAAGATAACCAGGCACAAAAGAGACATTACAACATGAAGAAAAAAGCACAAACAACAGGTAGAAGAGGAAATCCACAGAACTTATAGAACATAAGTTTAAAATGTATAACACAAATATACTTAATATGTTCATGTGAATAAACACTCAACTTGAAACTTTTAGAAAGGAACTTGATATTATAATACATACACAACATTATTTTTTTATTTAAATTTTAGTAGCTAACATCAATGCAATATTGGTTTCTGGAGTAGAATTCAATGACTCATCACTTACATATAATACCCAGTGCTCATCATAACAAGTGACCTTGTTAATACCCATCACCCATCTAACAACATTATTAACTATAGTCATCATACTGTACATTAGATCTCTAGAACTTCATCTTATTACTGTAAGTCTGAACCCTTTAATCAATTTCTTCCATTTTTCCCCCATGCACCATTTCCCCTATCCACCATCCCCCGATCCACCTCTGGTAACTACCACTTTACTTTCTGTTACCAATAAATTTGCTAAGAGAGTAGCTTTCAAGTGTTTGCACCACGAGAAATGGTAACTATGGGAGGTGATAGATTTGTTAATTAGTTTGATTGTGGTAATTATTTTACAATGTGTATATATATTAAAACATCACATTGTACACCAGGTATATGCAAATTTGTCAAAAATGGAATTTAGTGATTCATCACTTACATATAACACTCCATGCTTGTCATAACAAGTGTTCAGTGCTTTTATTTTTAATTCTTATGTTTTATAATGTATGCTCACCACCTTTAAAAATAAACAAAAATTGGTGTGTAATATATATATATATATATATATATATTTTAAAAAACAATGTAAGTTTGAAAAAAAATCAAATAGAAATTCTAGAACTGAATAGTTCAGTAACCAAATTCAGGGATGATGCAATATATGAGCTTAACAGATGAAAAGAAAGTAATGAAATGGAAAACATATGATAAAAATCCTTTCCAAGGTGAGAAAAATCTAAAGATAAAATTGAAAGCAAATAAAAGAAGAGATATAAAGAATACACAAGAAAAGCTAACATATGTGAAAGCTGAATCCCAGAAAGAAAAACAAAATGATGGAACATTTTCGATGTTCGATGAAGTTCAAGATAGGACATTTGACCTTTTTCTATCAGAGGGAAAAAAAAGAATGAAAAAGGCTGAAGAAAGCCTACATGAAATATGAGATACCATTAAAATAAGCAATGTTATATAAATAAGCTATTCTTTATTGGAATCTCAGAAAGAGAAGAGAAGGAGAAATGAGGAAAAGTATATTCAAAGAAATAATGCCTGAGAACTTCCAAAATCTGAGGAGATTTGAACATCTAAATTCATTATGTCCTTAAGTCACCAAAAAATTTTCAAATGAAAAAGAACTCCAAGACACATTACAATGAAACCAGCTTTAAAAAAATTAAGGTAGCAAGAGAAAAAATTCCTCAAATACAAGGGAACCTCCATAAGGCTATTGGTTGATTTCTCAGCAGAAATATTGCAGGCTAGAAGAGACTGCTTTGATATATTTGAAGTGTTGAAGCAGCCAATCAAAAATACTTTACCCAGCAAAATTGTCCAGAAATAAAGGTGAGATAAAGAATTTCTCAAACAAAAGCTGACAGAGTTCATCACCTGCCTTATAAGAAATGCTAACAAGGGTTCTTCAAGCTGAAACAAAAGGACAGTAAGTTGTAACATGAAAAATATAAAAATATAAAACACACTGGTAAAGATTAGTATATAATCAAATTCAGAATATTCCAATACTGTACTATAGTATGTGTTAATCACTTAATTCTAGTATAAAGGTTATAGGACAAAAGTATTAAAAACAACTACAGGTAAAATAATGTGTTAATGGATATGCAATATAAAAAGATGTAAACTGTGACATCAAAACCATAAAATGTTGAAAGGGAATTAAAAGGGTAAGGTTTATTTAATGAATTGAAGTTGTTTTTAGCTCAGTTATATGTATAAAATGTTTTATGTTTGTAAGACTTATGGCAACCTCAAAGCAAAAACCTATAGTAGGGGCGCCTGGGTGGCTCAGTCATTAAACATCTGTATTTGGCTCACGTCATGATCCCAGGGTCCTGGGATTAAGCCCTGCATCGAGCTCCCTGCTCTGCAGGAAGCCTCCTTCTCCCTCTCCCACTCCACCTGCTTGTGTTTCTTCTCTCACTGTGTCTCTGTCAAATAAATAAATATTAAAAAAAAAAACCTATGGTAGATATAAAAAAGATAAAAAGAAGGGAATAAAAGCACACTGCTATGGAAAATCATCAATTCCCAAAGAAAGTAAGCAAGAGAGGGACAAAGGAACTATAAAATATCTAGAAAACAATAAAATAGCATTAGTAAGCCTTACATATCAGTAACTACTTTAAATGTAAATAGAATAAATTCACCAGTCAAAAGGCATGGCTGAAGGGATTAAGAAAAAAAAACGGAAAAAAAGAAAAAAGAAAAACAAAAAAAGATCCAACTAAGTGCTGCCTATAAGAGACTAACTTCATGTGTAAACCTGGCGATTCACAGACCTGTACCCTAGGGGCTAATAATACATTATATGTTTATAAAAAAATTAAAAAAATTTTTAAAAAAGAGACTATCTTCAACTTTAAGGATATACATAGGCTCCACTTGAAGGGATGGAAAAGCTATTCCATGCAAATGGAAACCAAAAGAGAAAAAGGATAACTACTCTTATGAGACAAAATAGACTTTAAGTAAAAAACTCTAAGAGAAAAAAGGTCATTATATAATGATGAAGATGTCAATTAATCAAGAGAATATGACAATTAAAAATATATGTACACCCAAATTGGAGAACCTAAAGATACTAAGTGAATTATAACAGAAGTAGACAACAATATATTAATAGTATGGGACTTCAATACCTTATCTACAACACTGGATAGATCATGAAGAAAGAAAATCAATTTAAAAATACTGGACTAGAACTACACTTCAGATCAAATAAGCATAACATACATCTGTAGAGCATTCCATACAACAGCAGTAGAATACACATTCTTCTCAAATACACGTGGAACATCCCCCAAGATAAAACATATGTTCAATATGTAACAAGTCTCAGCAAATTTAAGAATACTGAAATAATACCAAGTATATCTTCTGACCACAAGGGTATGAAGCTAAAAATCAGTAACAGGAGGAAAACTGGAAAATTCACAAATAGGTAGAAATTAAACAATACAGAACTAAACAAGAAATGGATAAAATAAGAAATCAAGTGGTACCTGGGTAGCTAAGTCCATTAAGCCTCTGACTCTTGATTTCAGCTCAAGTCATGATCTCAGGATCCTGGAATCAAGGCCCACATCAGGTTGCATGCTCACCATGGAGTCTGCTTCTCTCCTTCTCCATCTCCTTCCTTCCTCCTCCTGAACATGTTCTTTCTTTCTCTCTCTCTCTCTAAAGTAAGTAAATAAATCTTTTAAAAGAAGAAATCAAAACATAAATCACCAAATACCATGAAACAAACAAAAATGGAAACACAACATATCAGAACTTAAGGGATGTAGCAAAAAGTTCTGAGAGAATTTTATTGAAATAAGTACCTACATTAAGAAAAAAGAAAGATCTCAAATAACTAACCTAAATTTATAATAAGTAATTTGAACAGAAGAATAAACTATGCCGAAGTTAGCAGAAGGAGGGAAATAACAAAAATCAGAGTGGAAATAAATAAAATAGAAACCAGAAAAACAATAAAAAAGATCAATGAAACAAAGACTTCATTTTTGAAAAGAAAAACAGTATTAACAAACTGTTAGCTAGGCTAATAAACAAAAAGAGAAAATTCACAGGGTGCCTGGGTGCGTCAATCAGTTAACCATCTGCCTTTGGCTCAAGTCATGATTCCAGGGTCCTGGGATAACATCATGGATAAATTCTAGCAAACATTTAAAGAAAAGTTAATGGCAATCCTTCTTAAAACTCTTCCAAAAATTTCAGAGGAAAGAATACTTCCAAATTTATTTTATGACACCAGAATTACCCACATACGAACGGCAGATAAGAACACTACAGGAAATGGGGGCACCTGGGTGGCTCAGGGGGTTAAGCCTCTGCCTTTGGCTCAGGTCATGATCCCAGGGTCCTGGGATCGAGTCCCACATCGGGCTCGGGCTCTCTGCTCGGCAGGGAGCCTGCTTCCTCCTCTCTCTCTGTCTGCCTCTCTGACTACTTGTGATTTCTGTCTGTCAAATAAATAAATAATCTTAAAAAAAAAAAGAGTGAACAAACTTTAAAAAAAAAAAAAAAAGAACACTACAGGAAATGAAAACTGCCAGCTAATAACCCTGATCAATATAGATGCAAAATTTCTCAATAAAATAGCAAACTGAATTCACTAGCACATTAACAGAATTATACACCATGATCATGTGGTATTTAACCCTCAGGCACAAAGATATTTCAACATATGGAAATCAATAATGTTATACACCACATTAACATAATGGAAGGTAAAAATCTTATGATCATCTCAATACAGGCATAAAAAGCATATGACAAAATTCAACATCTTTTCATTATAAATCTCAGCAAAATTGGTATCAAAGAAACACAACATGATAAAAGCCATATATGACTAGCCCTCAGTCTGCATTGTACTCAATGGTAAAAGATTGAAAGTTTTCCCTCTACCATCAGGAACTAGACAAGGGTGCTTACTTTAACCATTCTTACTCCACATAGTACTACTTGTCCAATCCAGAACAATTAGACAAGAAAAAAAAAATAAAAGGCATCCAAATCAGAAAAGAAGAAATAAAATTATCTGTTTGCAGGTAATATGGTCTTATATATTAAAAAACCCTAAAAGATATAAAAAAAACTGTTAGAACTAATAAAGTCAGTAAAACTGCAGGATATAAAATCAGCATATTAAATCATTTGTGTTTCTATATATTAACAACTATCTGAAAGAAATAAAACAATTCCTTTTAAATAGCATAAAATAACAAGAAAATACTTAGGAATTAACTAAAGCAAGTAAGGGAAAGATCTGCACAGTGAAAACTATAAGACACTGATGAAAGAAATTGAAGAAGACACAAATAAATGGAAAGATATCTCCTGTTCATGGATCAGAAAAATTAGTATTATTAAAATGTCCACATTACCCAAAGCCATCTATAGATTTAATACGATCCCTATCAAAATCCCAAAGGTATTTTTCACAGAACTAGAAAAAACAATCTTAAAATTCATACGGAACTGCATAAGACCATGAATAGCCAAAGTAATCCTGAGAAAGAACAAGCAGGAGACATCACACTTCCTGATTCAAAAATATATTATAAAGCTATAGTAATCAACAAGTATGGTACTAACATAAAAACAAGCAAATAGACCACTGGAATGAAATAGTGAGCCCAGAAATAAACCCATGAATATATGGTCAACAAATCTTTGACGAGAGAGCCAAGAATACCGAACACAGAAAAGATAGTCTCTTCAACAAATGGTGCTGGGAATGCCGAGTATTCATAATCAAAAGAATGTGGGGCACCCAGGTGGCTCAGTGGGTTAAGCCTCTGCCTTGAGCTCAAGCCCCACATCACGCTCTCTGCTCAGCGGGGAGCCTGCTTCCCCCTCTCTCTCTGCCTGCTCTCTGCCTACTCGTGATCTCTCTCTCTGTCAAATAAATAAATAAAATCTTAAAAAAAAAAGAATGAAATTGAAGCTCTATCTTACACCACTCAAAAATATTAACTTGAAATGTATTAAAAATTTAAATATAAGACCAGACACTGTAAAAATCCTAGAAAAAAACATAGTAAAGGAGCTCCTTGACATCGGTCTCAGTGATGAGGTTTTTATTTATTTATTTTTTGGATGTGACATCAAATGCACAAACAACAAAAACAAAAATAAAAAAGTAAAGTGAGATTACATCAAACTAAAAAGCTTTTGCAAAGCAAAAGATGCAATCAATAAAATGACAAGGCAATCTATGGAATGGGAGAAAATATTTGCAAACCATTTATCTCTTGAGGGGCTAATATCTAAAATATATGACACTCAAACAACTCAATAGCAAAATAATAATAATAATAATAATCCAATTTTTAAGGGGAAAAGGACATGGATAGACATTTTACCAAAGAAGAAAATACAAGTGGCCAGCAGGTAGCTAAGTGCTGTTCAACATCACTAATCATCAGAGAAATGCAAATCAAAACCACAGTAAGAGAACATCTTACTGATATTAGGAAGACTGTTACCAAAAAGAAAAGAGATAACAAGGGTTGGCAAGGATGTGGGAAGAAAGGAAATCCTTGTGTACTGTTTGTACAAATAGAAATTGTTATAGCCACTATGAGAACAGTATAGTTGTTTCTCACAAAATTAAAAATAGAATTACTGTATGATCCACCAATCACACTTCTGAGTGTATATCCAAAAGCAGCAAAATCACTACCTCAAAGAGGTTATCTGCATTCCTATATTCATTACAGTATTATTCACAATAGCTAAGGGATGAAAACAACCTGTTTCCATTGACAGATGAATGAATAAAGAAAATGTGGTATATATAGACACACATATCCATAAAATAGATTATTCAGCTATAAAAAGAAGGAAATCCTGCCATTTATGACAACATAAACATTGAAGGCATTATGCTAAGTGAAATAAATCAAAGAGATAAAGACAAATACTGATTTCACTTACATATGGAATCTGAAAAAGCCAAATTCATAGAAATGAAGATTAGATTGGCCATTACCAAGGGCTAGGCTATGGGGGAAATGAAGAGATGTTTGTCAAAGGGTAAAAACATCCAATTATAAAATTAACAAGTCTTGGGGATCTAATATACAGCACTGTGACTATAGTTAACCATACTATATTGTATAGATCTGTTGCTGGGAATGCAAAATGGGGCATCCAAAATGGATAACAGTAGGGAGTTTCCTCAAAAAATTAAAAATAGAACTATAATATGATCTGACATTCCCATGTCTGGGTATTAAGATTAAAAATTAAATTATCTAAATTAAAATTGTAATCAGAATATCAAAGAGATATCAGCACTCTCCCATTCATTACAGCACTATTCACAATGGCTAAGAAGTGGAAATAATCTAAATGTCCCTTGATAAATGAAGACTAAATAAAATTAAATATTTACATACAATGGAAAACTATTCAGCCTTAACAAAAAGGCAATTCTATAATATGTGACAACATGGATGAACCTTGAAGACATTTATGCTAAGTAAAATAAAGCATCGTGAAAATATAAATACTGCATGATTCCACTTATATGAAGTATCTAGAATAGTCAAATTTACAGAACCAAAGAGTGCAATGGTTGCCAGTGACTGAAGGCAGGAATAAATGGGAAGTTACTAGTCAATGGACATAAAATTTTAGCCAAGAAAGATGAATAATCTCTAGAAATCTGCTGCACAAAATTGTGCTTATAGTCAACAATGATGCATTGTATACAAACTTTTAAGAGGATAAATCTCAAATTAATTATTCTTACTACAGTAAAATAAGTCAAGGTTGAATGTTACAATTTCTAAGTTAATTACCTACAGAATAACAAAAGAATATATAAATACCAAGGGGAAAATAAGAATAAAATATATGTGTGTATATATATGTATATAATATATATATTATATATAATAATATATATGTATATGTGTGTGTGTATATATATATACATATATATACATATACACTATGTACAAGGGATATATCTAAAACATAAAGGTACAGAAAGGTACAGAACTATTGAAAGTAAACTAATGAAAGTAAAATGATTAGAAAAGTTGTAATATTCAAATGATAACCAATAGGAAGTAGATGTAGCTTTATTTTCAGCAGACACAATAGATGTTTATGCAGAACATCAGTACAGATAGGAACAATAATAAGTAATATAATAGCTAATCAATGTTTGAAAAAGTACTCTATTTCAATTTTAATCAAGGAAATTAAAATTCAAATCATAATGAAATATTGCCACACATTCACCAGAAGAGCTAAAATTAAAAAGACCGAAAGAAACAAGTAACTAATGAAGATGAAGAGCAACAGAAAATATCACACTGCTGATAATGGATATAAATTGGTATAACCATGTTGAAAAACCACTCGGAATTATCTTAAATTTGAACCATCTTAAATTTGAACCTTCAGAATATATCTGATGATTATGATGTACTATTTCATCATTCAAACAAAGATGTTTTGAGAATGAAATGGAGAGCCATAAATAATTACTGGACAATAGGGCTTTTTTTTTCATCCTGAACATTTTATTGTGAAATTAAAAAATGAAAGATACTTAAATAGATACAAACACGTAAGGCAAAATAGAATAATAAAATTTAATGTTGAATTAAGCAGTAGGCTGAATGTTTGGGTCTCCAAATGGTCTTGAACCCAAAACTGCTTAAAAATGGGTATGTTTACTGTTAATGGCAATTGTCTTACAGGTGAGAGAATGGTCAAAGTTGTTCCAGTTGAACTTCCAGAGAAATTTTCTCCTCAGTAACATCCTTGAATTGTTGCTGTAAATCACTATTCAGTCTGACCAAAACTGTTTTGGTTTCCTTGTTGCACTTATTTGATGCCTGAATAGCTTTCTCATCTTTCCCAACAGACCTACATTCGCAGGCTATGAAGCAAGAACAGCAGCTAACACATGTGTCTCAGGTATTAACCAGAACTGAATTAAGCAAACCAGGATATAATTGCCCTACCCATGACCCCACAATTCTACTCTTAAATATATGTCCAATAGAAATGCATGCATTTATACAACAGAAGCATTATTGATCATAGCTGAAGACAGAAGGAACCCAATATCTATTTACTGGAAGAGAATGTGGTATATTCACCAAAAAACAACAACAACAACAAAAGAACAAACTATACTAACACAACATTGATGAATCTCAAAAACATAGTATTGAGAAAAAAGTTAGACACTAAAGAATATATAATGTATTATTGCATTTACAGAGGTCTAAAAAATAGGTAATACTATAGACTTTAGAGTTATAAATGTAGATGGTAAACTATGCAGAAAATTAAGGAAGTAATGATCATAAATTTTAGGATAATAGTTATCTGCAAGGAGGAATGAGTAATTGGAAAGAGTGCAAGGTGGCTTCTGGAGAGCATGGTGGTCTTCAATCTCAGTCTGAACCCTGTGGTAATTACATGTAAGTGTTTACTTTGTGAAAATTCATGAGCTCTGGATTTTGTACATTCTTCTTATGTCTACTATATTTTACAACAGAAAGGTTTTTTTTTAAAAAAAGGAAAAAAAAAATACCAGGTACTGCACAAAGAAGTACCAAGTAGTAATGCATAGAGAGAGCCAGGGATTGATCCAAAAATATGTAGTCTTCAGTCTCAACAAAGAAGACTTCTTGAATAATAGCAGTATCTTAGTTCTATTTTGCTTTTAAAAAATGTAAAACAGCATTTGCAAGGCAAGAACCACCCCACTAGAAAGATGGAACTTCTGAAGCCAATTTATTTTAATACTGGAGCACTAAGAACATCCCTCCAAGGTTTTTGTTCAACAAATACATCAAAGGAACCTGTTTATAGTGTAATGTGGCCCTTCATACTAGGCCCTGATGGCCATGTCAGAATAAGACAGAAGTGTGCTTTGCCCATTTTTCTGAATAAACAATAGTAGACTTAAATATCTCCAATTAGAATATGGCTAAACAAGATAAACCAAAGACATACACAGAAGGGGTCCTTTCTCTTACACATCCCCAGTCACATCAATTAGACTCAGACAAACCTCTGAAAGTGTTCTAAGAAATAATACTGCCTCACATTTGCTAAGTTAATAAAACAGATTTAAGTATTGATTATCTGAGTTTTATTTTTCTGTTTCCAGCAGGAGTAAAATGTGCCAAATTCTTACTTCATTTTCACTCAGGTTTAAATATGAATAACTATTCATCTAAGTGTTGGACCACACTGTATAGAACCACTTAAAGCCCAGGAACATGTCACTTGTGCTAATGGCTTCCGCTAGCCTCTGCGGAAATATTATTTGCATCTTGCTGACCACTTTGGATTGATGCAGACAAAGGGAAAAAAAAAAGATATTTCGAAGGAAATTCACCTCTGTCCTTAAAATGCATGGAGTCAGCATGTTGAAGAGTTTAGAAGCACATTTCTTTAGGAATCTTAAAATAATGCTGGGAACAATTTCCTCATTAAAAACTAAATTTGTACTCTTAAGGAACCAACCAAGAAATGTTACTACAAAAGACATTAGTAAGATAATCAGTGACATTTGAATAAAGCTTATAGATTAAATAATCCTGTGTCAGTTTTTATTTTTTTTTATTTTGATAATTTTACTATGGTTATATAGAGATTCTCCTTGATTTTAGTAAACACAAACTGAAGTTTTAGGAGTAAATGGACATCATAACTTAATCTCAGTTAAAAAAATTTCTGTATGTATCTATGTACAGAAGAGAGAAAGATTTAGAGAGAACAAATGCAGTAAAATGTCAACATTTGGGAAAACTGAATGGTATTTCAGAAAATTCTGTACTATTTTTGAAACTATTCCATATGTCTAAATTTATTTCAAAATAAAGAGATAAAAATAAATGAGCTCATGATCCAAGATCAAGAGTTAAGAATCTTTATGTGACTGATAAAAAAAAGTATACAGGCTCAGGTCAATAACAAACTATATGATTGTGGACAAACTATTTGATTTTCCTTTGCCTCAGTTACAGCACCTTTAATAAAAATGAGCTGATTAGATGGTGTTTGAGTTCCATTCCAATTGTAAAATGTCACGGTTCAATGTTCTCTTACTTGCCATAAACTTCTCCTCTTCACCTGACTGATTACCTCTTACAAAGAAATAAAGAAATAATGTCAATACCTAATATTTATTGATAAGAATTATGTGGCAGGAACCTTTCTAAAATTCTTAATATAAATTCATTTAATCTTCACAGCAACCACATTTGCAGGTATTATTGTCATCCTCATTTTGTAGCAAAAGAAACTGAAGCACAGAAAATGATATAATATACCTTAGGTGATGGAATTGTTAAGTGGGCAGAGCTGAAACCAGAGGCTGTGCTCACATCCTTATACCTAGGGTCAGCAAACTTTTTCTGCGTGTGGCCAGATGGACAGATGATAAATATTTCAGGCTTTGTGGACTACATAGGTCTCTACTGTATATTCTTCCTATTTTGTTTATATAATCCTTTAAAATGTAAAAACAACAACAACAACAAAAAAAAACCTCTTTGATTTCAGGCAGTACAAAAACACATATTGGGCCATATTTAGCCCACAAATTGACTGATACCTTATACTACCCTACCTCTTAGAAAGGAGCTAGTTAGTGACCAAATGACACAACTGGAAAGAGCCCTGAGTGATCACCTCATCTAACTCCTTCATTTTACAGATGAGGCACTAAGATGTCATCTCATTTGCCTAAGGCCATCACATTAAAACCTTGGTCTTCTGGCTCCTCACCCAGCTTAAATTCTAGATGCATCCTGGGGAAACCCAAAGTATGGTATTAATTTATATGTGCATTTATGAGCACTGGTAGCAAATAGTCAACTTTAAATCAAACTAGAAGGAAAGACTTATACAAAAGTTTTCAAGGATATTAAATGTTACATAAGAATATACTTAGCTATATTAAATTAATTCAAATCAACTCAATATTTTTATGTCTAGCATTAAAGAACAAAAAATATTAAGCAGACTCCACCTTTAGAAGAAACTTGTGGAGAACCATTAAAGTGAGAGCAGAAAATAAGAAATGAAGATGGGGAGGGTCAATGAGAGTTGCAGTGATCCAAGGAGTTTCCAAGAGAATTAGAACTGTAGATAGAGGGACACCTGGGTGGCTCAGTCAGTTAAGCATCTGCCTTCAGCTCAGGTCATGATCCCAGAGTCCTGGAATCCAGGCTTACATGGGGTTCCCTGCTCAGCAGGGAGTCTGCTGTTCCCTCTCCCTCTGCCTATTGCTCCCCCTGTTT
This sequence comes from Enhydra lutris kenyoni, assembly GCF_002288905.1. Classification (NCBI taxonomy): domain Eukaryota; kingdom Metazoa; phylum Chordata; class Mammalia; order Carnivora; family Mustelidae; genus Enhydra; species Enhydra lutris. The sequence continues at coordinate 11,488,707 of NW_019154137.1, forward strand.
GTGCACGTGCCCTCTCTCTCTTTCTCCCTCTCTGTCAAATAAATAAATGCTCTTAAAAATTTATAGACAGAGCTGGAGGGAATTAAGTAGGCCCTCTGGGGAAGCCTCTGTACTGTACTTGCATGGACTTCAACTCAACATGTATTAAACAAGGGCTAAACAATGTGCTATGGGATACAGGATTAAGAAGGCATTCTCTACCCTCAAGGACCTTAAAATTTTGTGAAGACCACATGATTTCACTTGTGGCTTCTTTAGAGATTTGAACCTATCTATGCCTCACAGTAGTTCTCCCAAAAGCTATTAACTTGACATCTAACACAGAAGAAACAGAGCTAAAATAGGAATAAAATTTGGTGGTTGCATAGGAAAATGGTGACTCTGGATGGGACTGATTAACTATGCTCTCAATATCTCCCTCCAGGGTTATCTCTCTGATTTATCTATAAGGCTATTTTTTTACTGGGACAAGAAGAACAGTGTTCAGATCTCAAAGAAATCCATGTGAGCTAAATCTGTTCTCTTTTTCGCTGTGTAAAATTCAATATGATGTATATGTGTAAAATTCAATATGATGTATATTTGCTGTCTTATTTGTCAGCATGAACATCACTTGAGTATATTAATATGTACCGATTTAACCTTTAACCATCAAAGTCCATGAGCTTTCTTCAGCCTTACTCTGTTCAAAACTTTATCCCAAAATTATGAGATATTGTAATGCTAGTTATAAAACTGATATGATATCAATTTCATTTAAATAGCCATCATTTTTCATACTTGCGTATTACTGTCATGTTCTTATAGCAATATTTGTAAACTATAGAGATGATAACAGTATTTGCACAGTGGCACCAGAAATTAAAGGAGTTGATATGGTGGGTAAAAGAGAAAGGGGATGAACAGTCTTAAGCTCTATGAAATGACTACTATTGAAGTATGAGAATGTAATTCAAAAATGACTAGATAAGAAATTACAAGATCCAGGTTTTGGTCTTGGTTCTGTCACTAATAAGTTACAAAATGGTGACACAGTAACTTCTCTGACCCTCAATTTCCTCATCTGAAAGTAAAGGACTGGATGAAATAACCTCTAAAGGCCTTTTTAATTCTAACAAGATATTATTCAATGGATGATACACATTTTGGTATAAACGTGAAAATTGAAAGAGAAATATAACAGTCTGTCCATTAAAACAATTACAAATCAACCAAGGACTAGAATTATAGACTGTCAACACTAAAAAGGACCTAACTTGTCATTTATTCAGAGGAATGGCAAACTTTGTGAAGAACTAGATAACAAATATTTTAGGCTTTAAGGATCACCTGCAGTCTTTCTCAAATATTTGTCTTTTTTTTTTTAAACAGCCCTTTAAAAAAACCATTCTTATCTTGCAGGTTTTACAAAAAGACCAAAGTTGAGCTGTGAAATATATTTACCAACTTCTGTTCTAGACTAACATTCATTTTACAGATGAAGAGATTATGGTCTAGACATGTCAACTGACTTGTTTATAGTCACAAAACTAGTGAATAACAGAGTCAGGACTAGTTGTCAGGTCTCACAAATCCCAGTCTAGTGCTCTTTTCTGCCTCCCTAAAATATAACTTATCTTAGACTTTAAAAGCCCTTTATCTCAAAGGGAAGGCTGTCAGCTTTTTCCCATTGAGGATGATATTTGCTGTGGATTTTTCATAGATAGATTTTATGAAGTTGAGGAATGTTCCTTCTATCCTTATACTTTGAAGCATTTTAATCAGGAACAGATGCTGGATTTTATCAAATGCTTTTTCTGCATCAATTGAGAGGACCATGTGGTTCTTCTCTCTTCTCTTATTGATTTGTTCTATCACACTGATTGATTTGTGAATGTTGAACCATCCTTGCAACACAAGGATGAATCCCACCTGGTCATGGTGGATAATCTTTTTAATGTGCTGTTGGATCCTATTAGCTAGGATCTTGTTGAGAATCTTAGCATCCATATTCATCAGGGATATTGGTCTTAAATTCTCCCTTTTGGTGGGGTCTTTGCCTGCTTTGGAGATCAGGGTAATGTTGACAGCCTTCCCTTTGAGATCAGGAACACAACAAGGATGCCCACTCTCACCACTCTTATTCAACATAGTATTAGAAGTCCTAGCAACAGCAATCAGACAACAAAGAGAAAATAAAAGGAATCCAAATTGGCAATGAAGAAGACAAACTCTCTCTCCTCATAGATGACATGATATTTTATATGGAAAACCCAAAAAGACTCCACCCCCAAAGTACTAGAATTCATACAGCAATTCAGTAATGTGGCAGGATACAAAGTCAATGTACAGAAATCAGTTACTTTCTTATACACTAACAATGAAAATACAGAAAGGTAAATTAGAGAATCGATTCCTTTTACTATAGCACCAAGAACCATAAGATACCTGGGAATAAACCTAACCAAAGAGGTAAAGGATCTGTACTCGAGGAACTATAGAACACTCATAAAAGAAACTGAAGAAGACAAAAAAAGATGGAAGAGCATTCCATGCTCATGGATTAGAAGACTAAACATTGTTAAAATGTCTATACTGCCTAGAGCAATCTATACTTTTAATGCCATTCTGATCAAAATTCCACCTGCATTTTTCAAAGAGCTGGAGCAAAAAATCCTAAAATTTATATGGAATCAGAAGAGGCCCCGAATTGCTAAGGAAATGTTGAAAAAGAAAAAGAAAACTGGGGGCATCACGTTACCTGATTTCAAGCTTTACTACAAAGCTGTGATCACCAAAACAGCATGGTACTGACATAAAAACAGACACATAGATCAGTGGAACAGAGTAGAGAGCCCAGATATGGACCCTCAACTCTATGGCCAAATAATCTTCGACAAAGCAGGAAGAAATATACAGTGGAAAAAAGACAGTCTCTTCAATAACTGGTGCTGGGAAAATTGGACATCTATATGTAGAAGAATGAAACTCAACCATTCTCTTACACCATACACAAAGGTAAACTCGAAATGGATAAAAGATCTCAACATGAGGCAGGAATCCATCAGAATCCTAGAGGAGAACATAGACAGTAACCTCTTCAATATAGTCCACAGCGATTTCTTTCAAGACATGTCTCCAAAAGCCAAAGGAAATAAAAGCGAAAATGAATTTTTTTCATCAAGATCAAAAGCTTCTACACAACAAAGGAAACAGTCAACAAAACAAAGAGGCAGTCCCCAGAATGGGAGAAGATATTCGCAAATGACAGTACAAACAAAAGGCTGATATCCAGGATCTATAAAGAACTCCTCAAACTCAACACACGCAAAACAGATAATCATGTCAAAAAATGGGCAGAAGATATGAGCAGACACTTCTCCAATGAAGACATACAAATGGCTAACAGACACATGAAAAAATGTTCATCATCACTAGCCATCAGGGAGACTCAAATCAAAACCACATTGAGATACCACCTTACACCAGTTAGAATGGCCAAAATTAACAAGACAGCAAATAACGTGTGTTGGAGAGGATGTGGAGAAAGGGAAACCCTCTTACACTGTTGGTGGGAATTCAAATTTGTGCAGGCACTTTGGAAAACAGTGTTGAGATTCCTTAAGAAATTAAAAATAGAGCTATCCTATGACCTTGCAATTGCATTATTGGGTATTTGCCCCAAAGATACAGATGTAGTGCAAAGAAGGGCCATCTCTACCCCAATGTTCATAGCAGCAATGGCCACAGTTGCCAAACTGTGGAAAGAACCAAGATGCCCTTCAATGAATGAATGGATAAGGAAGATGTGGTCCATATATATTATGGAGTATTATACCTCTATCAGAAAGGATGAATACCCAACTTTTGTATCAACATGGACGGGACTGGAAGAGATTATGCTGAGTGAAATAAGTCAAGCAGAGAGAGTCAATTAGCATATGGTTTCACTTATTTGTGGAGCATAAGAAATAACACAAGGAACATAGGGAGATGGAGAGGAGAAGGGAGTTGAGGGAAATTGGAGGGGGACATGAAACATGAGAGACTATGGACTCTGAAAAACAATCTGAGGGTTTTGAAGGAGTGGAGGGTGGGAGGTTGGGTGAGCCTGGTGGTCGGTATTATGGAGGGCACATATTGCATGGGACACTGGGTGTGGCACATAAACAATGAATTCTGGTACCCTGAAAAGAAATTTTTTTCTTAAAGCCCTTTATCGTGGAGTTTGTTAGGTCTTTTCTAGACTCATCTTCTTTTTAGCACATATCTTCATGACATATGACCTCATGATACTTTCTGACTACCTAAGGCCCCCACATGGTATCATATCCAAACCTGACCTTTTCCAAACAATACCTTTTGAATAAGACTTGTACTTATTACTTATCTCTTACATTCTATCTAAATTTATCCACCCAGCATCTCTTTCCCTCAAGATCCAATGTTTTGTAATAGGATAAACTTAATCTTATCATTATGAAGATGTGGATTACTAAAACAAAGTTATTCAGTTTCAGTTTGATCTATCTCTATAGTCAAGCTAGTAATTTTAACATACTGACTTTATATCACCACACATCTAGAAATATCATCTCACTGAACACCTTACCAAACCATATTATTTCAATACTATTATTCTCATTTCCAAGCTTACAAAACAATAAATTTGGTCAATTGCCTAAAGTTACACAGCTAGTAGATGGTAGAACAATGATTTGAAACAAAAATCTGACTCTAAGCCTCTTGAACATTAAAGTTTGTAGATTCAGAACAATTCAGTGACAGAAAGGTAATACAGTATGGTATAAAAGATAGGTTCTCCAGAACCCCCATGGTACATCAGAAGTAATTCCACTTTCCATTCTTCAAAAAAACATTAATCATGGGTCTGAAACTCATGCATGACTGTTTGCTTGTCACCCATGCTTTCAGTCTGGATTTCCCAATCAATACAAAAGCTCCAACAATATGAAATATCTGTAGTCCAACCCAAAACAGTGATGAATAATGATGGCTTTTGGAAATGGAGTGTACTGGGCAACTACATAATAGAATAACCATTAATTAAAACAAAGGGATTCTAGCCAATGTAGCGTTTGGAAATTAAAGAAAACCACTTAACGGGAGGTAAGAGATACTTGATCACTCCCATCTCATGTATAAATGTAATAATCTCCCCAGCTTTGGATTACAGAAGGTATTCTAGTCGCAAAGGAACCCAGTGCCCTGTGATACTGCTTTTCATCAAAGTAATCACTACCAGATATTTGTTACCCCAAAAGCCTTCAGGAGTTACACCTGAATATCTGTTAGTAAGGAATTCATCTGAATGAATTAACTTCATGTTTAAATAAGCATGGAACACCTAAAATGTAAGTACCTTTGTCACTTTCTTTCATAATATAGCAGAAAATATAATGAGATAGTAATCATAAAGCTTTTGTTTTCTCCATAGCTATGCCATAAACTGACTGGGTAACCCTTGGGCAAGTTATTTCTCATCCCTGGTGCTGTTTCCTCCTCCAAAAAAAGGATGTAGGGGGTTAGGTTTAATCTCATCCAATATCCTTGGGTAGGACTACCCATTATTTCACAAATGCACATCCTTCTCTTACTCCAGAATCTTTCTCTCAATGATTAAAATGTAAACCTGATATCCAAGCTTCTCCAAGATTCAAGATAACATTGTTTATCCAGTTCCAGTACCAAGCCTTTCTTAAAAACATATTTTCTGTTTGTATTAAACTGGCTGTGAGATGGCCAAGCACACTGCCCCTGCACACTGCAGTCACACCCACCCCACCTCAACCTAGCTGGCCAAACACCCAGCCTCCATGCTCTGCAGCTGTGGCCCACTCTACCACAGCTATTAGGCACACACAATCCACACAGGGAATACTCCTTGGACACCTGGCTCTGGTGGCCAGAGGGGAATTACATTTCTGGGTCTCACAGAACTGAAACAATCAGAGAGACAATCCTTATCAGGTTACCACCCCCAGGGCAACCACCCTGTATTTATTTGAAAAAGGCCTGAGGTGCTTGACTGGCTCAGTTGGTTAAGCAATTAAGTGTCTAACTCTTGGTTTTGGCTGGCGTCATGATTTCAGGTTTGTGGGATTAAGCCCTTCATTGGGCTCCACACTCAGCATAGAGTCTGCTTGTCCCTTTCCTACCCCTCTGCCCCTCCCCCTGCTTGTGCTTTCTCTCTCTCTAAAATAAATAAATAAAATCTTTTAAAAAACAAGAAAAAGAAAAAGACCTACTTTATTGTTATGGGGTTTCAACCTAAGGGGCAGGCTTCAGGTTTGTCATACATCAGGAGGATACAGAGATAACCACAGGGAACAAAGGAAGGGAGACACTGTATCAGCATGCTCCCTTGGCCTTGCCACAATTCATTAATAGTTCCCAGGAAAAAAAAAGTTTATATGCATATCTAAAGCCACAATTTTTGCAACTGTTGCCCAGTGACACCTCCATATCTCCTGGTCTAGAAGTCAGCAAGGTTTATGATTACAAACCTACAACACTATATATATTTACACACCTTGAAAGCTGCTACCTGAGGATCTGACTTATAATTATCCTAGAACTAGACACTGTCTGAGAGCCCTCCCAGTGGAACACTGATGGCTTGGAAGCACCCTCAAAAACTGGGACCCATTCAAAAATAAATCAGACAATATAAAAGGTTGAGAAACAACCAAAAGATAAAGCAAGGTTTATTGAAAAGGTTTATCTCCTACCCAAGTCCACTCCCTAAAGATAGGCAGAAATAGGGGCACCTGGGTGGCTCAGTGGGTTAAAGCCTCTGCCTTCGGCTCAGGTCATGATTCCAGGGTCCTGGGATTGAGTCCCACATTGGGCTCTCTGCTCAGCGGGGAGCCTGCTTCCTCCTCTCTCTCTGCCTGCTTCTCTGACTACTTGTGATCTCCATCTGTCAAATAAATAAAATCTTTAAATTTTTTTTTAATTTTAAAAAAGATAGGCAGAAATAACTGTTTTGCCTAAGACAAAGAAACAAACACAGAGAGTCAAGCTGCCTGCTTCTCTGCCTACTTGTGATCGCCATCTGTCAAATAAATAAAATCTTTAAAATTTTTTTTTAATTTTAAAAAAGATAGGCAGAAATAACTGTTTTGCCTAAGACAAAGAAACAAACACAGGGAGTCAACCAAAACAAGGAGACAGAGTAATACGTCCCAAATGAAACAAGAAGACAAGACCTCACAAAAAACCTTTATGAAACTAAGGTAAGTAATCTACCTGATAAAGAGTTCAAAGTAATGATCACAAAGATGTTCACCAAACTCAAGAGAACAGATGAACATAGTAAATGTCTCAACAAAGAGAAAGAAAACATTAAAAAGTACCAAACAGAAGTCATAGAGCTGATAAATACAAGAGATAAACAGAAAAATACACTACAGGAGTTCTACAGTACAACAGATGATGTAGAATGGATAAGTGAGCTGGAAGGCAAAGCAATGGAGATCATACTGACAAAACAGCAAAAAGAAAAAAAAATAAGTGAAGATAGCTTAAGAGACTTATGTGTATTGACTTATGTCCGCTGTCATTAAGACAATATCAAGTAGAATAACATCTGCACCATAGGGGCACCAGAAAGAGAAGAGAGAAGGAAAGGGGTAGATGATTTATTTGAAAAAATAATGGTTGAAAATTTCCTTAAACTCAAAAAAGAAACAGATATCTAGTTTCAGAAAGCACAGAACAGCCTTAAATAAGATTAACCCAAACAGATCCACATCAAGAAATATTATAATTAAAATGCCACAAGTAAAAGACAAAAATATTAAGAGCAGCAAGAGAAAAATAACTTGTTTACATATAAAGGAATTCCCATAAGACTATCAGCTGAGTTTTCAGCAGAAATTTTACAGGCCAAAAGAGAGTAACAAAATATATTCAAAGCATTGAAAGGAAAAATCTTCCAACCAAGAATACTCTACCTGGCAATACTGTCATTCAGAATTGAAGGAGATAAAGAGTTTTCCACACATGCAAAAATTGAAGGAGTTTATCACCACTAAACCAGCCTTTCAAGAAATGTTAAAGGGACTTACTGATGCTGAAAAGAAAAGGCACTAACTAGTAATAGGGAAAATGTATAAAAGTTAAAACCTCACTTGTAAATGCAAATATATTAGAAAGGTAGTAGATTAGCTACTTAACAAATAATACAAAACCTAAAAGACAAAAGAAGTAAAATTAACTGTAACTATAAAAGTGAGTTACAGGATACACAAAATAAAAAGATATAAAATAGGACATCAAAAACAGAACATGGGGGGGAGGAGTCAAGATGGCGGAGAAGTAGCAGGCTGAGACTACTTCAAGTAGCAGGCGATCAGCTAGATAGCTTACCTAAAGATTGCAAACACCTACAAATCCAACGGGAGATCGAAGAGAAGAAGAACAGCAACTCTAAAACAGAAAATCAACCACTTTCTGAAAGGTAGGACGGGCGGAGAAGTGAATCCAAAGCGACGGGAAGATAGACCGCGGGGGA
>NW_019154137.1:11512224-11522335 GCF_002288905.1 Enhydra lutris kenyoni
ATATATATATATATATATATATATATATATATATATATATATATATAAACATACCATACACATTCATTTCAAATGCACATGAAACATTTTGCAGAAGGCTGTCAGCATTACCCTGATCTCCAAAGCAGGCAAAGACCCCACCAAAAGGGAGAATTTAAGACCAATATCCCTGATGAATATGGATGCTAAGATTCTCAACAAGATCCTAGCTAATAGGATCCAACAGCACATTAAAAAGATTATCCACCATGACCAGGTGGGATTCATCCTTGTGTTGCAAGGATGGTTCAACATTCACAAATCAATCAGTGTGATAGAACAAATCAATAAGAGAAGAGAGAAGAACCACATGGTCCTCTCAATTGATGCAGAAAAAGCATTTGACAAAATCCAGCATCTGTTCCTGATTAAAATGCTTCAAAGTATAAGGATAGAAGGAACATTCCTCAACTTCATAAAATCTATCTATGAAAAATCCACAGCAAATATCATCCTCAATGGGAAAAAGCTGACAGCCTTCCCTTTGAGATAAAGGGCTTTTAAAGTCTAAGATAAGTTATATTTTAGGGAGGCAGAAAAGAGCACTAGACTGGGATTTGTGAGACCTGACAACTAGTCCTGACTCTGTTATTCACTAGTTTTGTGACTATAAACAAGTCAGTTGACATGTCTAGACCATAATCTCTTCATCTGTAAAATGAATGTTAGTCTAGAACAGAAGTTGGTAAATATATTTCACAGCTCAACTTTGGTCTTTTTGTAAAACCTGCAAGATAAGAATGGTTTTTTAAAGGGCTGTTTAAAAAAAAAAAAAGACAAATATTTGAGAAAGACCGCAGGTGATCCTTAAAGCCTAAAATATTTGTTATCTAGTTCTTCACAAAGTTTGCCATTCCTCTGAATAAATGACAAGTTAGGTCCTTTTTAGTGTTGACAGTCTATAATTCTATATTCTATAAGGAAAATGTAGTATATGAATGCAATGGAATATTACACAGCCATAAAAAGGATGAGATTGTGTCATATGCAGCAACATGGATTGATCTATAAGACATAATGCTAAGTGAAAAAGACCACATGATTTTATTCACATGTGGAATCTTAAAAAAAAGGAATATTTGTTTATTTGACAGACAGAGATCACAAGTAGGCAGAGAGGCAGGCAGAGAGAGACAGGGGAAGCAGGCTCCCTGCTGAGCAGAGAGCCCAATAAAGGGCTCGATCCCAGAACCCTGAGATCATGACCTGAGCTGAAGGCCCTTTATTGGGCTCTCTGCTCAGCTTCCCTTGTCAATGATGTTGTAATAGTGTTGTATGATAACAAAATTATAAATATTTATGTATCCAACATAGGAGCACCTAAATATAAAATGCAAATATTAACAAAACTAAAGGAAGAAATTGACAGCATTACAATAATAGTAGGGAATTTTAATGCTCCCAGTTACATCAATAGATAGATCACCAGATAAAAAATCAATAAGAAAACACTGGCTGTAAAAGACACATGAGACCAGAGGGACTTAATAGGTATGTATAGAATAGTCCATCCAATAGCAGCAGAATACACATCCTTCTCAAGTACACATGGAACATTCTTCAGGATAGATTACGTTAGTCCACATTATAAGACTCTATAAATTTAAAAAAGAGGAAATCATATCAAATATCTTCTCTAATCATAATGGTATGAAACTCGAAATCAATTATAAGAAGAAAACTGGAAAATTAACAAATAGGTGAAAATTAGACATACTACTGAAAAATCAATGGATCAATAAAGAAACCAAAGGAGAAACAGACAAAAAATTCCTGCAGACAAATGACAATGGAAATATAACAGTCCAAAACTTACAAGATACAGCAAAAGCACTTTTAAGAGGTAAGTTTATAGCTATGCAGAACTACATAAAGAAACAAGAAAAATCTCAAATAAACAATCTAATTCTACACCTAAATAAAGCAAAGAAGAAAGAGGAGAAGGAGGAGGAGAAGAAAAAAGTCAGTAAAGAAAGGAAATAATAAAGTTCAGAGCAAAAATAAATGAAATAGAGACAAAAAATAGAAAAGATCAATGAAATTAAGAGCTGGTCCTTTTGAAAAGATAAACAAAATTAATAAAACTTTAGCTAGACTCACCAAGAAAAAAATAGACATAAAATTAATAAAATAAATAAAATCAGACGTAGAAGAAGTTATAACACACCACTGAAATACAAAGGATTGTAAGACACAACTACAAAAATTTTTTGCCAATGAACTGGAAAACCAGAAGAAATGGATAAATTCCTGGAAACATACAACCTTCTAAGACTGAATCATGAAGAAATACAAATTCTGAATAGACTGATTATTAGCAAAGATTGAATCAGTTATCAAAAACATTTCAACAAATGAAAGTGCAGGACAAGACAGCTTCACTGGTGAATTCTACTAATTATTCAAAGAAGATTTAATACCTATCTTCAAATTCTTTAAAAAATTGAAGAGGAAATGCTTCCAAATTCATTTTATTAGGATGGAATTACCCTGTCACCAAATCCAGATAAACACACACACATGCATTACAGGATGGGATGGAGCTAGAGAGTATTATGTTAAGCAAAATAAATCAGTAAGAGAATGAAATCATGTGGCATTTGTCTCTTATAGATGGAATTTAAGAAACAAATCAAATGAGCAAAGGAAAAAAAAAAAGAGGGGGCAGGGCCAAACCAAGAAACAGACTCTTAACTAAGAAAACAAATGGATAGTTACCAGAAGGGAGGTGGTTGGTGGGGGGGAATGGGTGAAATACATGATGGGGATTAAGGAGTACACTTGTGATGAGCCCCAGGTGATATATGGCATTGTTGAATCATTGCATTGTGCACCTGAGACTAATATTACCCATATGTTAAATAATTGGAATTTAAATATAAACCTTTTAATAATTATAGGTCAATATCCTGACTGAATATAAATGCAAATATCCTCAACAAAGTATTAGCAAACCAAATTCAACAAATGTTAAAAGGATTACATACTGTGATCAAGTGGGATTTATTCTAGTGATGCAAAGATGGTTCATTATCCACAAATCAATAAACATGGTATACCACATTAACAAGATGAAAGATAAAAATCATATGATCATCTCAACAGATGCAGAAAAAGCATTGGACATAAATTATGATGAAAACCCTCCTAATGATGTACTACATATTGGTTGATTGAACATAAAAAATAAAATAAACATATAAAAAAAACCCTCAGCAAAGTGGTAATAGAGGGAACATACCTCGATATAATAAATGCCATATATGACAAACCCACAGTTAACATGATACTCAATGGTGACTTATGGTGGTGATCACTTTGTAGTATACACAAATATTATATTATAATGTTATACACCTGAGATTTATATCATGTTATATATCAATTTTCCCTCAATAAAAAAAAATAAAAAATAGGAGAGCCAAACCTTTAAAAAAAAATCCAGCTGGTCTACTTCTTTTACATACTTCGATGTCCATGCCTTAATTCAGGCTCTTCCCCCAGCCTAAAATGTTTGCTATGATCCAAAGCCTGTCCCACCTTTCAAGGCCCAGCTCATTCTCATGTTCTCAAGAACATTTTTTTCAGGGAAGAGAAAAGAAATAACACAATGGTTGAAGAACCTCTACTGCAGAGTTTATTCAAAATATTACAGCCCCATATTGTGGTGGCTATAATTCACCTCAGAGAGCCAAAGATAGCAAAAAGTAAACAAAACCTAATTGTGGACCCATTCTACTGTGTCTAGTGTATCAGTGATGATTCCCTGATCTCACAAAAATTTCCACAGACAAAATGGCATACTTTTTGAAATATGAGATAACCTCAAAATCCTCTTGAATTTTGTAAATCTCTAAGAATACTAGGTTGCATATATTTAGTATTCTTACTAGATCTCAGAAATCATAAAATATCTGAGTTCAAAGGATTCCTAGAGGTCACCAAGTTAACATTCCCACCTAATGCAGAATCTCCTTGAAATCTTCCTACCTCTACTTGACTTCTACTTAAACACATACAAGGATGGGAAACTCATTACTTCACAATATAGCCCACATATATCTGTAAATCATTAAATTTATTAATCATTAAATGCATAATTATTGGGAGCCAACTATGTGCCAGGTACCATTTTAGGTATGATGGAGAGACAGGAGTAAACAAGATAAACAAGATCCTTATTCTCATGGAGCTTATATCCTATTTGTAAGGAAATAAATAACTCGCAAGTAAGTAAGTACATAAATAGGATAATTCTAGACTGAAACATGCAAGGAAGTAAAAAAAAGGGGTTATGAGATAAATAATGAAAAGTAGGAGGCATAAGGGTTAATAATATGAGATTGGTTGGTCAGGGAAGACTTATCAGAGGAGGGGATATTTGAGGTGAGATTTGAATACAAGGAGCTACCTATGCAACTGTTTGGGGGGAAAGTGTTCCATGGAAGAAGAGGAAATAACAAGTAAAAAGGCCCTGAGGTAAGATTATGCCTGATGTGCACAAAGAACAACAAAGAGGCCAGTGCAGCTGCACTGCAGTGAACAAGGGGAAGTGGTAGGCTATGAGGTAAGAGAAAGAGGCAGAAGCCAATCATGTAGGGCCTTGTAGGTCAGACTATCTCTTCTAAAAGCAATGGACTGTTCTACTTTCTAAGGTAATATACATCAATGTTATGCCTCTTCTATATGAAGGCTTTTTACATATTTGAAGACTTTGCTTATATCCGTGCTATGTCCTCTCTTCTGTAGTCCAAAGGTAACTAAATTTCTTCAACCATTTCTCCCAGTTTGTTTTTAGATTTCTCACTATTTTCTTGCCCCCTTGTGGTTATGCTCTAGTTTGCTAAACTGTACATATTAGGTAAGAAATAAATGTTACCTGAAGGAATGAACAAATGACATACCATGCTCATTGCAAAGTACAGTAGGATAATTTCTTTCACTGTACTAGATATTACAGTTCTATTACAACCCAAGTAGCATTAATTTTGAAAGTAACATACTTCATTTCTCATTGTATCAACAGTTGGTTTCATGTGTATCAAAGATAACATGAAAGCTGATTTTCATTGCTATATAGACCAGCAAAAACATTCATGAACCATCATCAATTTTGCTTCCAAAGATTCTATATACCAGAAGAACATGGTAGATGGATTACAACAAATGGCCCAAATCCTTTACCTATCAGTGGATCCAGAAACTTTGGTATGCAGTATTTTCCCATTCTAGGTGAGCTGTTATTCCCTATCATTTAATTTTGGACTTGGACATGTAAATTCTTTCCCCTAACTGAATGATAGATAATATGACATAAACAGAGTCTTTGCTTGTTCATGCTTACTCTGTTAGACGTCTCCCACAATTAAACAAACACACCACAATACCCTGCTAGAGAGATGCAAGATAATGTGGAGAAGAGCTAAGTTGCCCAGGCTGAGGCCATCCTAAACAAGCTAACCTCTAGCTGACTCACAGATGATTGTAAATTCATGAGTGAAACCAGACAAGACCAGAACTGTTCCACTAACTCACTGACTCAAAATCAGTAATACATAGTTGTTATTTAAAGCAACTAATTTGTAAGATGATATGGTATACAGCAATAATTTACTGATACAAAGAACTTTCAGTCTCTACTGTTCAGTTATAAATCCTCCTCCCAACACATGTATTCAAACTTTGGTGCACTTGTTTTGGAAGGTTTTGGACTTTTGGTCTAAAACTTCATGAGAATAATGATGTTTTGTGTCAATGTAATATACATCGTATTCATTTAGCTACCTAAATATCACCACCTCTTTTAGACTCAACTAAATCCTCACTCCACATAGCACAGGGCCTTGCATGGTATGCAAAAATGATGAATCAATCAAAACCCAAAACAAATGTCATATACACAAAGCCCACACCTGCTTAAAATGTGCTTTTTCTCTATTTTCTCTCAGATCTATATGAAATTATGGACCTACTGCAGAGCAAAACTGATTTCTTGGAAGAGCTGTGTTTCCTATTGTGTCTAAGGTAATAGAAAGGATATTACTGTTCTGCTAAATCTTCTTGCAGTTGACTTCCTGTGAATTGCTACAGTAAAGTAAAAGAAAATCATTATTAGGGTTCAAAAATAAGTTGTTTTAAATAAAGTTTACATTAATTTGCAGATATGACAAACCAAAAAAATGCATTTACAATACCTAATAATCAGTCAGGGCTTAATAGATGTTTGTATATTTGGATTTACACAGTTTAATATATTTTTTTTCTTTTGGTTGGTTATTTTTATCTCATTGAAAAAGAAATTTTAAAAAATTAAATTCAATATTGTTGTTAGTGATGTGTGTGGACTGCAATAACTGACTTTTTAAAAACTGCATGCTGCAAGAAAACAAAATAAAATGACTCCATCTTAAAGAGTCTTTCTGGCTATAAAAATGTAGAATGTGGGGGCTCCTGGGTGGCTCAGTGGGTTAAAGCCTCTGCCTTCGGCTCGGGTCATGGTCTCAGGGTCCTGGGATCGAGCCCCGCATCAGGTTCTCTCTGCTCAGTAGGGAGCCTGCTTCCCCCTCTCTCTCTGCCTGCCTCTCTACTTGTGATCTCTCTCTGTCAAATAAATAAATAAAATCTTTAAAAAAAAATGTAGAATGTGCCATAGAAAAATAAGAACATGTGTTCTCAAACACTGTTTGTGAAAGTACATACATTCTCTTCTCTAGAACCTTAGAATCACACAGAAGGTCATGAGTATGATACTGAGAGAGACCCTTGAGAAAGAATTAGAAGTAGAGAAATCATTGCTTACCGTAAAGGCATGGAGTGTGCAAAGGAATACCTAGGCTCATTCTACTGCTCTCCTACCTCATATTGATGAATCCTGGGAAAACTTTATACAAGAAGATGAAGTAAAATTAGAACATAATTCTAAAAAAAAAAAAGAACATAATTCTACTTAGAATTCTACCAGGCATGACTAGCCTGGTTCCCTAGGCCATGCTCTACTAGTCTTGCAAGCTCAATTTTGGGACCCAAGTTATTCCTGATCAGGAAAGATTTATAATGCCTAGCTTAGTATTCAAGCAGCCCATCATTGAACCATCTTTACTACTAGTCATGTTCTGATCACATGGCCCCATTCTAGTAACTGAACTTATTAAACTGCTCTGTGCCTCAGTTTCCTCATAAGAAAATGGAATACATCGACATGGATGGAACTGGAGGGGACTGTGCTATGTGAAAGAAGTCAACCAGAGAAAGACAATTATCATATGGTTTCATTTATATGTGGAATATAAGGAATAGCCTGGAGGACATTAGGAGAAGGAAAGGAAAAATGAAGTGGGGGAGGAATCAGAGGGGGAGATGAATCATGAGAGACTATGGACTATCAGAAAGAAACTGAGAGTTTCAGAGGGGAGAGAGATGGGAGGATGGGTTAGCCTAGTGATGGGTATTAAGGAGGGCACCTATTGCATGGAGCATGGGGTGATATATGCAAACAATGACTCATGGGACACTACATCAAAAACTGATGTACTTATGGTGACTAACATAACATAATAAAATAAAAAAATAAAAAACACAAAATGCATTCAAGAGTTTTAAAAAATGGAATGATGTGAGACTTAAGTAAAATAATGCATGTGCCTGACACATAGTAAGAATTCAATAAATTCAACAATAGCTGGTATCAAACAACTAATGTGAAGTCACTGAACATGTAGTTAGGAAGAGAAGTACACACAGTCAGCTCTCATGAGATAGTATGAGCCTGTTCCACCACACTAATGCATGACCAAGACTCAACCTTATAACCTACTTCAAGTAATCACCCCTATTACTTTCACCTGTATTTTAACCCTGATAATTGTAAAATTTGGCCCTACCTTGCTCTCAAACTACAATCCCATTCCTGCAACCCAGAAGTGATCCCAGAACATTTTATCTATCAGTCCTCTTTGATAAGACAATCTCCCTGTTCATCTGGATCTTGGCATACCTCCTACTCCTAGAGTTTCTTTCATCATGTCACAATGCCCATCAAGCCACTCTGTTCTTGAGGGACCTCTCTAATATATTCATCTGTATGAACTGCCACTATTTTTAGTTATGGCTGTGGTTAGCCCTCTATATGGGGCCTGAGAGCTTACTGAAACAGGATTGCAGTTTATGACTAGGAAACAAATAGTTCACTCACCCACAGAAACAAAATATATTCCCTTCTTCTAATTAGTATTTTATTTTCACTATCTGTATACCAAGCAGTACTTTTAGGCACTAGTGGTTGAGTAGGCCACCATAAACATATCAGGAGTTTGAAGTTCCTATAGCCACAGCCCAATCATAAACAAAAAAGAGGTAACATCCATTTAATGAACAACTCACAGCAATAATCACACCCAAACTATGAACTCTGAAGTTGGTCCATCATATAAAGTAAATCAGTGTCAATAATTTATTCATACTCTCATATGACTATTGGGTATATTACTTGGTAGCTGGCAAAATTGCAGGCATATTGATGCAATTATCTGTGTGAGTGAGTAAGCAATCCAATTGTGTATTTAATTATGGGCAGCATTAATGCTGATAATGATGGGAAAGGTGATCCCATAATGACTGAGCCAGAAAGAGAAAAAGGGTAATTTGATTTGGAAAACATGACGCCATTGAGAGAATCTATAGGCAATTGATAGCTTGTAGATATTCATATGACAGGGGTCATCGGGCAGAGGAAGGGACTTGCCCTGGAAATTTTATTCAGTAAATAGAAAGAGAATTATGTACCTTACATAGATTATAAAATGACAAATATTTAGGATTGAAATTTATGCAGCAGAGAATCTGAATCTGATTATACAGTCTTGTTTTAACAACTCAAAAGATCTCAGCATCATCACATGCCTATGAGTTTCCCCAGAACTATAACTGTGCAGAAATGCTGAATGATTAAAAGGCTTCTGGATTTCTATTCCTCATAGGAATATAGGCACATAATCAGCCCTGGATATCTCTTAAGACCCTACATAAAAGAGATGAAGTCACTGAAGTCTGCATAAAAAGGCTTCTATAGAAGCACAACTAAGTCTCACCCCAAAAATATACAGCTTCTCCTATTTACACCTCAATGTACTATTTCCACATGACCAATCTCCTTTTTTATCTGGCTACACATCTTAGACCTGAGGCTGGATTACTTGCTCACTTGCTGATTCTTAGAGCTATTTTGTTGTTTAAGAAATAATCATTATTGAACATATACTACACAGTAGACACTGACGTGTTTTGGATTAACTACATATACACACACATACAAACCAGGGTCTACATCCTCAGAGCACACACAAATCTAGTGCAAGAGAAAAACTGGTAAACAGCTAACCATAAAAGAATGTGAGGAGTTTTTTGTGTTATCATGGAGCAAAAGAGTAGTGCAGAAGAAAAACACTAATCTAGACTAGGGGAGTCAGAAAAGATTTTCTGGAAGAAATGCCACTTGAGACAAAGGACAAGTAGGAAGTAGCTAAACAGCAATAGTGAAGTAGACAAAACAAAACCTTTGTCTCCCTGGATCGTCCACACGTGGAAAGAAAAATAATAAAAATAACATGTATATATCAGAGTCTAGTGTGAAGAGAAATAGAGCAGAGTGTGGAGACAGCTTAATAGGAGTACACTTTAGACAGATGTTCAAAGAAGGCCTTGCTGAGATACTTGAGTAGACATGAGTGATGTGAGAGAGCAAGACATGTGGATATCTGAGAAATATTCTAGGCCCTACAGCAAGAGCATGTTTAAAAAGTTCAAGGATTAGGAGGTGAGTCAAGATGGCGGAGAAGTAGCAGGCTGAGACTACTTCAGGTAGTGGGAGATCAGCTAGATAGCTTATCTAAAGATTGCAAACACCTACAAATCCAATGGGAGATCGAAGAGAAGAAGAACAGCACCTCTAAAAACAGAAAATCAACCACTTTCTGAAACGTAGGACGGGCGGAGAAGTGAATCCAAAGCGACGGGAAGATAGACCGCGGGGGGAGGGGCCGGCTCCCGGCAAGCGGCGGAGCAACGGA
Organism: Enhydra lutris kenyoni; assembly: GCF_002288905.1. Classification (NCBI taxonomy): domain Eukaryota; kingdom Metazoa; phylum Chordata; class Mammalia; order Carnivora; family Mustelidae; genus Enhydra; species Enhydra lutris. The sequence continues at coordinate 11,522,328 of NW_019154137.1, forward strand.
ACACAAAA
>NW_019154137.1:11532335-11533190 GCF_002288905.1 Enhydra lutris kenyoni
CTGGGGATAAAAAGATATTATATGTTTATCAAAAAAAAAATTAAAAAAAAAAAAGTTCAAGGACTAACAGAAAAAGCAGTGTAGCTGAAGCTGAATGTACAAGGATAAGAAAGACAGGAAATGAAATCAAAAGGGAAGCCAAAAGCCAGATTACATAGGATTTTGTAGGCTATAGCAAGGTGTTTATTGTTTTGGATTTTGCTTGAACCTCAGGTGTACAGAATTGAATTAATCATAATTCTTGTTTCAGGTCATATTATCACTGCTTTATAAATTGCTCTTTTCATCTATTTACTTTAGTGTCCTAATATGCATTCATGAACCCACTGCCCAAACCCCAAACTGGAACATTACCTATATCTATTATCCTATCACCCATGACTCCCTGAAATAACCACTATCCCATATTTTATGTTTATCATTCCCTTCCCTTTTCATTAATTTTATCAAGTATACATGTATTTCTTACAAATGTTTTGTTTTGTTTATTCATTTTACAAAATGAGTACTATATTGCTTTTTTTACTGTAGGTTGTACTTTTATTTTTTTATTTATTTGACAGAGAGAGAGAGAGAGATCACAAGTAGGCAGAGAGGCAGGCAGAGAGAGAGGGGAAAGCAGGCTCCCTGCTGAGCAGAAAACCTGATGTGGGGCTCCATCCTCAGACTCTGAGACCATGACCTGAGCCAAAGGAAGAGGCTTAACCCACTGAGCCACCCAGGTGCCCTTGTACTTTTATTTTTTTAAAAGATTTTATTTTTTAAATTTTATTTTTTCAGTGTTCCAAGATTCATTGTTTATGCACCACACCCAGTGTTCCAAGCAATATGTGCCCTCCTTAATACCCACCACCA
>NW_019154137.1:11533290-11544370 GCF_002288905.1 Enhydra lutris kenyoni
TGATACAAAAGTTGGGTATTCATCCTTTCTGATGGAGACATAATATTCCATTGTATATATGAACCATATCTTCTTTATCCATTCATCTCTTGAAGGACCTCTTGGCTCTTCCCACAGTTTGGCAATTGTGGCCATTTCTGCTATGAACATTGGGGTACAGATGGCCTTTCTTTTCACTACATCTGTATCTTTGGGGTAAATACCCAGTAGTGCAATTGCAGGGTCATAGGGTAGCTCTATTTTTAATTTCTTAAGGAATCTCCACACTGTTTTCCAAAGTGCCTATACAAATTTGAATTCCCACCAACAGTGTAAGAGATTTCCCATTTCTCCACATTCTCTCCAGCACTTATTGTACATTGTCTTGTTAATTTTGGCCATTCTAATTGGTATAAGGTGTTATCTCAATGTGGTTTTGATTTGAATCTCCCTGATGGCTAATGATGATGAACATTTTTTCATGTGTCTGTTAGCCATTTGTAGGTCTTCTTTGGAGAAGTGTCTCTTCATGTCTTCTGCCCATTTTTTGATGTGATTATCTGTTTTTTGATTATTGAGTTTGAGTAGTTCTGTATAGATCTTGGACTATATTATATGCTGTTTTCTGGTTTTGATTTATTTTTCTTCAGTATCATTTTAGTAAGGTTTATTCACATTGTTGTTTGTAGATACAGTTCATTCATTTTCACCAATATAATATCCCATTATGTGAACATTCCACAAATCATTTACTCATTTACTTATTCATGGTCATTTTGGTGATTACCCAGATTTTGCTATTACAAACAATGCCACCACAAACAATCTAATTAGTACATGTCTCCTTGGATACATGAGCTAAAATTTCTCTTGGAATATACCTAGTATTGATGCTAGGTCATATGTTGTACAAATGTTCAACTCTACAAAATAACACCAAATTGTTTTCTAAAGCAGTTGTATCATATTATATTCCCACAAACAATGTAAAAGAGAGATCACATATACATTCTCTCCGACACTTGGTATTTTCAGTCTACCTAAATTTTATCAATCCAGTGGATGTAAAATGGTATCCCATTGTGTTCCCAATCTGTATTTCCCTGAGTAAAAGTGAAGTTGTATATATTTTTATATGTATTAGACATATATGTTTCTTTTTCTCTGAAATGCCTAGTCCTATATTTTCCCTATATTTTTCTATTGGGATTTTTTTTTGTCCTACTTGTAGAATTTCTTTTTATATTCCTATACTAAGACTTTTTTTGGATCTATGTATTACAAATACATACCTTTTTCCCCAGGGTGTAACTTGTCTTTTAGTTTAGTCTGTAGTATCTATTAATGATCAAAATACCTTTATCAGTCTGTTATTTCATGGGTTAGGTACCTCATGTTTTATTTTCTTACTCTAAGATCAGAAAATTAATCACCTATATTTTCTTCCAAGTCTTAAATTTTTGATTTTGGCAGTTAAGTTCTTGATCTTCCTAAAGTTGATCTGTTGTTTTTTGTTTTTTTTTTAAATATGGCCTTAGGTAAGTATCAAATTTCATTTTTCCTCATATGTACAGTTTTTTGCTTCATTTGTTAAATAGTTCTTCTTTTTCCTTGTGATTTGCCATATCACCTCTGTTATATGTCAAAGTTCATTACATAGATCTATTATTAAAGTCTCCCTTCTATTCCACTGTCAACATATCTGACCCTATCCTGATTCCGTACTGTCTTCCTAACTTCCATTTGTCCAACATCACCCAAATCAACTATTATTAGCAATCTTTTGTTTAGCAAGTCCTAGAACATCTTTCTTTTCATATGCTTCTTTTTAAAGTGAATACTTTATATACCTTACTAGCAATATCTAATAGGTCATGTCAAAACTCCAATTAGAGGTTCATATGGCACATGTGTCATTGTAGAAACATATTGGATTTTCCATGCTTTGTAACTGAAATCTTGGTATGTATATTCCCCTTTGTCTTTCCCCTTCCTGTCTGTCTTTGCCAAGACATCTTGAACAAAGATACAGCCAAGGAACAGGTAGAAGTATATATTTTGTGTTCTTGAAGAGTTATATGTAAGTCAAAGTATAGCAAATCAAACCTTATATGAATATATACTCAGAGAGCTCTCTGCCTAAGGGAATTCTATTGCAAAAGCTTTTTATAAGGATCAATCTTTCCTGTACCATTTGTCTCACTGATCTCATTTGTATATCTGAATTTTCATGTAACACAGTTGTTTTTGTAGCAAAATACTCCTGTAGGAAAAGCAACAATTGCTTTCAATTAGAATAAATGATTTAATTTTGTTTGTTTTGTTTTGATGAGGGTCAGAGAATGAATATAGGGAGCAAGAGAGGTTTAGTCAGGCCCAACCTTAGTCTTCCAAAGCTATAGAGAGCTTTGGTGATTACCAAGCCAGACATCGTATGTCACTTTGGACTCTTGGAATAGTCGATTTAAAAAAAAAAGATGTAAAGAATCATCATTTCAGAAGGATTTTCCCAAGGAAAGGGAGTCTCAAAATGACTAAAACTTAGGGGAAAACATTCACAGTCAAGTGATGGAGAAAACAAACCATTCCAACTGCCACCTCTTTTGAATCTGAAACTTGTCTATTCCTGAATTTCCCATGAAGTGACAGTCCCACCTTAATATCTGTGCCTGCAACTTCTGATACAAATTATTCACCTGAAGGCTAGAGTATTACCTGTCATTATATTTGCCAGATACCATACTTGCCACACATCTGACAGTTCAATCCTGCGGATACCTGCCACACACTGCTGGCATTTCATTGCATTTTCTAGACCATTTTTTTCTCCCCCATTTGCAGTTGTCCCTTATGTGACCTACAGTACCACATCAATAACATCCTCCCCTTTAAAAATTTTATCCCATTTGTCTCTTTTACTTTTTTTCTCAGACAAAATAATCCTGCTCATTGTATATGGGAAGAAAAATGTCTTTGCCTATAAAATGATCAACCATTTATTTTTTTTTAGGGAGTAAATGTAAATACATTGCCCTTTACTCTATTCAGAACCACCACCTACAGTTATGCAATGAACAACATATCCATCTGTAGAGGTCCTGAATCACCTACCAATAAACTTGTATGTTAATGTCCAATGGAACCAGCAAACCTCAGAGAGATCATTGTGAAGATAGTTAGTTTTAATTAGGCAAGCAATTCCAAGGGACCACAAGCCATGAAAATGCAAGATGACTGTGGTCTCCTGGTGCTTAAGTGAATGACATGTTTAAATATAAAGTATCAAAATGGTTAATCACAAAGGAAATTCATTAAGCTAATTAATTATATTTTGATAAGATAAAATTCTTAGAGGAATTAATTAACTCTAAGAGGACCCCAAAATACAACCAAATTGCAACTCCACTTATTAACTAATGTGTGTGGGACCCAATTGGTTCAGGCCACAAGTGGTATGAAATTTTGAAAGCACAGTTTATATAATACCCTTCAGAACCTCTCATTTAAAACTCTCTCCAGAATGTAATCAAAAGGAAGAAACTTCCAGTTATAAGACAAATAAGTAATAGGGCCATGATGTACAACACAATGACTACAGTTAACCCTGCTGTATGATGTATAGGGAAGTTAAGAGAATAAATTCTTTGAGTTCTCATTATAATTTTTTTCTTTTATTTTTATTTTATCTATATGATATAATGGATGTTAGCTGACCTAATTGTGGTAATCACTTCACAATATATGTAAATCAAACCATCATGCTATGTACCTTAAACTTACACAGTGATGGATGTCAATTATTTATCAATAAAACCAGAAAAAAAATCCCCTCCAAAAATGTCTTCTTTCCACCCCACCCCTCCAGGTCACATGGCTTTCACTTTCCCACAAATCCTGTATCTCTCCAAGTCTTATCATATAGCTTGGTTTAACCTCCCTTGATAATGTACCCCCCTCTTCCTCAGGTCTTTCTCATATCACTCATCTTTCTATGCCCCTCTATGACTATGCCTCACAAATGTCTAGGAATCAGTCTACCAAAGAGAGTATCCAGGAGGGTAGAGGGCTAAGAGGAAGAAGAAAGTATATGAATACTCCTATGTTCATAACTTTTTTCTTCATCACACATGAAGTACAATTCAATGCAATTCTTAGAGAATAACTTATACACTGTGCCTGCAAATAGCTGCTGGACAAGCTGGGACCTAATTAGGTTAGTGTTGGTAGCAGCAGTCCAAATAACCATCCCTTGACAAAAGACAGTCTAACATTTTATGTATTTCAAGTCCATTTGCTCCACAATAACATTTTTTAAATTTATTTTCTCACTATAGCACATACCTTCCCCAATGTCAATCACCCAGCCATCCCATCGCTTACACCTCCCTCCCCTCCAGCAACCCTCAGTTTGTTTCCCAAGATTAAGAGTCTCTTATGGTTTGTCTCTCTCTTTGGTTTCATTTTGTTTCACTTTCCCCTCCCTTCCCTTATGATTCTCTGTCTTGTTTCTCAAATTCCTCATATCAGTGAGATCATATAATAATTCTTTCTCTGATTGACTTATTTTGCTTAGTGTAATACCCCCTAGTTCCATCCACATCATTGCAAATGACAAGATTTCATTTTTTGATGGCTGCATAGTATTCCATTATTTATGTGTATATACCATATCTTCTTTATCCATTCATCTGTTGATGGATATCTAGGCTCTTTCCATAGTTTGGCTATTGTGGATACTGCTGCTATAAATATTTGGGTGAATGTCTCCCCTTCAGATCACTATATTTGTATCTTTAGAGTAAATAACCAGTAGTGCAATTGCTGGGTCATACAGTAGCTCTATTTTCAACTTTTTGAGGAACCTCCATACTGTTTTCTAGAGTAGCTACACCAGCTTGCATTCCCACCAACAGTGTAGGAGGGTGCTCCACAAGAACTTTTAAAGAAGTTCAATAATTTTGCATAAATTTTATACTATTTAAAAAGTATTAATAAAGAAGTGTTAAATTAAATCAAGCACAAGCAAAATTTTATTTGAGGGGAAAATGTTAATAACTAAACATACTTCCAGACTCACTATCATGAGAAGGTAGGAGGACACTTGATCTGGACAAATAATTCAAGTCTTGATGTTTTTCATTACAGAATATAAATTTTGCCATCTTTGGTCCTAAGGCAGAAACTAATTTTTCTCCAATATCCATTTCCCCTTCCTCCTTTAATACCTCTATTTTTTGCTGGGCACATGGTGATCCAGAATTAAGATTACATTCCTCAGACTCTCTTGCTGTCAAATGTGACCATGCAACTGGATTCTGGCCGAAGCATCTAAACAAAAGTAATATAAAGCTTTCAGTAAGTGACCTTAAAGAAAGGCTGTTTCCTTCTTTCCCTGTTGCCTACTTCCTGCAACCTAGAATCAGGATGCATTGTCTAGAAATAAAGCAGCCACACAGAAATATGGAATGACCTTGGAAATAAATATTGCACACAACTGAGCAACAAGATGGAAGGATGCTGGGTCTTGAGGCTGTGGAGCATTCTAAGAGCTTGTAACACCTAGCTCTAACGTCTTATGTGAGTAAGAAATAAGCTGTCTTGTTCAAGCCCTATAGTTTGAATTTTCTGCCACTGACAGCCAGACCTAATCCTAAATAAAACAACTTCCATTAACTAAAACTTACACATCTTGCTTCAACCAGAAATACAAAATCTCTGCAGTTGAGGCACTTTCCAGATATCTCAAGCTTAAATCAATAGCTATCCAGTTCCTGCCAAAAGCCAAGTTAAAACAACTAATAGTCAAGAACTGAATAAAAGACATGCTATTCATTTATTCCTCAAGGTCTTCCACACTATCTACATTCACTTAAGTCCCCAGAAAGCACTAAAACTTGGCTCCAATTTCTCTGACAAAACATTTTAACTAAAGTACAAGTTTAAAGATATGGTCTCTCATCTAGAGGAATGGGGATCAAAAGGAACTGTGTATAAAGCCTCATTACAAAGCAGGAAAGTTAGCTGAGTTCCCTGTAGATTATTTTTCTATGTTGGCTGGATCAGGATTACCTATAGAACGGATATGTAGGGCAAACACAATTGATTTTCCAAATCAGGGCACTTTTAAGGGGGAAAAATTACTATTAATATGTACATCAGGAAAACAGCATAAGCCATAACTATCTCAGGCAAACAGAAATGTATGGTTACCCTGCATGGATAGTTAGCTCTCTTGGTCAAACTGACCAAGTAAGTATATGTATTTTTTTTTTTACTAAAATAGCAATGAGACTACCTTAAACACTATTTTAATTCTTACATTGTGACCAAATCAGTGGAAACCAAAATTACCAGGAAAAGTGATCTGGCCCATCAGCGAAGATCAAGTTACATAGATTTAACTTCACTTGTTAAATATAAGGGAATTATTCCAAGGTTGGGAAAAAAAAAGGCTTGCCATATGTATAACTGGTGCAGTGTGCAGATTTGAAAATTTACTATCTCCAATAAGCTGTGTAATTCAAATAGTACATTCATTTAGTTGTTATTCACAAATTCATTCAGAAGTTATTTACTAAGTGCCTGAGTGCATGGGTGGTCAATTCCCTGCAGGATAAAATAAGGAAAAAAAGCTTTTGGCAGCTGTACATGTTCATTAAGTAATAACTTCTTCTTTCTTCTTCCCCTTTAAAATTTTGCTCTTTTTCCTTCTTCCTCCTTTTTCCATTCTTCAAACAAGTTCAGATTGAACTTGCTTTTTTTAATGCCATCTAGCATTAATCTGGTTATTACTACTTATCACCTTTGTCTTCACAGAATAAATATAGGCTTATTGAATGTGTTAGCTGGGTTATCTGACTTTGGATTTATGCCCCAGTAGGCTGGTATCTAACAATGTTCTCTTGGGCTCCAGCAGAAGCTCATTGGTAGACACTGATGTGCATCTTTTTTCTGATGAACCCATCAACAACAGAAGTAGTTTTGTTGAATCTCATTCCCTATTATCAGCAGCCCTTGTTTTGATCCATACATCTTTCATAACTATCTATCTAAAACACACTCTTCCTAAGTATTCTGTGTGCACAATGTTTTTAATTAATTGATTCTATATTTAAAATGATTCACATAGAGGCCTATAAAACATACAAAGGTGAACTCACAATTCAAAGCACCAGTAGTTTATTCAGCCAACATTGATACCAAGTACTAACCTATTTGATAGCCTATAATTCACTGTTTGGAAATAGAGGCCTTTATAGAGCTCACGTTCCAGGCCCTCAGGAAGTGAATTTAATGAGAAGTATTTTCTGATACTTTTAACTTTAAAATGTTCTCCCTTCAACCCCAGCCTGTCAAGTTGTTAATGATCATAAACAAATGCTTTAATGCACTCAAAAGATTGCTATTTAAGACAAAATTACAGTCAGTGTTCTGATAGAACAAAATTTTTCTTGAAATGGTAATAATCATCCCCTAGTTCATATGTTTTGAAAAAGTTTTATATATACTGTTTCAGAAAGTTTCAATTCAGGTCATCACATATTTACTAAGTACTTAGAAAAATCTTTCTTCCCTTTCTCATGTAAGTGGGCAGAGGAAATTTGCCCAACTTGGGTCGGGAGCCAGTTCCTCAAGCAATCCACTATGGCCAAGAAGTGGGATCACATTGTACTAACATGGTGATGCCTGTGGAAACTGTGTATATGTGGGTAGAGTAAGGAGAAGAATGGAACCTGGAAAAGGGGAGGAAGGGGTCTGGACATAAAATAATAGGTGTCTACTACAGCATAACATACAAAAGCACCTGAAAGCACAATGCTTATACCTTTAAGAAACTTACAATTTCATTTTCACATTCCAAAGATTTTAAAATTTAAAAATCAGAGTAGAAGAGGCAATAATCTTGACCCTTTAATAAGGAGAATCAAGGTTAGGCTCTTCTAACTACTGAATAAGATGGCTATTTTCTCAGGGCTTCGGTTATTCCTTTATCAAAGCAAGGAGCTTAAACTACATTTTTTTAATCTGTCATATTTCCTACCTAAGGAAATTACACCCTCATCCACCCAGTTGCTCAAGCCAGAAATCTAGGAGCCACTCTGAATTCCTCCTTTTCCCTCACCCTCTAAATCAAATACCCTTTCCCACCAAAACCACTGCTCCTAGTCTCCGTCATCTCAGTATATGGCAATTTTAGTTCCTTCCAGATCTTTGAACTATATCTTTGACTCTTTTCATTGTCTCACAACTCACATGCAATTATTCAGTAAATTATATCAACTTTACCTTCAAAATGAATACAGAATACTTCATAATACCTTCACTACGCCCACCCAAATCCAAACCACCATCATCTCTAGCCTAGATTATTGACATATCTCCCTAAATGATCTTTATGCTTTCTCTCTTGTCCCCTTACAGTCTATCATCAACATAGCAGCCAGAATGATCCTGTTGAAATGTAAGCCATTATATGACTCTTCTCAAAATCCTCTAAGGACTTCCCATATTCCTATTATAAAAACCCAATCTCTTACAGTGGCCCAACATGAGCATTGCAGAACCACTCTCATGTCATTCCTTAACATTCCCAGCCTCACACATTCTACTCTAGACACAATAGCTTCTCCACTGTTCCTCAAACTACCAAGTACATTCCTGATTATTGATATTGTATTTACCTAAAATACTTTCCCCAATAATCAGGTTGCTCCCTTATTTTCTTCAAGTATCTGTTCAAATGTGACCTTTTCAGGGAGATTTTCTCTAACTACTCTTTATAAAACAGGAAACCCAAACTCATCCCAGTATTCCCTTCATGTCTTTCCTTGCTTTAGTACAGTCCATCACTCTTATCACCATTTGTCATATTATATTTTACTTGTTTATTTATTGAATGTATCTTCTCATTAGACTACAGGCTCCATTAAGGCAGAAATTAAATTTGGTCATGGCTATATCCTCAATACCTGCAAAAATTCTTGACACAGAGGAAGTACTCAAATATTCATTGGATGAATGAACAAATCCAGTTCATCAGCAATTCTTATCAATTATCTATCTTCAAAATATATGCCAGTTGGCTTCTTTTTCTCCAACCCACTGTTGCTACCTAAGTTTAAACCCATATCATTCTCACCTGGACCTATTCAGTAGTCCATTACCTGGTCTTCCACCTCCATTCTCAGTCCCACCCCATACATTTTTCACAGAGTGGTCCTCTAACAATGTATATCAGAACACATTCTCTCCTACATAAAACTCTCCAATGGCTTACCAGTGTTTTTAGGATCAAATTTAAACTCCTTCAAAGCCCTACATGATCTAGTTTCTGCCAAACTTTCCAATCTCATTTTATATCACTATTTTCAATGTTTTAAGTGTTTCCATTCCTTAGAAATAACCATCTCAGTGCTTTGCACATGCTGTTTGTTCTGCCAGGATATCTTCTCTCTTGCCTCTCTTGTTTCAGTTTGTCATCTTCTCAAGAAATATCTTCAACTTCCTATATAAGCAAGATACTTTTCATCATTGTCTCACAAAGAATCTTCCTCTTCTTCTTAGGATGTATTATAATCTGTAATATTTACATTTTTACTTAATGCCTGCCACCTGCCCAGCTTCTCTAAGTTCTGTGAAGTCCTTGTTTGGAATACATTTGTTTTGTTCACCACTATATATCTAATGCTATATATCTAATGCTATATATCTAATGTTTAGCAAAGTGTTTAGAATATATTGAATAAATAAACATGAAATGATTTTGTCTAAACCAATGAAATTTAAGTCTATGTTATTTGTTAATGTATATAACTAAGTCTCTCATAAGGTTTCCAGTTCTGAGGTTCAGCTCCAGATAATATCTTACAAACCTAAAGGAACTATAACTTTCTTATTCAACCCTGCTCTTTGCAAGTGGAGACCCTTCTGGGAAATAAGTGCAGTACTGGGTGTAACAAGCAGTCCAACTCTAACTCTTCAGTCAGGGCCACTTTTGGGGTGGAGAAAAATATTCTAAAAATATGTATACGTCTCTTGTCTATAGAAACAATTTGAATTAAAAATGGGTTATAAGGGGCACCTGGGTGGCTTAGTGGGTTAAAAATGGGTTATAAACTATTGGGACTTTATCAAAACAAAAAGCTTCTGCACAGGAAAAGAAACAATCAACAAAACTAAAATGTAACCTACAGAATGGGAGAAGGTATTTGCAAATGACATATCTGACTAGGATTAGTATTCAAAATCTGTGAAGAAAATACTCAGCACCCAAAAAATGAATAATCCAATTTTAAAAATGGTTGAAGACATGAATAGACATTTTTCTGAAGAAGATATTCAGATGGCCAACAGAGAAATAAAAAGATGTTCAACATCCCTCATCATCAGGGAAATTCAAATCAAAACTACAATGAGATATCACCTCACACCTGTCACCATGGCTAAAATCAACAATACAAGAAACAACAGGTGTTGGCAAGGATGTGCTTAAAGGGGTCCTCTCTTACACTGTTGGTGGGAATGTAAATTGGTACAGCAACTCAGAAAAATAGTATGGAGGTTCCTCAAAAAATTAAAAATAAAACAGCAATTATACTACTGGGTATTTACCCAAAGGTTGCAAAAATACTGATTTGAAGGGACCAATTCACCCTGATGTTCATAGCAGCATTATCTACAATAGCCAAATTATGGAGAGAGTCCAAATGTCCATCCGCTGAAGAATGGATAAAGAATAAATGGTATATACATATACAATGGACTATTACTCAGCCATAAGAATGACATCTTGCCATCTGCAATGACATGGATGGAGCCAGAGAATATTATGCTAAATGAAATAAGTCAGTCAGAGAAAGACAAATACCATATGATTTCACTTATCTGTGGAATTTAAGAAACAAATTTAAGAAATAAAACAAATGAGCAAAGGCGGAAAAAAGAGAGTCAAACCAAGAAACAGAGTCTTATTACTATAGAAAATAAACTGATGGGGGCGCCTGGGTGGCTCAGTGGGTTAAGCCGCTGCCTTCGGCTCAGGTCATGATCTCAGGGTCCTGGGATCGAGCCCCGCATCGGGCTCTCTGCTCGGCGGGGAGCC
>NW_019154137.1:11544470-11559005 GCF_002288905.1 Enhydra lutris kenyoni
TCTTCATGTGCTTTATTGTCAAATATGATATTCTTGGTTAACTTTATATTGGCTACCATGAGAAAAACATAACAACACTATTATCATTCACAGTGCCATGGCTCTTCGGAATCTCTTTGTATTGAAATGATGTAGATCTTCTTGCCTCTACAGTTCCTTAATACTATCTCTTTAATGGTGATTACATCATTATTCATGATGCTGTTTCATCCATTGCCCACTCCCATTTAATGCTGGCTTCCAATTACTCCTTCAGAAAATGTTGTTGTGTTTTATTCATAAAGACCACAAATGGAAAGCTTGCCCATGGTAAGCAGTAAAATATGAATGATGATTTGTCTCCTGGTTATGTTAAAATTTTACCATTTGAGGTTTTAAGCCATAAATACAGAACAACATATCTTCCAACCACATCATCTTTTGAATACTTTAGGCCACCATTATTGCATTCCTAGAATATGACTGCCTTCAGTTTGACTACACCCCTAATTTTCATATACCTCCATGAGCTGGGAGGATAAGCACAGAACCAATAGGAAGAGTGAGAAGAGTGGTTTCATTCATGCAATCCCTCATCTGAGATAGCTTAAGATCAGCCTCAGAAACCATGACATCACCACATCATTCAGAACCAAGAGAGGGTATCAATAGGAAGAACTATTTTCCAGTGCACAGCAATGGTCTCAAAAGTCCTGAGAGGAAATAGGTGTGACCATCTACAGAGGACTTTGTGACACATTCCACTGAGCCTGTGGAAAGAGATTGGGTGACTGCCTTGGGTTCCAGCAGTGATGAAGGGGATCGAAAGATGCCTGCAGCTTACTCTCACTGTCCTCTGGTAATATGGGCAGAAAGCTGATTCATGGTTAAAATGCAGGTGGTAGAGAACCAATGCTTAGGTCAACAGTGCTCTAAAGTCATCCTGTGTTCAATGTGTGTGAGAGTTGCCCCAAATCAACATTGCAGTACCAATCAGGCAGCCCAATCTTGCACAATCCTGAGAAAGAAATACTTCAACAACCAGAGGGAGCTGTTGGCTTCCAGGCCACCCTCTTATAATAGGGTTCCATTCAAAGGTCTGTGAAAAGATTTCATGAGAATGAGCCTTGGAGCTTGTTGGGGCATCTGATTGACTCCATGCCAAGAAAAGAGGAGTGGGTAGTGCCCTAAAGTAGAAAAATGAGAACAGATGTCCACACAGGTAAAAGCTTAATTTTCTCTATTCTTTGCCTCTCCCTATTTCCCAATGGCAATGATATTCTTCAGAGTGGCCAATTTCTTCAGCTAGTCCTTTGACTAGTATCCTAAAGCAAAGCCCAAACACTTTCACTGTCCCAGTTAATCAGTAAATAACAGCAATTTTCTGAATTTATATTCATTATGTACTATGCCTAAGAAATACTAACTAGTTTAGGGTTCAAGCGTACATACGTATTACAGATCTTTTATATTGTCTTTTAGAAAATATGCCAAAGGGGCTAATGAAATAATGCAGTCACCAATATTTTCTTCTTTTCTAATTTCCATGTCTTCTTTTCAGCCCTCAATAGTTGGATGAGCAAAGCAGATTCTTTGCTCACAAAGGGCTAAGGACATGGGGATGGTTTGGTGAAAGACATCTACTCCAGTTGAAAAAAGTACAAAAATAAAGCAAACAACTTGAAAAGCTTGGGCATCCCAATTAGATTGCTATCAAAGATCATTGCCTTCATGGTAAACTTATTTTTATAAAATGTTAAGATTAGCAGAAAATCAAGCTGTCCCTTTGAGTGCATTTTCCCCTCTTGTCAAAAGCCTGTGAATTAAAGCCACTATTTTTGGCAGATTTGAAAATAGAATGTGGGTATTAGAAAAGATGCCATGGTTTTTCTTCTTGAACCATTTGAAAGGAAGTGCTGAGGAAGGCATTATTTTTAGTGTGCTCTTTTAGCGACTTGGGAAGAATTCGAATGCTTTACTGCTTGTGAACACACAGGCCCCAGGGCCCTATATTCTTAGGGTAAAATGAGCTTTGGGACCTGAGAAGCCTCCACAGAGTCCTCTTTTATCGTTTTCAAACTTCCTCTGTGATTAAGATCCATCCCAGATTTCAGCAGTTAGGTAGCACAGACCCCCACATCTGCATATCTGCTGGCCAATTTCTCCTCTGCTTAGGAGTTCTCAGACAAGTGCTAGAATTGGGTGGTTTTACTCCTTTTGGGAATGAATTTTAAGGCTGATATCCAGAATCTATTATGATAAACACCTTAGGTCTGCTACACAATGGTCCTTTGCAAAGTGGTTTCTCTTTTAGGCAAAGGCATTTGTGGCTTTAGAAAGTTTTTTTTTTCCTTCTTTACATATTCCTTAATATACTATGAAGAGAGAAGAAAAACAGAGACCTTGTTTCAATACAGTCAGAATGGCTAAAATTAACAAGAGAGGAAACAACAAATGTTGGCAAGGATATGGAGACAGGGGAACCCTTTTATGCTGTTAGTGGGAATACAAGCTGGTGCAGCCACTCTGGAAAACAGTGTGGAGGTTCCTCAAGAAAATAAAAATAGAGCTATCCTATGACCCAGCAACTGCACTACTAGGTATGTACTCCAAAGATATAAATGTAATAATCCAAAAGGGCACATGCAGCTCAATGTTATAGCAGCAATATCCGTAATAGCCAAACTATGGAAAGAGCTGAGATGCTCATCAACTGATGAATGGATAAAGAAGATGTGGTATACATATACAATAGAATATTACTCAGCCATCAGAACAGATGACTACTTATCATTTGCATCAATGTGGATAGAACTGGAGTGTATTATGCTGAATGAAATAAGTCAATCAAAAAAAGATAATTATTATATGGTTTCACTCATATGAGGAATATAAGAAATAGCACAGAAGATCATAGGGGAAAGGAAGGAAAACTGAATGGGAAGTTATCAGAGAGGTAGACATACCATGAGAGACTCTTAACTATAGGAAACAAACTGAGGGTTGCTGGAGGGAAGATGGGTAGGGAGATTGGGTAATTGGGTAATGCACACTAAAGAAGGCATGTGATATGATGAGTACTGGGTGTTATATGCAACTGAGGAATTACTGAACCCTATTTCTGAAACTACTTATGTACTATATATTGGCTAATGAAATTTAAACTAAAAAAAAAATGAAGGAAGGATAGTAGGGTGGTTGGGGAGGAGGATAGGGTCTATACTTTCTTACAGAGGCAACTGGATGCTGTAAAAATCATAAACAGTCAGAAAAAGAGGGAAATTTTACATTTCACATGAGTTTCTATGCCTCACATGTGAGTCAAAGATAATAAGAGGTAACTTTGATTTCCTTGGGAAGGCAAATACAGCAGCAAATTTCTATAAAGGACTATTCAGAGATGAAAATGGTAACTGTGTTTCATTAAAGGACAGTAGAATTCACTAACCTATGATTAAATTTTAATAAGGTTAACCAGTGGGTTTCTGATTTGATTGAATTATAAATTGAAAAGATCAGCTTTCCTCCCTAAAACTCTTTTTTTTTCTAGAATACATCTACACAGATACTGAGTCACTGTTTGCAAGGGCAATCAAAATAAGCCACAGCCCTTACTGTGATGCAGTCCCATGACAAAAACTGTAGAACATTTGGTTGTATGTGTATACAAGACCCAAGTTTTATTCCTTCTTCCAAATTAATGGTAATCTCATCCCCTTTGCCAGTTGTATAGCAGGATGGGTAGAAAAGTCAAGGCTACATCTCAACCTAAGCAATGTGGCTTTTGTCCTTGCCTTGCCAATAAAGCAGCTCTGGGAAAGGTTCTTGGTGTCCTAATTTCCAGTTCAGTTGGACCTCTCAAGTGCATTTGAGATTACTTCCCTCTCCCCCCTTGAAACTCTCATTCCTTAGCTCTGATAACACCCACCCTTAATTTTGTTTACTTCATGCCTTTGACTATTCTTACTAAGTTTTCCTACTTTGTTCATCTTCCTCTGCCTACACTTTAAATACGTTGGGGGATTCTGTTTTCAGTCCTCTTTTCTTATAGTTTTGCATGTTCCTTTTAGATAATGTCCTCTAACACTATTTCATCTACTATATTTTATCAACAACCACCTAGTCCCATCTGTTTGCTGAATCAACAGCTAGATAAAGATATATCATTAAAACATACAAACTTGACAAAACTTCCAAAAATGGACTCAGTGCCCCCCACACACATACACAAATAAAACAAAACAAAACCCCACACTTTGGTAATCTCCATTTCAGTTAAAGATATCACCATTCCCTCCAATTAGTCAGAATTCTCTATGAGTCTACCTTTGACCGTAATTGTTCTTACCCCATGGATCAAGAACTAAGAAGAAAATCCTCTAAATTCCATTGAACTCCATTCCCTCAGACTTTCCTCATCATCTTTTTTTTTGTTTGTTTTTTTAAAGATTTTATTTATTTATTTGACAGAGAGAGATCACAAGTAGACGGAGAGGCAGGCAGAGGGAGAGAGAGGAGGAGGAAGCAGGCTTCTTGCTGAGCAGAGAGCCCGATGTGGGACTCGATCCCAGGACCCTGAGATCATGACCTGAGCCGAAGGCAGAGGCTTAACCCACTGAGCCACCCAGGCGCCCCATCCTCATCTCCTTGTTAAAGAAAAGATGATTCTGACACTTGTCAGTATAGTAAGGAAAACTTTATTCTAAACTACTGTAATTGCAGTATTGGGGAAAGATAGGCCTCATCTCCAAATACAGCAAATACAGCTGGGATTTTCTAGCTATGAGCAGAGTGAGGGGCTCAATGGATGGAAACTACTAAGACAAGAAATCAAGTGTAGTGGAAAGTCTTGCTGAAGGCAGGTGAGGGCAACCAGGTACCAAGGGTGAGAGATTCTCTCTAAACTGATTTAGCAGAATTCCTGTTAAAACCAGATTCAGCAGGGATAGACATGGAAGTCCAAGAATTAAAGCCTAGTCAACAGTAGGACTCAGAGGAGCCTAAAGTTTGGCAAAGGAGAGAGTCTTTGTCACTCTGCCCCAATTTTGCCCAGACTCTTGTTATCTCTTTCCTTAATTGTTGTACCAGTCTCCTAAACATGCACTCTACCTCTACTCTCTAATCCCTAAAATCTCTACTCCTCTCTCTAATCAGAGTATACATATCTGATCAAGTCACTCCCCTTCTCAAGAATCCAAGTTCAACAGGTCCCCACTGCCTACATATACAATTTTATTTCCTTTACATAAAAACAATAGTTACAACTTATTGAGCACTTACTATGTTTTAGGTCTTATGCCAAGCACTTGAGAATCATACTTAACCTAAATTGATCTTGCTATAAATTCATGGTACAATCATTATTCCTATTTTACATTTGAGAACCGAAGATACAGAGAGATTAAATAACTTGTCTGAACTCACATAGATAATAAGTGGCAGAACCCAAATTTGAACTTATTCTATAAGTTCAAATAAGAACTTATAGAACTTACTCTATAAGTTATATAACTTCTAAGAACTTATTCTATAAGATCCAGAGCCACAGGGTTATATAGCTGTTTTCTTTACCACCTCCCCTAACCTGTCTTTCCAACTTCACTGTCATGATGCTCCCTTCATATTCTCAGCACTTCCAGACATGCAAACTACTCACTCTTTTTAAAGGACACAATATATCCATCTTTCATATTTCTGTGTCTTCATACCTGATATTCCTCTGCCTACATTTTTTTTTTTAATTTCAGGTACTTGAAGAATTTCTACTCATCCTCCCAAATCTAGCTCAAGAGTCATGACCATTGTATAGACCTGCCTGACCTTCCCAGTTAAATCATTCCCTTCTGTGTTGGACCATACTGCCTTTTATAAGGCGAATGGAAGCTCAATGAGGAAGGAGACTGTCTCCTTTATTCACTGTTATTTATCTGGTATCTAGGACAGTGCCTGACATATGGTAGGCAGTCAATAACTATGTGTTGCATGAACTAATTAGGAATACCTTTCTCATAACACTTACAACAGTACATTGAAATGATTTTACCACTGCCCATCTCTCATACTGTACTATAGGCTTCTAAACTGGAACTACATTTTATTATTATCATACCTATTGTTCCTAATGCAATGTCTAACTCATAGTAGGCATGCATTAAATATTTATTAAAAGAATCAATGTCTAAAGTTCATACCATGAAGAATCATTCCTTGGAAAACGGTTTTATGGTTTTAAAAATTTCCTTTTCAAATGCAAATATGCCTGAGGGAAAGGACAAAAGCCACACTTTGGCAATTATCAGGCATTAGAACCTTAGCAGAAATTAATTTACCAGATTGATTTCTAACATGGTGGGAAACTTGGATAGGACAAAATATCATGCAGTGCATATAATAGATCCATAACCAGGGACATGGTAGAGGCCCCTGAGCTAAGGGTTGCCTACAAGTACTCAGAAGAAGAAAGGCCAGTGTGCTTGTAAATGTCTCTCTGTATATGGTGTCTGAAGTGGAAAGTGAAGCAATAGTCAAATTGGTTGCTAGTTGGATGAGGAAAAAGTCGGGAAATCCACAGATGGAGAAAATTCTCCTAAGATTTTACCATTCTGAAAAGACAACTTTTTTTTTTTTAAAGATTTTATTTATTTATTTGACAGAGAGAGATCACAAGTAGGCAGAGAGGCAGGCAGAGAGAGAGAGGGGGAAGCAGGCTCCCTGCCGAGCAGAGAGCCCGATGTGGGGCTCGATCCCAGGACCCTGGGATCATGACCCGAGCCAAAGGCAGAGGCTTTAACCTGATGAGCCACCCAGATGCCCCTGAAAAGACAACTCTTATATGGAAACACATAGACAGCATTCACTGAATAACAGATATTAAATGGATATTCTGAATGGAGAGTAAAGTATCTCCATTTTGCTTAGCTGGCTCTGGATAAGGCTTTCTGTCACTTTAGGCTCTGCAGATGGTGAGCACTCAGGTCTGTGATTGTTGGCAAGGGCCCCAGACACTGCTTGAAACCAACAGGGCCACTGATACAGTCCCTACTCCCTAGAAGATGCATATCAAAAAAGCCTAACTTGACATTTACATTCCTTAATGAGCATCTGAAGTTCTTTGGCTGGAGGAAAAAAAAATGGGTGGAAAAACTCGGGTTTCAGCCTGTGCAAGAATTAGATTTATCTGATTAACAGTTTTTCATGCAGAGTTAAAACCACTTAATGGGTCTATTTTCAAAGCTTCTTTTCATTGATTTTAGGCAGAAGTAGCTTTCTAAGGTTCTTTGCAAGATTTAGCTTATTTATGCCTCAAGCAGGCTGGAGTATAAAGTTTCTGAGGAAGAGAAAAAATAACCACACAATTCACAGAGGCCTAAATACATGGGCCATGGAGTAAAAACTCAAAAACTTTCAAGTTGTTGTATGAAGAAATTTGGGGTGTCATTACTTCTAGACCACAGGGAACCAGGACTAATTCCAAGTACTCTGGAAAACAGAATCAGGTCTTCACCTCAGTGAAATCAGCAGCAGTTGTATGTCTTGCTGGTTTAATTTGACATCCAGGAAGCCTTTCCTTACCTTCCTTTCTCTACTCTAGAGCTTCCAATTCTCATCATTACAGTCAATGGGGGGGGGGGGTGTTGGTAAGTGAAATGGAAAAACCCCTGGGAGCATGAAGACATTAACTTATTAAACTTAACTACCTTAGCACCAATTCACTTAATAGCTACCAGGGGAACACCCTGGGAATAAGAGAGTAAGGCCTTGGAGGCAAAGAATCAGTGTTGGAATAAAGGAAGGGAAAGGTGTAGAACAGAGCCTGGCCATAGTTTGAACCAGGGTTGGTTACTATAAGCAGCCCTGGTTAAAAAGGAAGAGGCGGGACACCTGGGTGGCTCAGTTGGTTAAGCAGCTGCCTTCGGCTCAGGTCATGATCCCAGGGTCCTGGGATCAAGTCCCACATTGGGCTCCTTGCTTGGCAGGGAGCCTGATTTAAAAAAAAAAAAAAAAAAAAAGGAAGAGGCAGAGGAAGGCCCCACACACTGTGGGCAGGCACCAATGAGGCCATCTAGAGGAAAGACATGGAAATACAAAGTACTGTGAACAATTCCTCTTGTTTAAGGCTGGCTTAGAAGGAAACCTAACAAAATGAGCTCAGCTCCTTCTCCTCCCTCCTATACCCCCCAGTTCTGAAAATACTCTTTCATTTATGTTCAGACAAAGGCATTTGGAGATACTGCCAATCCACAGGGATAGGGAATCCATCCATCACCAGTAATTGTATTGGGAGGACACTTTGCTCTTCTCCTTGAATCAAAGTCTTTGATATGGGATGTCACAACTCAAAAAAGCTGTACTGACATCATTATTCGGGAGCCTAGATAAGCATATTGATGCAGCTCTAAACTTCAGCACAGGCCTCAGTCTCACCAAGATCTCATGGGATGTCTAGCTAGCTCTTATCAATTACACCGGTTTCCTTCCTCCTAGGGCACGAACTGCCTACCTCTCAACTGGGTCCCAGTTTGAAGTCTTGGTGTTTTG
Organism: Enhydra lutris kenyoni; assembly: GCF_002288905.1. Lineage (NCBI taxonomy): Eukaryota > Metazoa > Chordata > Mammalia > Carnivora > Mustelidae > Enhydra > Enhydra lutris. The sequence goes on from NW_019154137.1 coordinate 11,552,988, forward strand.
TGTTCTTCATGCTCATTACCATCAGTCTTGCTCACAGAATAAAACTGTCAAATCTAGTTTTGCTTACTTTATTTCCAGCCATGTCCAAACTGGTCCATCCCCTTTTGTGTCACATTCCTATGCTTTCTGTAGTTCCTCTGGTCTATTTCACTGTACCCTCTGGAGCCTTTCTCTACTTCCAGTAGCATTTATTATATTTTCTACCTTTCCCCCACAATACTCCCTCTGCCCTGTGATTTACCTACTGCCTGCTAGCTTACTCCTCAGATCTCTGCTTCTCTTGTGACCATTCCAAAAGGATGTCCCTTTTCCTTGTCCTCTCAGAGCCAAGACCACAGTGCTGACTTCTCCACATTTATCTCAGCTGCCTAGCCTTCCATTGTTCCATCACCTTCCTTCATTTGCCACTATTTGAGGTTCTTGCTGTAGTCCAAGTACACCTTCAACTTCTCATCTTCCACATTGCATCATTCACCCCAGGTCCCTCCGCCACCTTGTGTTTCTAGTATTTCCTTCCTAACTGGTGTAAGGTGGTATCTCAATGTGGTTTTGATTTGAATCTCCCTGATGGCTAGTGATGATGAACGTTTTTTCATGTGTCTGTTAGCCATTTATATGTCTTCATTGGAGAAGTGTCTGTTCATGTCTTCTGCCCATTTTTGACATGATTATGTGTTTTGTGTGTGTTGAGTTTGAGGAGTTCTTTATAGATCCTGGATATCAGCCCTTTGTCTGTATTGTCATTTGCAAATATTTCCTCCCATTCCGTGGGTTGCCTCTTTGTTTTGTTGACTATTTCCTTTGCTGTGCAGAAGATTTTGATCTAATATTTCCTTCCATACAGACTTCTGTCCAGGGTGACATTTTCAATTTCTATGTAATCATACCCTGGCCTAGAAACTCCTTAATTCATTCTACTCTGAAGACATTTACTTCCAGCTAATTTAGATGAGGAGGATGGAGTGAGAAGATAGAGAAGCCAAGGAACAAACACTGAGAAACCACTACATTTAGGGAGTGGGCAAAGTAAGAGGGGACAGTGAAGATTGAAAAGAAATGCATAGGGATTTAAGGGGAGAACTAAAAGAAGACAGAACTTTATAATCCTTGGGAGGAGTAGATGATGAACAGATGTCAGATGCTCTATAGTGGTCATTATTCTTATTAACAGAGCATAAGTCCAAAATACCAGCCCATAATTAGAGACCCCAACCAGAGTCACAGGCAAGGAGCAATTGTAGGGTTCCTATGACAGAACATCCTAAGTAAGACTTTATTGGACTTCCTTTTTCCTACGTTATTCCCTGTTCCTCTACACCCCCAGTTCTTTCTCTTAGAAGTTAAGATCACATCCCTATGAATGACTATATGGATTTGCTCTCTAGAGTAAAACTACAGAGAGTGCAAGTTCCTTAACAAGGTTCTCTATAACCTGTACACTCATTTCTTCTTTATTCCTCTTTATTCTCATTCTTACATTTAATCCTCCAGGTACGCTGAATTGTTCATAGTCCTCACATACTCTCTTGTGTCCCTGTGCCTTAGTTCAAGTTGTTCCACATGCTTAGGAACATTTCATTCGTGCAGCAAATAATTGAGAATGTCTGCCAGCACCATTTCAGATTCTGAGTAGACAGCGGTGTACATAACAGATAGAATTCACTTACCTTTGTGGCTGGCATTTATATTCTAGTTGAGGGATTGAAAATAAATGTGTAAATGAAACAAAAAAGTACAAAGACAGATTGTGACAAGTGCTAGAAAAAAATGAAGAAAGAGTAATGAAATAGAAAATAGGGTATTATTCAACAGGAAAGTCCTCTCTAAAAGGTGTCTTGTGACGAATTATTAGTATTTCTATCCTGCCCATTCTTCAGGTGTCTGTATCAGTCTTCACCTCTCCAGGAAGCCTGCTCTGAATCACCAGGTCAGGATAAATACTTCTCTTCTGGGCTCTCACAATACCCAGTATATCCTGCACACAGTGCCTGACTCATAATAAGCACCCAGTAGAGTAAGGGTTCCTAAGCAGGGAACTATGGACCTTAAAGGAATCTACAGGAAGACTAACTTGCATTCAAATGTTAGTACACATGTGCATTCATGTATTTTTCTAGAGCAAGTGTTCAGATATTTTATCATATTCTCAAAGAATAAATGACCTCATGAAAGGGTAAAACCTACTGCTGAGTTGATGGTCAGCGAGCCATCAAATTTCACTGCCTCCTTATAAGTACTACATTAGCTCTCCTTGGATGAGCTCTGTCTCAGAGGTACGTAGGCTTTATGCTGAATTAGTACTCACACTAATTCATTTCTTTAATGTATTCAATTCCCCTTCATTAAGTGGCAAAAATATACTAGGCGCTATGTTAAGCACAGTGGGGGCTAAAGGGATGAGGTCCAAACATAGAGCAGAGCAAAGGCCTCAAGCCATTTCCTCACATGTATCTATTCTCCCCTATTTGGTCACAAATTCCTGTAAAGACAGAATCCCTTGCTGTGCTTTCTTCTATATCTCCCTTTAGTTCTTAATGTGAACTCCTATGTAAATGGTCCTCAGTAAAGAGCTATTCATTTCTTGGTCATTTTTGTCAGAATGACAGGGTAGTGAGCTAAATTCTATCATATCCAGTTAATAATAGGTCTGTGTGTCTTTCAGCAATGTGGTTACATATGATTTATGAACAATAGCAATAGCTCAAAAAATACAAATCCTCCTGAATTAATGTTGTGATCTCCTTCTGAATTGGAATAGTGGTACCCATGCTATGTTCTATGGGAAAATGAGTAAGTCTCCTGGGAGAGAAATAAAATAGCCATAGAAATATATCTTAGGGCTAATTTTTTCCCACCAGAGAACACAACACAGCAAAAGGGCAGATAATTCAGAAAGCAGCAGATTATTCAAACTAAGGACAGCTTGATGAGGGAGAACTCAACATCCAGAAACAGGAAGAAGGTGGAAAAGGGAGGAGGTAAAAGGAAGAAAGGAGAGGGAACAGCACACTTGTGTTGCTGGTGTCCACTGGATATCTTTTGGTCTCTTCCAATGGGAAATAGTTTGATTTTAGTCAGTTGAAACTGTCTCTGAAGTGATAATTCTAAATTCTTCCCTGCCCAATTCTTTTCTAACATTCTGGGTCATACCTAGATGAAAAAGCAAATTACTTCCTTCAGCTGTGAGTAGTCTTCCTTAGAAGAATAATGGGAACCATGTCCCAAAATATTTACCATTTTTTTCCGGACCCTATTAAAAAATCATTTTTATCCTCTCTGTTTTGTTAAAGGGTCAGTGGGGGAATCCAAGAAAAGGGATATTTTAGAGTTGCTCTTTATAGGAATAAGTCTTTGCCAAATTAGATTATTTAGGATTAGGATTAATCTGAACCTGTGCAAAGTCTACCTTTCCAAGAAAGATTAAAGAAAAAGAACTCTATCAAGTATTAAATGTAAAATAACTGCTAATAAACTGCTTTAGTAAAAAGACTCCCTTGGACCAGTTTTAATTAAGATATTATTTGTAGGAAGGTAGATGTAAAAAAAAAAAAAAAAGGCTATCCAAGAACTGTTTTATAAAAATTCAGTTTCTTAACTAGACTTAACATTCCTCCTATAATTTTGTTTTACTGTCTATCCAAAGATAATAAAAATCCAATGTTTTACAAATGATCTTAAAATCTGAATTTTCAAGGGGGGCATATTAAAATGAGCACTATGGTGTACACCTGAAAAGGAACATGGGACCCTAAATCTTCAAGAGAGCCATAAGCATCTGTGGAAAATCAGACTTCACATGGATGGCAACATCTCACACAGGCTTCCACAGCATAAGATCCACATACAGGGAACGGATGTGGCAAATGTTCCAAACTGACAAAGGTCTCCCTACAGATCCACATAGATTTCTTAACATAATCTCTGGTCTAGAATAAAACATCCCATCTGTAGACATTTTAGTTTTTTAAACACATCAATCATACTTATTTTAAAGTCTGTATCTGATAAATCCATTATCTGGGGCCCCTGTGGATCTGTTTCTATTATCTCTGGTTTATGTTCATTTTTGGTCATGAGGTCTTATTATCTCTTTCTACGACTCGTTATTTTTGACTAAATGTCTAAGACATCATGTGTGAAAAATTATAAAACTGATTTGAGGCTTTAGATGATATTGTCTTCCTCCAGAGACAATTTACATTTGTTTTTGGCAAGCATTAATAGTCCAAGGGCACTAACAACCCCAGATCATTTTAACTCAATCAGATATTAAAATAACTAGATGCTAGGCTTCAGTCTTTTTAGAGGCTAGTCCACCTCCAGTTTTCTCTTATACCTACAATGTTGCCCTTCAGCGTCCCAATCCAAAACTGAAGCTTTACCAGACACCCTTCTCTTTGATGAGTCCTGACTTTCAATTCTGTCCCTCAGACTCTGGGAGTTATAAGTTCTCCTCAGTTTCTTAGTCTCTTAGCTGCACTTTTGGAATTGTGAAATATGCTAATGAGAAATGTGGCACAAAATGTGGCACCTCTCTGAGATTCTCTGTTCTTTTGGTGTTGGTCTACTAATTCTTCCCTTGTTTAATCTTAAAATAAATATTATTTATACTTTATACTCATTTGCAAGTTTGGTCCAAACTAGTAGGACTGACTAATTCATTAAACACAATAGAGATTATGCCTAAGACCCACAATATTTTTAGGGGCCCATAAAAAATGTTTTAATTTCCTTTTTTTTAAAAGATTTTACTTATTTATTTGACAGAGAGAGAGCTCACAAGTAGGCAGAGAGGCAGGCAGAGAGAGGGGGAAGCAGGCTCCCTGCCGAGCAGAGAGCCCGATGACGTGGGGCTTGATCCCAGGACCCTGAGATCATGACCTGAGCCAAAGGTAGAGGCCCAGGTGCCCCTTAATTTCTTATAAAATCAAAACAAAAAAAATAAACTTTTAGTCTGGAGAAAATGTTTTCATATGCAATGTTAATATGTTAATTTTTATAATTCAGTTATAAAATATGATTTTTAAAAATTTTTAATGGAGGAAAGAGTTCATAAAGATAAAACTGCCTAAAAGCCATAACGTGGCCCTAAAAGCTAGTAGTCTTCCATTGCTGAATGCAAAAGTTCTCTAGAGGTATTTTAAAGGCATTAATACTATTGTAATCTCATCTGCATAATATTTTACACTTTGCAAAGTGTTTTCCCATCCACTATCTTGTCTGAGATTTCCAAGAATTTGGTAAGCTAAATGAGACAAGTATTAGTTTACCATTGAGGGAAACAAGACACAGAGAGTTTAAGAGACTTGCTTAAAGTCACACAACATATCAGTAATAGACACAAGATAGAAGCCCATATCTGGAGCTAAACAGCATTCCAGAAATGCGTCATACAATAGAATCACAGAACCTGTGAATATTTTGAGAATAATTATGATATGAAAATCCATTATCAAAAACTCATGAAAATACTTCCTTACACCAATAAGCATACTGTTCTAGGAGTCATAAGATCTGAGTTCTAATCCTGACTCAGCATTAACTTATTGTTGACCTTGAACAAGTCATGTTTTGGTCCTGGCCCTCTGTCTAAAATAAAGCCTATGGAGAGATCAATGTGAAATTCCCTACCAGCTCCATTTTTTTTTTTTATTATTCAATAAACCTAAAATGGCCAAACATTTAGCCTAGAATTTGTTTCAAAGAATGCTGGGAATTAAAAAAACAATCACGATTCTCTAAATGAATATAAATAGTCTACCACATAATAGCCAAAAGTACCCAGTTCCCTTTATGTAACAAACTAAAGCATATGGGGGAAAAAAACCCTAACAATGAAACAAGACAATGTCAGATAAATGCCACTTCCCCTATTATCTGCAGGGTCTCAGAGACAAATCAGTAAGTGTGGAGCCAGGTCCCTGTCCACAGTGCCACTGTCTTTATTAATATTGCTTCTTTCAGTTCCATTAATATTGCAAATACCAACAAACAATTTGTGTCTAAACCCTCTACTTT